>NC_058413.1:15343328-15614438 GCF_002201575.2 Neomonachus schauinslandi | reverse complement strand
GACTCCGAGTCGCTGCTCCGAGCCTCGGGGCTGCCGTCCCGCGGCTCTATGGCGTGCTGAGCCCCGGCCGCCGGCCCGGCATGGGCGTCTCCCGCGGGCCCGCCGCCGGCCGGGGCTAGGGCCGGATGGAGCCGCGGGACGGCAGCCCCGAGGCTCGGAGCAGCGACTCGGAGTCGGCCTCCGCCTCGTCCAGCGGCTCCGAGCGCGACGCGGGTCCCGAGCCGGACAAGGCGCCGCGGCGCCTCAACAAGCGGCGCTTCCCAGGGCTGCGGCTCTTCGGGCACAGGTGAGCGCGGCGGCAGCGGGGTGGGCACCGCGGCACCGGGCGGATACGGCGCCGGGCACCGGGAGGCGTCGCTCGGCCGTCTCGGGAATGACAGCGAGTGGAGGTCTCCGCCGGGCACGGGCAGTGCGGGCTGTCTGGGGCTGGCTCCGCGTCGGGGTCATCCTCCAGCGTCCCGGCACTGGCACCGAGTGGGAGTCATTCGCTGGCACCGGCAGCTTAGCGCGCCTCCTCTGTGGTACCGAGACGGGGTCAGCTTCCTACTTGCCTGCAGGGTAGGACCAGCAGGCAGGGCCCCCGTGACTGGACACTCACCCGTTCTGGGCACTGAGAGAACAGGGCCCCCTCTGAGCCCCCCTGGCCGCAGTCACGGCCCCACCCCACCCCCCGCGCCTCGGTGGGGCCGTTTGCCTACCACCGCTGCATGGCATCTGCAGAACATGGCCTCTGTTGATACTGTCACAACACATGGCTGTCCCAGAGCACTGGTCACTGAGCTAATTGCTCATCACTTTAAGCCTCTCCTTGAGGTTGGGGGGTGCCTGGCCACTTGTTCTATATTGCTTTTAATTAGTGGAGAGACCCCAGCCTCTACCTGGGCTAGGCAGTAGGCATTTCTCCCCCTTATCCCCATCCAGCTCTTGCTGGGTAAGGGATAGGGTGGGCTGCAGTCTGGAATCCTGGCTGTTCAAGCTCCTTAGGAACTGGGGGAGGGTGTGGAAAGATTGAGTGCAGGCAGCTCATGGCATGTGTGCCCGTGTTGGCTGGGAGTCGCTTCCTGCCATGCAGCCCTGGTGTAAGGTGAGGGAAGGTCTCCACCTTCCCTCACCTTACACCATGAGGTCCCATGAGTACCCCACCTGGATCCTTGGGCTTTTTCCTGACTGACCCCTGCCCTTCTCCAGTGGCCAGGGAGCTTGCAGCCAATCAGCTCAGGACCCCAGAGCCAACTCAGGCTGGACTCTGACCACTTGGAGCCTGCCCAAGGCCTCCCTCTCACTTTTCTTCGGTTGCCCTGCTTGGTGGCATTCAGCACACCCCCTCCCCGAGCTTTACCCTGACCTTTCCCAGGGTAGACTTTACCCACCAATAACATGGGCAGTTTTCTCCTGTTGTGCGGGTTGGTGAACCCATAATGCCGACCTATGCCCTCGGCCAGCCTTACCCTGGCCAGGGCCCTGTTCTTTGTGTCCGTGTCACCAAGCACACACAGAGATCACGATTCTCACACTGGCAGATGGAGCTCCATGGGCTCTTGTGAAGCCACACAAGCTTCAATGTCATATAAAACGGGGCAGGGAGCAAGGCTTCCAGTGCCTCTGTTTTGTCACCCACAGCCCGACAAGATGGAGCAGTTTACACCCAGCTCTGCAGGATGTAGCCTCCAGTGTTCACAGGCTCCGGAGGGGGAGGGAGGGGCTCCGCCAGAGGCTTCCTGTCCCTGCCCTCAGGGTACCAAGTGTTGGGCTCCTGTGACCTGTGGCTGTGCCCCTCCTGAAGGGCACAGGTTTGTGCATGTGGGATGAACCCCAGGCACGTTCAGGGGAAGGACAAGAAGCAAGAAAACCAACAAATACCTTTACGTAATTCTCTAAGCAGGATAGGTGTGACTTTTCCATTTTTATAGATGAGGAAAAACACAGGCTCAAAGAGATAAGTGGTTTGCCCAGAGTCACACAGCAAGTCAGAGGGAGAGATAGAGTTTGAACTCTACTCCAAAAAACCCTTTCTCTAGACCAGGTTCCTGAACAGAACATCACAATGACCTAGGGAGCTTTAGGAAATTCAGATTCCTAGATCTTATCCTTAGCACGCCTGACTAATCAGGTCTGGAGATTGGGCCTGGGTGTTTTGTTTTGTTTTGTTTTAAAGCTTCGCAAGTGTTTCTAATATGCTGCCAGATTTGAGGACCAAAGTATTACATCACTCTGGGGATGGTAAGTGATCTGATAGGCTGCTTAATGAGAAGAAAATCAAACAGCGACCTCTGGAAGCAAGTAAGGAGTGTCTCTGCGTAGTAGCTCTGTGCTGGGGCAGTGGGGCATTCAGAAATGAATATATTCGGAAAGCCCAGTAGAGTCAGGGAGAGGGCAGTGAGGGGAAAAGACTTTCCTGACAGGCACAGGAACTCAGAGAATCAGATGGCCACTGGGCCTGAGCCCCCTCCCCCTTGCTTGGGTTGGAGTAAGGGGGCAGACGTTTGGAATAGTACACTTGCTTTGGGCATGACCCCTTTAATGCTTTTTTAATCTGGTCCAGCCACCTTTGCTGGTTGCTGTTTTCAGGTAAAAGTCCCCAGTGCCCTAGCTGAAGCCAGCCCCTCCCGTCCATCTTTTCCTCACCCTTAACCAGGCTCTTCTCTGCATTTACCCCATCCTCACACCTTGGGGCTGAGGGCCCTGATAAGTGAATCGACAGTGGCTGGAAGGGAGGACCAAAGAGGACACATAGATTGGTGGTGGCTGCTGCATTCGGATCTTGGCTTGGTGGTTGGGTCTATAATCAGCACTCTGCTGTGGGCTGGGGAGGGGTAGTGGTGGTACATCGGCCGTGCGTTTGCCATCCCCGATCTGGGCAGGTAGAACAGTTCCTGAATGGCAGCCTCTTCGGCATCTTCCTTAAAGAGGTTTTTCTTTAAAGCACATCTCAGACCCCCACAACTGGCTTAACCCTCTTGGAATCTGGGGAGCAGTAAGAATCTCCTCTCTTGTAGCGTAGCAAGACAAAAAGCCAGGCCATGATGCTCCCAGCTCCATTCCACCTCATGGACCCTTGCTGGGAACCATCAGCCCCTCCCGGAAGAATCTGTATAGGCCCTGCCCTAATCCCAGGACATACGGGTTTTCCTCTGTCCTTATCCTTCAGATCCTACTGGCCTAGGGGGTGGTCAGTCAGAAGTGGGAGGGAAATTGACTCCGTCTCCTCCTGCTCTTCCAGGGCCCACCTAGAGAGAGGACTTCCTTCTCCTCTGGCCTGGTCCCAGCAGCCTGACCCTGGGCAGGTCGCACAGCTTGTGGATTAACTGGTTTTGCACCGCAGGGGCATCAGAAATTACTTGGCGTTTCACACACCTAGACGAGCCTGGGCCTCCAGAGCCCCTGGGAGCCTGAGCATTGGCTCTGCCACCCCTGCCCTTCCTTAGTGCTCAAAGTCATTAGTTCCCAGAGAGCAGGAAATGCACCTGTGGAACAAGTTTGAGACAATAGGTCCCATTTAGAGGTGATGCCACATGGCCCCAAGTGAGCATGGGCCTGCAGTCCAGACTGGTAGAGGGTGCCCGCTGGGCTGCCTGAGCTGAAGTTTGGGCTGGTTTCTGCAGTGGTTGGGGAGGCATGTGTTGAGGGATGCCTCTTGCAGAGGCGAGAACCCCCGTCTGTGGTGCCGGATGCCTGGGAACAAAGAAGCCTTTTTGGGTGGTTTGTCCTACTCAGGCTAATACTGGGAGTGGCCCAGGTGTCCAGAGGACCAGGTGCAAGTAAGAGTCCCTGGGTTCCTGCCAGCTGGAGAAGAAAAAGGGACCCGAGTGGCTGAGCTTGCGTCAGTTTACCCCATTCTGCTGCCGCCCCGCCCCCCCCCCCCAATGTCATGTGCCAGCATGGAGCCAGCCGAGGTCGGGAACTGGGATAGGACTGTCTGTCTTCCTTTGCTGCCACACACTGGCTTACAGGTCAGGGGAGGGGATGGGCAACTCTTGTCGTTGTCTCTCCGTACCGTACTCCAAAAAGGTCAAATCTCAGGATACAGAGCTTCCCCAGCTGGCAAAAGAGAACAGGAGAGTGGATGTCCTCCCAGGCAAGGTAGAAGAAGGACTGAGTGACCCTAGTCAGAGAAAGCCTAGGCCCCGGGCAGCTGGAGGTAGGGGAAAGAAAATCCGACCTGCCCTCCTCGGCTTCCTGGAGCCCTCTCCAGAATTTGCCAGTCATCCCCCCAAGCAGAGGAGGAAGTGAGTGGGCACACTGGCCCTGAGACTTGGCCTGTGCCCGGGCTCTTGGAGAAGCAGAGGTTGGGTCCCTATATCCCTACAAAGGCTAGAGAGAGTTTCAATGGCCAGAAGCTGACGGGCAACTTGTCCTTGCAGTACTGCTAGAGCGACACAGGGGGGCGACAGCTACCATTGCGGAGAGGGTGGTGGGAGGGGAGAGTCTCCTTCCAGCTAGTCCACTTGTACCAAACACCTGCTGTGGGTGGACCCACAGACACCTCCCACTGGCCAGTTACCTGATACTCCGCCGCCAGAGCAGAGCCGATCAGAAGGAGGCAGAAGGCAGGCTGGGCGGGAGCTTCCACAGTACCTGGCCCAACCCCCCCCCTCCCCCTCCCCCTCCCTAAAGATTGAGGCCCAGTGATGTGGCCTTGACTGGGCCAAGGTCTCACAGCTAGCTAGGGGTTATCTGGGACCCCAACACCAGTCCCCTGACTCCAGTATCGTGTCAGCTTGTACCACATCTCAGGACCCCACAGCCTGCCTTGTGTTCTGAGGAATCCTCATCTGGCACCTTCCACCCTACCCTCCACCTGTCCTCCTCCCTGCCCCCTCTGCCTCCTGGAGGCTGCTGCTGCCCCCTGAGCAGTTCTGTAAGTCATCATGGGAGACGGTGGGGGTAAGAAGGAGAAACTGCTGCACGTGCATCTAGGCTTACTGGCTCCCCTTGTTCCTGGGCAAGGTTAGTGGGTGCATCTCTGGGTGGTGCCAAGCACTCGACTGCTTCCTCTGTTTCCTTTGTGGAGCCTCTGATGCCCTTAGGGGACCCCCAGAGTTCTCGGCGTGGGATCTGCCTGGCACTCTAGTCAGGGCTGGGAGCCTTGGAAGGTAGTTTTGGGTAGGAAAAGAGTAGGCCAGAGCAGTGACCAGATGCCCTTGAGGAGCTATGTATCATTCTGCCCTCTTTCCTTTTTGCCCCCTTCCTCAGCTGAGACACCAGGGACCTGGTTAGGTGGTGGAGAGCAGGTCTGAGACCAGGAGCTCTGTGGCCCAGGGAGAGGAGGAGGAGGCTGAGAACACGAGCACTCCCACCCTTCCCCACACTCCCCTGCATCCAGGTGTGTGATGTGCCAGCTCATCTTTCTCTGGCAGTGCACAGTTGCCAGAAGTCTGTAAATCTATCCGTTTCGTGTAATCCTTAGTCTCGTAGTTGGTTTTATTCCCATTTTACAGATGAGAAACAAAGGCTCAAAGAGGTCAGAGGCCTGGCCCAGGATCCTGCAGCTCACACTGGATCTTTTCACAACACAGGCTGTCCTACTTACAAGCACCCTTTTCTTGTTTTAGTCTCCCATCCCCAAACTGGTAGAGCCTAAAAAGGGGTTTGAGTGCTCTGTCTTGTATGGGAGTGGAGTGAGACCCATGAGACGTTCCGCTCCTGGACCCCAAGGGAGAACTGCCACCAGGATCCCAGCTGCAGGGGGAGCAAGGCTGGGCTGGGGGGACCCTTGGGTATGGGACTATGAGAGTGTGAGGGAGAATGGGTTGTGAGCAGGTTGTCGTGGGCTCCCTGGCTGGGTGTGGAGTGGAGGGGCAAGTCTGTGATCTTTTATCTTGCTTTCAAAGTACACGTTGCAGAAGACTCAAGAGACATGTTCAGAGGAACCCTTGATATCACCCTGAGGTCACGGGTGGCCTGTGGCCTGTGGCCTGGGGAGAGGTGCTGGGGAGGGAGAGCACAGTGCACTGGGCCTCATTTGTGCTCAGCACCTCACGGTGAGAGGTCTGAAGAGAGAGGAAGGGCCCCGGAGCCCTCTCCCTCCCTTTCAGAGACCTCCTCCCCCTTGCTTCTGGCAGAGCACCAGTCCAGAGCTCCCACGTAGAGGCCTCTCCCCTGCCAGGGCTGAGCCCGATCACAGCACATGCCAAAATAGCTGTCTGGGAGCCTGGGCCTGCACCACCCACGCCCCAGCATCAGCATCTCGCGGGTTAACAGCTTGCCTGGCTCTCCGCCCCCCCTTCCCCAGCTTGCTGACATTTTACTAAGGCGGGGGCGGTTGTGAAAGGGAGCAAGCTGGTTCCTGCTCCCCAGCCCACACAGACACCCCACTGACACAACCTGCCACCCGCTCACCCTCCTCTGGAAGGCATCCTTTGGGGGGAGACCTTCCGGCCCCACAGACACGGGGTTCCTACTATGAGACAGTGTAAGGAACATAGTTGGGGTTCCATGCCACTGCTGAAACCCATTCATGGAAGACCCAGGGCAGCCCCAGGGAGCTGTTCTCCCTCAGGGGAGGAGGGGCTTTCTTAAAAATTATTTTAAAAAATCTTTTAAAAAGCACAAAATATTTTACAATTAGAAAAGCGTACAGAATCATGTAACACCCACCACTTTGGTCAAATCATACCATCGTGCTGTATTTACTTTAGATAGAGGTAGAGGCCCCCTGTCTCCCTCCCCAGAGGAAACCACAATCCTATTTTTTGTGTATTTGTATTCTCATGCCTTTTAAAAATGTTTCCTACATAGGTATCCATCCGTAGCAACACATAGTACTGTTCTGGATGGTTTTGCACTTGATTTAAATGGTGTACCGTACATATTCTGAATTCAAGTTTTTTCCTCCGTATCGTTTTGGAGATTTAACCATCTTGAGACACGAGCTCTGATGTACCCGTTTTGACTGCTATATACTAATCCCTTTTGCAACTGGATGACAGCCTATTTGGCCAGTCCCCTGTTGATGGACAGTTAGGTTGTTGGCAGTATCTTTGCCGTTGGAAGCAGTCCTCCAGAGACTGTTCCAGGACGTGGCTCCTCGTGTGTTCATTCCACTGGTGCTTGGTTACAGGGTGGTGTATCTTCCCCTTAGATAGTCGTTGCCAAGCTATGCTCCAAAGTGGTTGTCCTAATGTTTAGATCTCTGGGGTTAATTTCCTTTCTTTAAAGTTTTGGTCAACTGAAGAATTGGTTACCGTGAACAAACTTTCAAGCTCCCATGAGGAAGACAGGGTGGGTGTTATCCCCAAGTATCAGATGAGGAAATTGAGGCTCAGACAGGTTGAGAGACTTGCACTTGAGGTCCTGTAGCTGGTCAGAGGCAGAACCCCTCTGGACCTTTGAGTCCCAAATCCTTGCAAAAGCTCTTTGTCTCCTGCGACTTCTCCGAGAGATTTTAGGCACAGTGCCTCAAAGGCAGGAAAAGGCCCTGCGTGTTGTGCACAGAAGCAGGGTGGGGAGTTGGGGGGGAGGGGTTGACGGCTGATTCTGAGAAGATCTTCTAGGGGATGGAGGAGGGAGCAACAGGGACAGAAAGCACAGAGGGAGTTAAATTTTGAATGAGGGATGGTGGGGGGGCATGCTGTCCGCACAGATGGGGAATGGGAGCCTGCTGCAGATACAGGAGAGGGCAACGAGAGGTCTTGGCCAGGAGGGAAGAAGGACCTGGGGGCCAGCAGGGGCTTGGGAGACTCGGAGACATATAGGCAACCCCGTCAGGGATCGGTTTCAGCGTGTGCCTCTGAGACGCAAGAGCCCAAACCAGCAACTTGTCCACCCGGTGCTGGCAAGAAGGCCTCAGGAGCCGGCCAACCTCTGGGTCGGTGTGCCCGGAGCTCTTTGCTCTCAGCTTCATCCATGTGGCGGAGCCTGGACCATTCATTGTTTCCTCCGTTCCCTCTTCAGTCCGAGTCCAGCACTTCTAAACCCTGGGGATGCAATTACGGGCAGTTGATGGTCCCCAGGGGCTCACAGTCTGGTGGGGGGTACAGACTTGCAAACTAGCTCTGATGGCGGAGAATAACCAAGAGAGGGCCTGAGTGTGGGAGCAGCCAACCCCCCGGGAGAGGGGGCTGGGAGGAACTTCGCAGCAGAGCCAGTGTCTGAGCCAACTCTGAAAAGACAAGAGGAAAAAGATGAGAGAGGTCACTAAGGAGAAGAGGGGAATGGTATTCCAGATAGACTACTGGGTGCCAAAGGCATGAGCACAGAGGGCCCCTTCCAGAGGTGGAGAGTGAGGGGTTTCAAGCATGGACCTGGAGCAGACTCTGGGTTAGAATCTGCCACTTCGTAGCTGTATGACCACAGGCAAGTTATTTAATCTCTTTGTGCCTCAGTTTCCTCACCTATAAAATGGGGATAATAATACTAATCATCTTAATGAAGTTCACTGAGTTTAAATTTGTAAAATGCTTAGAACAGTGCCTGGCACAAAGCGCATTGTGTGTCTGTCAAGTAAAATGTAAGAAGGTACGGAAGATAAGGGACAGGAGGCCGAGGGGCTGGTCGAGTCCTGGCCCAGGGCTTTGCGTTTGGCTCAGCTGACAGTGGAAGACCAATCAGGGGTCAACGGTCACTTTAAAATGAACTGTGGTGCTGCTGGGAGGGGAGGCTCTAAAGGGGTGAGTGAGTCAGTCATTCCGCAGACGTTTCTCCCCGGCTTTGCAGGAGCCTGACCCTGAGACAGGGACTTGGGACACGAAGGAGAGACGGAGTGCTTCAGCAAGGAGCTCAGAGCGGGGGCTTGGGCCCGGGCCCAGCCCCCAAGCATCTGAGTCACTCCTCCTCTCCCCTCCTTGCCCACCACCCTCACGTTGCCAAGTCCTGCTGTCCGAGTTTCACAAGGAAAGCCACGGAGAGCGTGGAGTGGGCATTGGCACCTGGCCCCGAAAGGGGCCTCAGCTGGTCACTCTGCAGAGGAGGGGGAGGTAGCTGCTAAAACAAAAGCTGTTGCCATCCCCTTGTGCCCAACAAAGAGAAGTGGCTTGGGCCGGCCTGGGCCCTGTGGTCAGCCCTTGGGTGCAGTACCCGAGGCAGAGGAAGCCCTTCTCTTCCTTTACGGCTCTCGCCCCTCCCCCACGGAATTCCCTTTTCCTTCCTCCTGAGCCCATCGGTGGTAAACACTGGACTCTGCTAGGCACTGTGCAGGGCCGTGCCCAGATGCACAAGACCTGGGCCCTGGCCCCCGGGAGCTTGGGGCCTGGTGGCCAGGTGGGAGGAACAAGGCATATGGATTTGAAAGAATTAGGGCTCCCAGAGGTCCGGTGGCAGAGAAGAAGCCAAATAAGTGGTGTGAGGTGACTAGTGGGAGTGGTGCATTCTCACCTGGGGCAGTTGTGAGCAGGGGGGATTTTGATACGGGGTGGGAAGGGGCCAGTATTCCAGGTGGAGGGTATGCTGTGCGCACGGCCGGACTGGGGGACAGAGGACAGGATGGCTCGGTCAGAACCCACGGGTTTGCGTCAGGACATGGGAGGCTGAGTTACTGCCACAACTGCAGAAGCCGCGCCTGCCAGGCCGGAGGATTTGGAATTCGTTCTGAACTAGTGGTTCCCAAAGTATGGTCCTGGGGGTGCCCACGACCCTTCCAGAGGATTGGTGCCTTTGGAACTGTTTGCATAATGATACTTTCAGAGCTGCCCTGGTTCGTGCCCTTTCCACCGTGTTAGCATTTGCACTGACTGTAAAAGCAAGGGTGGTGTGGCGCGGCTGGAACTTCGGCGCAAACCGAGGCCGGGCCCACAACGTAAACTAGAAGCCGTTGTGTGCCTCGTGCTCACAACAACAAAATGCCGTATAATTTTGCAAAGTTCAGATCCTTGAGTATACATCTTTCCAAATATTCTGTGTGAAGAAGGCAGTTTTGCTGCGAACCGGACTGTGATGCTTGTCTTGAAAAGTGGTTTTGCTGCTGAGTTGTGAGCTGTACCTGTTACTTTTTTTAAGGAACACCATTTTAACGTGAAAGAACACCTGACAGACCAAACTAAAACTCTTCAGACTCTTGGGTATTTGGCAGACATTTTCTCAAAAATGAATGAAGTGAGCTTGTCACTTTAAAACCACTATCAGTATTTGTTGCTAGTTTTGAGCCTTTGAAAAGCAAAAATCAGAATTTTAGAGACCTTGTGTCCACCGTCTAGGGCCTGACAGCTTCTCAGGACCTAAAAGACTTTTCTGATGAGACCAGTAGTGATGTTAGCAAGTAGTGATGATTTCTTGATTTTGTATAAGGAAATGTGTCAACACTTGGAAGATCTGCCTAACTCAGTAAAATACATTTTCCAATGCTTGATGTTACAGAATGCAAAATGCAAGATAGACCAGTGAAAAGTTCATTGATATGGTTTCAGATTCCACATCGCCACTAACCTTTAAGAAACTACCACTTGTCATATTTTAATGTAGTAGCAAAGAAGAACATCCATAATTGCCTGAAAAGGCTTAAAATACTCTTTCCTCTTCTAACTACATGTCAGTGTGAGGCAGAATTTTCTTCACATTCTCCACCAAAACAACATATCACAACAGATTGACTGCAGAGGCCGATAGGAGAATCCAGCTGTCTTCTATTAAACCAGAAATTAAAGAGATTTGCAAAAGTTAAAACAATGACACTCTTCTAGCTAATTTTTTTTTTTAAGAAAATGCAGGGTGTTTTTTAAAAAAAAAAAGTATGTTGGGCGCCTGGGTGGCTCAGTTGGTTAAGCGACTGCCTTCGGCTCAGCTCATGATCCCTGAGTCCTGGGATCGAGTCCCACATCGTGCTCCCGGCTCAGTGGGGAGCCTGCTTCTCCCTCTGACCCTATCCCCTCTCATGCTGTTTCTCTCTCTCTGTCAAATAAATAAATAAAATCTTTAAAAAATAAAAAAATAAATAAAAAATTTAAAAAAGTATGTTATTTATGTTAACACGTAATGAGTTTATTGGGGGTTTTTTGTTTTGGGTTTTGGGTTTTTTTAAGATTGTATTTATTTGAGAGAGCGTGTATGAGAGAGGGAACACAAGCAGTGAGCCGAGGGAGAAGCAAGCTCCCCGATGAGCAGGGAGCCCGGGATCATGACCTGAGCCAAAGGCAGATGCTTACCCGACTGAGCCACCAGGCGTCCTGAGCTTACTGTTTTTAGATGAGTCAATATTTTTTAAATTTTTCAGTTTTAATTTCTAATATGGTAAATAGCAATAGCTCTTATCCCTGTAAACAAAACCTTTTGGGGATCTTCAGTAATTTTTAAGAACGTAAAAGGTCGTGGAAGTTTGAGAGCTGCCACTGTCAACCCTTGAGAGCCAGGAGTGTGAGCTGGGGGAGGGGGATGGCATTCTGGATAGGATTTGTGTGACATGGGCTGGCCTCTCCAGGACACAAGCCGGGGCAGCTCTGGCAGGCCCCCTTGGGGGGGGCCGGGACACCCAGGGTGGATGGCCCCAGCTCAGCCACTTCTGAGCTCGGGCAGCCACAGGCCTCCGGGAGCCTCAGGTGCCCTGTTGGCTAGCTGGGACCATAATCCACCCGCGCAGCAGAATCACAAGCCTCCTGTCTGATAATGCTTGTGAAAAAGTGCTTTGTAAGTTGTGACAGACTTGACGGATATCTGTTTTTGTGGTTATTTTGACGGGCGCCAGTGATTAGCTGTCTCAGACGCTTGCCCCAGACCCCAGAACACCTGTCCAGTGGGTGCGAGAGGACATTAGGTAGCCAGAGGGGCACGCCCCACCCCCCACGTCTGCCTCCCCAGACCTCCTCCAGGAGCCAAGGCAGGGGCTGTGTGCGCTCTCCCGGGTACCAGGTGGAGGGGAGGCTACTGGGCTTTTGCTCAGCCCGGCTCTGGGGCCTTCGGGAAGAGAAGCCAGGAGGCAGGACTGGTGCGAGTGTGCGCCGGCCGCCCGCCGCCCACCGGCCGCCTGCTTGCTGCAGGGCCTGGAGCGGCCGCTGGGAGAGGAAGTGCAGTTGGTTACCAATCGGGTTATTTTCATAACGGCTGTCTCAGGCTCGGGGGAGGAGGGTGGCGAGGGGGAGGGGGTAGAGGAGCAGCCACAGCGGCTCGCTCTCCAAACTAGGACTTGCTCAGCCACAGGCCAGCAGCCTGGAGCCCCGGCCAGAGCCCCGGCTCGCCTGCCCACAGGGACCCCAGGCCCCACCCGCTCGCCCACCTCCTGCCTGCCACCCTGCCTTCCAGATCAGGTCAAAGGGGACTCACCCCCACCCCACCCCCAACTCTTCCTTGCCTTCTGCTTCCTCCTTCCTGTAGCTGTCTGGGTGGGTCTGGGGAGGAATGGATCAGGGTGGGCCCAGGCACCACCATTCCTGGATGAGGCTCTGAAGCTGATGGAAAAGGGAAGGGAAGGGAAGGGAAGGGAAAGGGTGGGCTAGGTGCCTGCCCCCACCAGGCCCCGTGGAGGTAAACATTACTGGCTGTGTTTCCTGTGCAGCCCTGGCCACCTGCTCCCCGCTGCGCATTTGTTTTGTTTTGTTTTGTTTTGTTTTGGGCAGGCTCCTCTTAGCAAGTAAAGACCTTGGGAAAGGGGGATCCTGTCTCACCAGCCCTGAGGCAGGCCTCCCTTCCAGCTGTCCCCAGCTCCTTCCCTCTGACCTTCGGGCTGTGAGAGCAGAGCACCAGAGGTGGCTTCTGACCAGTATCCCCCTAGGGAGGCCGTGCCAGGCCCTTGCTCTGGGGCTGCTGGAAATGGGGCCACTGTGCACCATTCCCAGCCTTCCCTGAGGAGAGGGGCATGTGGGGCCCTGCTCGCAGCCGGGAGTGGGAACCCTGGCTGCATCCCACAGGGTGTCCTGTGCCAGCACCTCGGGGCGCCAGGCCTGGTATGAGGGGCAGAGGGCATCCCTTACAGCATGGGCAGATACCCCCAGGGGACTCTGGCTGCCAGGCTCTATTCTTCATGTGGTGGGTGGTGGCCACCCCGGGTTCTCCTGCTTCCCTTTCTGGGTTCCCACTCCCGCCACGGGCAGAGACAAACCCCAGGAGATGGCACGATCCACATACCCCTGTGTCTACTGCGGGTGTAGGCCCTGCCATGCCCCTCCCCTCTGCCTGGTAGCACCAGGTACTTTATCAGAACCTCCCTTAGGCCAACCTCCTGAACTAGGTGGTATCCCCATTTTGCGGAGGAGTAAGTTGAGGATCAGAAAGGTTAGTCGATCCACACCCGGGAAAGCAATGGCAGATGCAGGATTCCAAGGCCCTTGGGCTTTTCCACTTGAAACTAACATAGGGGGTGAGATGGTCTGGGCTGGGAGGCCAGGAGTCTGGTTCTTTCTAGCCCGTAGCCAGCGGAGCTGGGGAGTTCTCCTTGGGCCCTCGACAGCCAGCTGGAGGTCCCTGTCCCCTTTGGGTGTGAGGTCCCCCACGCGAAGGCTGAGGGGTAGCCGTTTTGCTCTGCTGTTGGTGTCAGAACCCCGGGGGGCCTCCTCCAGTGGCCTTTGCACGTAGCGCGTGGGTTGCTGCAGATGGCAAGCAGAGCGGTGCGAAGACAGCGCCCCTCGGGGCTGCGCGGTGGGGAGAGGCTGGGGCCTGAGGCCCGCGGGGGGCTTCCGACTGGACCCAGGAGAAGCCTCGGCAGAGATAGGAAGTCTGGAACCAGAGGACAGAGGTTTCTCTGGAGACCAGAGGAGCAGGAAGCGTGGGGCCTGGGGGGAGGGGGCATTGGGAACATAGAGGCACGGGTACCGTGCAGGACAGATTGTCATAAAATATCAATTCGGTCTCGCAGCTTCCTTGGACAAACAAGGAAACTGAGGCCCATGTGGGGACGGCTTTGCACGAGGTCACCCAACAGCGGCCTGGCCTAGCCCGCCTTGCGCCCCGCTCGCAGTGACTGCGCCGCCAGGCCGCCGATGTGACTCCAGGCCTCTCTTGTCAGTGTGGGTCTGGGGCAGCCGGCAGGGCCCAGGCCTCATCGCTGCTCACAGAGTGCCCGCAGCACCTCCCCCTACCGACTGTGGCCTTTTGTTTTCTGGGTGACACTAGCATCAGGTGGTGTGTCTGGGTGACTAATCTCCAGGCCGGGCAGCTGTCACAGGGCGGCCTGACCAGATGGGCGGGGAAAGCTGACACCCCAGGGGAGTGCTGACGAGCCAGCGCCCGGGCAGCAACGGGCAGCTGGGCCTTCGGGCTTCACTTCCTGGGTGCCGAGCAGACCGGAGTCAGGCAGCCCTGGGTTCAGGTCGCAGTTCTGCCACTGACTGGCCTTGTGACCTGGAGCACGTACTGCACCTGTTAAGGCCTCCTTTCTGTAACGGAGCCGCTGACCCTGCCCGCCTCGTGGGGTTGTGGTGGGGATCAAGTGAGATGATAAATGAAAGTACTTAGCTCGGGGCCTGTCCCATTGTAGGTGTTGAGTCAATGGAGCCGTTGTTGCTTTTATTAGGGTTCCCCTCCCTGCGCCATCCCCGCTCAGTCCCAGCCCCATGGCCCAGAAGGAAAGACCCTACTCTCCACTGTGGCTCCTGGAACACAGGCTTTGCCTTCACGCAGCCTTGGGTTCCGTCACTGGCTCCCCATTGACTCGCTGTGGACTTCCGGGCAAGTTGCCTCCTTGTGCCTCAGTTTCCCATCAGGAACATGGCAGGATGCAGTACCTATTCTTCCACGTTGCTCTGGTTTATAAATTTATAAAATGATACGTGTGTTTGTAAAGGGCTTAGCAGAGTGCCTGGCACATGGTGGGCACTCAAAACATGTCAGCTGTGGTGCTATTGATTTTAGTAGGAAGCCGGGAGCTCTGTCCACACTCGTTCTCCTACCCGCAGAGCTTACCTCCTGCCCTTCTCCCTGTCCCCTGCAGAGGCCGGGGACTGTAACAGGCAGTCTCGAGCACTGCTCCCCCCGGCACGCTGCCTCCGCTGCTCACTGATCACGGGAGCTCGGACACCTTGGTCCCATGTGCCTCTCCCTGAACACCCCCACACCCATCCGGGGCCTGGCGTTGCTTGCCCAGACTCCCGGGGTCGTCGCGGATTAAAGAGTGGGTGAGCGGGTGGTGGGAGAAACAGGCAGTAGACACGCAGCCCGGGCCTGAGTCCTCCAGCCTAGCACCCACCACCATTTGTCCAAGGCTTCCAGCCACCACCACGCCTGACTTCTGCCAGGCCCTCAGCAGGCGGACGGGTTTCTCTTGTCAGCCCCAGGCAGATGTCCCATGGCTGTGGCTCTGACCTCTCTGTGGCTGCCAGGGCCCAGGAGGTCACCTGATGGCGGGGCACAGGCATCCCTGGGCATTCTGGAGGCATTCCCCTCCCGGCCCCCAAGCCTACCAGGCTTCCTGCCCTTCCCCCACCTTCGGAAGAAGTGAGGGTGCAGTAATCCCAGCAGCCTGTGAAGAAGAGGCAGCCGGGAGTAGGTGAGCTGGTGAAGGAAGCTGGGCCCATGTTCAGCACAGGTCAAGGGAGGATGGTTTGAGGAAGGACGGTCCCCATGGGTTCTGCCTCCCTGCAGGAGGGAACTCTGGGGCGGAGAGTTGGAGCTTCCAGCGTTGGCCCCTCAGACACAGTGCAGTTCACAGGCTCCCTTGGCAGCAGGGCTGGAAGGGTGTTCAAACATCCCCCATCAGCCGGTACTTTCACACATGGGAGATCCATACTAGGCCTCTGCAGAAGGGTAAGACAGAGCAGTCTAGTACAGGAAAGTTCTTTCTTTTAGCCGCTCAGAGGTAGAGATGCACACCCAGAACATACCTGGAAGGCTTTTCTCTTGGCTCAGTCCTCTTGTTGCTCCCCATACAAAGTGGCCCTGCGTGAGGCCTAGGGTGGCTCTCCCCCTGTGCGGCTCTCCTCAGTCCTGAGGGCCTTGGTCCCCAGGGTCCTTTGATCCCTAAGTCAGATTGGCTCCATTTCTAGTGCCACTCTCAGCCTGACCCCACGACTTGGGGCTGAGAGAATCTGGGGGTCTTACCCGGACTGAATTTCTTTTCAGAGAGCCTCGTTTTATTATCATAGCTTAGTTTGTGCCATGTCCCAGGAGGGGACACCTAAACCTAAGCTGCCCTGAGTCGGTAGCCAAACAAAGGCCCAATGAGAGGAAAAGAAAAGGCTTATCCTTGGCCCCTCCGTCTGTAGAGGCCGATTGCAACCGGGAACCCAGGACTGCGGGCTTCCAGCTTCCTTTTTTTCTTTTCCATCAGCTTCAGGCGAGGGAGTCAAAGGCCAGGGCTTTGTGGTTTATGGTGCCTGGACAGAGGAGCCACATGGCTGGCAGGAAGCCCCTTGTACCCATTACTCCTGGGGCAGCATAGGGTATAATTGGGGGGGACGGGGTGTTAGTGCTTCCGGCAGTGGTAAATGTGGGCTCCCCTGAGGATTCCGTGGTATCCTCAAACACCGTGTTTATGGAGGTCAGAGGCCGTGGGCCTTCCCCCTTTCCCCCTGTGTCCCTTCTCTGCTCAAAGGGCAGAGGCTGTGACTGGGCTCCTGGGCGCAGGGTGGGCCATAGGCTGGCCCAGCTCCTGATGCTCCCGGTCTCTGCCCAACAGCCGTCCGCCTGGCCCTGCCATGGAGACCTTCTTTAGGAGACGCTTCCAGCGGAAGGCGCCGGGCCCCGGGGAGGGGCAGCGGCGGCCCAGCAGCGTGGGGCTGCCCACAGGCAAGGCCCGACGCCGCTCCCCTGCCGGGCAGGCCTCCTCCTTGCTGGTCCAGCGGCGCCGCTCCAGCGCACAGCTCCAGGGCTGCCTCCTGAGCTGCGGGGTGGGGGCCCGGGGCACCAGCCGCCAGCGCTCCAGCACCGTGCCCCCTGCCTGCAACCCCCGCTTCGTCGTGGATGAGGTGCCCGCCCCCCAGCCTGCCACGGTCGGGGCGCAGCCTCTGGGCACACCCCTGCTGTTGGCTGGGCTCATAGGCATGCCTGAGGAGGAGGACGTGGCCGTTGCGGCATTGAGTGCCCCCCAGCCGGGCGCCAAGACACCAGGGCCCTCCTCACACCGGGGCACCCTCGTGCCCATGCTTCGCTGCCTGCGCCGGCGCCGGGCCTCGGCCCCCCTGGTCCCTGCGGACGTGGTGTATGACCACGCCCTCTGGGGCCTGCATGGTTACTATCGGCGCCTGAGCCAGCAGCGGCCCCCCAGCCAGCACCCTGGCCCTGGGGCCCGAAGAGCCTCAGGCAGCACAGCTGGTGCGCTGATGCCCGCCCGTGCGCACCCGCTGTCCCGCAGGCGCCAGGTGGCCCTACGGCGCAAGTCGGCAGGACCCCAGACCTGGAGTGCCCTGCTTCCGTAGGTATAGCTGCGGCTGGCAGGGCGAGGGGGCTGGGTGGGGGAAGGCTCTAGGCTCTGCCTGGCCTGCGGCCCGCCCCCCCACCCCTCTTGGGAATAGCTCTGGACAGTGCCTGGAAGCCAGCGCACCCCACAAGGGCTGTGAGGAGGGCTAAGGCTCCTGCAGGGAACCTCCCAGAGCCCTAGGCTGCCGTGGGGCATCCCCTACCCTCCTCACTGCGGTCCCCGTCTTGGCCAGGGGTTGAAGTCACAGTGAGGGCAGAGATCCCAGGTAAGGGGGGAAGGAAGCAGAGTCTCCAGGTGCTCAGCTGGCCTCAGCGATCTCCTTTTCTGCAGGAAAGCCATCACCAAGTCGGGCCTCCAGCACCTGGCACCCCCTCCTCCCACTCCCGGGGCCCTGTGCAGCGAGCCAGAGCGGCAGATCCGGAGCACTGTGGACTGGAGCGTGAGTGGCAGGGTGCTGGGAGGGAGGGACAGGTGGGTACCAGGGCAGCAGCTGGAGGTGGAGGGAAGTGCGGGGGGCAACTGCGGGAGGAGCCCATGGGCCTTTGGGATCAGGGCAGACCTGCTGGGGTGGACACGTTTGAGCCCAGCCCTCAAGAGCAGGGATAGTGGGAGGAGCGCCCGGCAGGCTCAGTTGGTGGAGCTTGCGGCTCTTCATCTCGGGGGTTGTAAGTCTGAGCCCCACATTGGGTGTAGAGATTACTTAAAAAAACCTTTTTAAATCTTCAGAAAAAAAAAATAGGGACAGTGGGGAAACAGGATGGAGCAGAGTAGATTGCGGTAGCTGGAGCAGGTTTGTCTTGGGAGAGAGGTGAGTCTGTAGGGCAGGGCAGGGACTGACTGATGGGTCAGGTAGCAGGTTTGCGCTGAGCACGCTCATCTCGTGGTCTAGGAGTCCGCGACGTATGGGGAACACATCTGGTTCGAGACCAACGTGTCGGGGGACTTCTGCTATGTTGGGGAGCAGTACTGTGTAGCTAAGATGCTGGTGAGTGAGCCCTGGGTGGCATGCTGCCCCCTGCTGGTGGAGCGGGTCTAGAAGCCTGTAGGCGGACTTCTGCTGGCCTGACAGCTGTAGCCCTTTCCAGGGAAGGTGGGAACAAGGCGCTCTCCTGAGTGCCCCTGCTGAGGGCTGCCTGAGGATGGCAGGAGGAACGGGGACTGTGTTCTGATGCCAGCACTACGAATTCCCAGTGAACACAGGGTAGCTGTGCCGGGGCACATGTAAGGATTTCTCTTCCTGCCCTGGGGCAGCATCCTGGATGGAGTTACCTGGTGCCTCAGGGCCCTCTCTTCGTTTTCTGCAGCAGAAATCAGTGTCCCGGAGAAAGTGTGCAGCCTGCAAGATCGTGGTGCACACCCCCTGCATCGAACAACTGGAGAAGGTGAGGATGCGTGCTCAGCCTTTCCCGCCCCTCCCCTTTGGGTGCCGAAGGCATCTTGTACACACACGTGTGTGTCTCTGCACGCCTATTCACGTTACACGCCTCACCTGCCAAGAGCGTCCCAGCCTGCGTGGTGGTGTAGAGCCAAAGACCCTGGAGCTGAAATGCCTGCATTTGAATCCTGTCTCCCCCCTTTTTATCTATCCTACCCCACTGCCCAGAACAAGCCTGGCACAGAGTGGGGCTCACTGACTGTTAGTGGGATGAATGAGTGAGTGACAGCCAAGACACCATTTTACCCACACCGACGTCCACATTTAGAATGGGCTGTTGTCTTGCCGAAGCTTGGCCCTGTCCGCTACATACCCCTGCCCTAGAGACCCTTCCCTAAGGACGGTTGTCCGCAGTGTGTCGACAGCTGGTGGCGTGTCTGGGCCCCGTGCTTCCGAAGGGAAGTAGAGGGAACCCTGGGGAGGCAGGTCCAGGCAGAGGGTGGGAGGGCTCCCCAGGCAGCACATGGGAAAGCCTGTAGGACTGGGAACAGCATGAACAAGGCTAACGTGGGCCACTTGCCCCAGCCCCTGACTCCTAGAGCAAGGTTTCCCTGCAACTGTGCTAAGGCTGAAGCAGGGACGGTTGGGAAAAGAGAAACAAACCTAGCCCCAGGCGTTCCAGAGCCCGAGCTGGAGACCAGACCAGTTTCCACGGATGAGCTAATGGTCTCCAGGGACCAGCCAGCGCAGGTCTGCCAGCAAGGATCGGGGCGCCTGCACGCACCTCGGCTGGGAGCCCCAGAGGGTGAGGGAAAATCTGGGGGGGAGCACAGCGTGCTGCCTTTTAGTGGGGGAGGTGGACACTCCCAGTGTCCCCCATGCCAGCGGACTGACAGAGGAAGGAAAGGGTCCTTCTGGCTAGTGGAGAGGCGGCAGGGATGCAGGAGGGCTTCTGAGAAGAGGGGTCTCACATTCTGAGGGCTCCCAGGATGATTTGGGGCTATCCCTGCCTTGTGAGGATGACCCTGAGTGACACTTTGCTGGAGAAGGTGGCTAGATGCCTGAGCCCCTGAAAGGAGGCTCTGACATCTCGGTGGTCATTGCAATGCTTCACAGATAAATTTCCGCTGTAAGCCGTCCTTCCGCGAATCAGGCTCCAGGAACATCCGTGAGGTAAGTGCCCAGGGTAGTTATGGGTGAGGAGGCCCCAGGTTTCCTGAGGGGCCTTCTCCGCAGTGTCTCCAGAGTGCCCCTTTGAGGCTGCTCTGGGGTGCAGGGAGGTGCAGGGCTGAGGCTCGGAGAGGGCCTCGATGGGGAAGGCCTGGCTGGCCCTGCCTGCGGGGCAGGGGGGAGGCACCGCTTGCCTCTCGTGCCTCCTCGCTCTTCTTCCCCGGCCGGAGCCTCGGCCCCCACCTGGAGGCCATGGAGAGAAGCCTCCAGCCGCTCTCACTCACGCTTCTGCAGAGCTTCCTGCAGCCCCACGCCTCACGTTAATATATTGAGGGGTGCAGGCCACACTCAGGGCTCAACCCTCACCACCCCTCACTCTAGTGATTCTCTCTCCTCCTCCACCAGCCAACCTTTGTGCGGCACCACTGGGTACACCGGCGACGCCAGGATGGCAAGTGTCGCCACTGTGGGAAGGTGAGGCTCTGCCCCAGGAGGTGGGCCAGCCCGCTCCCCTCCCCGGACCTGGACCCTGCGGCCCCCGAGCCTCGGGCCATGAGTCCAGTGTGAGCTGCCCGTGGCCAATGGTGTCTCCTGAGTGCAGAGTCCTAGGGCTCACTCCCAACCTGGCTGAGGTGCCCCGTCAGTCCCAAAACACCCATGTCTCTGGACGGAGCAGGAGAGCAGGGAAGAAAGTGAGCTTCTCGTGCGGTGTATCTGGACCGCCTTGAAGCCGTGCGGGAGCCCTCTGAGAATTGTATATAGATGTACTCATTTGGTAACTGAGCACAGTATTTGTTGCGCCCCTGTTGGGTGCTGAGCCCCGAGCTGGGTAATGAGGTCCCTGCCTTCCTGGAGGAGGCTGTGGCTTGAAGACAGACTCTGCGGGCAGTCTTCCTGAGCACAGTCCACAGCGTGGCAGCCACTTACTCGTCATCTGCTTCTGCTCTGTTTCCCTCAGTAAGCGCAGGCTCTGGAAGGTCTCGGGGCCTCGTCCCTCTTTCCTCTGCTCACTTTCAGTGCCGAGCACGGGGTCCGGCACACAGCAGGCCCTCAGTAAATGTCTGTGGAATGAACAAGGGAATGAATGTGACAGGTGCCATGAAGAAGTGTGAAGCACTCTAAGCATGTACCGGGGGGCTTCGGGGTCTGGGGTCAGGAAGGAGGGAATCTCCACTGGCAGGAGTTAGCTGTGACCCCTTCTAACAGATCGGGTGTGTGCACCCAGCGCCTTGCAGGTAACTTCAGAGAATCGCAGGCCTCTCTGCTCCAGGGGCTTATTTGACAGTTGTTTTAATTTTTTAAAATGGGCTCAATTTCCCTGGGTGGAGAGAGGTTGGCCACGGAAGAGGGGCTGGGCCTGCTGCTCTGGGCCCGGCCGCTGGTGCCCCAACCACCCTCTCCACCCTAGGGCTTCCAGCAGAAGTTCACCTTCCACAGCAAGGAGATTGTGGCCATCAGTTGCTCCTGGTGCAAGCAGGCAGTAAGTGGTGCTCGCCCCGGCCCCCCGGAGGCTGTCCCTTGGGTGACACTGCGAGGGGGGCCCCCACAGGGCTCAGTTCAGGCTGAGCTCAGCTGCGCCCCCCGCCCTTCTAGTACCACAGCAAGGTGTCCTGCTTCATGCTGCAACAGATAGAGGAGCCGTGCTCCCTGGGCGTGCACGCTGCTGTGGTCATCCCACCCACCTGGATCCTCCGCGCCCGCAGGCCACAGGTGAGTCCTGCCCTGCACCCTTGACACCACCCCCACACGTGGGCTCTGCCAGCTGCCCCAGCCCACCTGCCTTGTTGCCAATGCCCCTGCTTCCCTTGCAGAATACCCTCAAGGCAAGCAAGAAGAAAAAAAGAGCATCCTTCAAGAGGAAATCTAGCAAGAAAGGGCCAGAGGTTAGTCCTGGGGCTGGGTGCGCAGCTGGAGATGAACAGGAAGGAGGGGCCTGTTTCTTGAAGTACTGAGCTCCCTGGGCCCCTGGGGAAGGTGGGAGGCCAGATCCGAGTTGCCTCTCTGTGGCCAGGCCCACCTTAAGGTCTGTCCTGGAGGCAGAACGTGAGGGGGCACCGCCAAGAACGAGCGTGAGGTCTGTCCAGCCAGGGTAGAGTCTTACAGTCTCTCTGTCTCCAAGGAGGGCCGTTGGAGACCCTTCATCATCAGGCCCACCCCATCGCCCCTCATGAAGCCCCTGCTGGTGTTTGTGAACCCCAAGAGTGGGGGCAACCAGGTACGCACAGCCTCCCTCTCCACTGAAAGCCTCCGGGGGAGGAGCGGGGTCAAGCTCCGCAACCCTTCCCTCCCCAGCAAATGCTCCCAGGTTCCATTGCAGGCTCCTGCCCCATCCCTCTTGCCCAGAGGTCCTGAGGAAATCAGAGCCTGTCTCCACCCCTCGCCCTTTGCTGAGCCTGGTTCCCACAGCCACGTCCTTCCTCCTTCTCACATGCTTCTCCCCACCTCAGTCCACCAGCCCTGACCAACTCCCCCGGTGCCCCCTACAGGGCGCTAAGATCATCCAGTCCTTCCTGTGGTATCTCAACCCCCGACAAGTCTTTGACCTGAGCCAGGGAGGGCCCAAGGAGGCGTAAGTACTTGCCGTGGCTCTGTGGAGATGGTGGGGAGGGCTTGCCTGGCGCAGAGGGCCAGGCGCACGTACCCTGGCCCTGTTCCTGTCCTCTGACTCTAGGCTGGAGATGTACCGCAAAGTGCACAACCTGCGCATCCTGGCGTGTGGAGGCGACGGCACGGTGAGTCCTCCTGCCTCTCCAGCGGGGGCCCGAGCCTGGGCCCCCGCTGGTCTGACCTGGCCTCTTCTGCTCTGCCCCCTCCAGGTTGGCTGGATCCTCTCCACTCTGGACCAGCTGCGCTTAAAGCCACCACCCCCTGTTGCCATTCTGCCCCTGGGCACTGGCAATGACTTGGCCCGTACCCTCAACTGGGGTGGGGTAAGAGCCCAGAGGCGGGGAGTGGGGGTGGGCTGTGCTGCTGGGGGGGGCTCTCCCCAAGAGAGGCTCAGTTCCTGCCTTGTCCCCCCAGGGCTACACGGATGAGCCTGTGTCCAAGATCCTCTCCCACGTGGAGGAGGGGAATGTGGTGCAGCTAGACCGCTGGGACCTCTGTGCTGAGCCCAACCCCGACGCAGGGCCAGAGGAGCGTGATGAGGGTGCCACTGACCGGGTAGGTCGGCCAGGGCCATGATGGGGAAAGCCCTCTGTCCCACTTGCCGGTTCTGGGGCTGTGGACAAATCTCTTCATTTCTCCAGACTTTCGGCCTCTCCTGTACGATGGTAATAATGGTACCCCATAAGCTAGCCTCTGGGCAAATATTTAGTGAATATCCACCACATGCCAGGCATCATTTTAAGCAGCAACAAAACAAAGTCCCCGTTCTCACGGAGCCCCTACAGAATACGGCACTTGTGGATGAAGTGTCGGGGGTGGGGGGACTGGAAAGCCAGGGGAGAGCATGCCAGCAGGGCCCAGGGTGTTTGGTATACGGGGCACTTGGAGCAGCCCCACGGGAGCTGGGAGCCGAGAGGGCAGAACTGGAGGCAGGCTTCGGGCTAGAGGGAAGAGCTTTCTGGCGGATCCTGTTAACTGTGGGAAAGGCGTCCAAAACTGCGTGGGCCAAGCCAGCCTGGTGGCCAGAGCAGGGAGGTGGCTGTGTGGCCCAGCCCTCATGCTGGGCCCTTGACCTTTTTCCAGCTGCCCCTGGATGTCTTCAACAACTACTTCAGCCTGGGCTTTGATGCCCACGTCACCCTGGAATTTCATGAGTCTCGAGGTGGGCAACCACTTGCTGCGAAAGCATCGGGAGGCTGGGGAGGGGAGGACACAGGAGGGTCCCGAGAGGGTCAGAACTTGCCCCTGGCAGTTCCCAGCCCTCGTTCCCCACCCCAGCCTGGGAAGCCCCAGCAGGTTCAGAATGACTGACTGTCCCGGTTCTTGTCGCCCCCCAGAGGCCAACCCAGAGAAGTTCAACAGCCGCTTTCGGAATAAGATGTTCTATGCCGGGGTGAGTCTGGGATCTGCTAGCAACAGGCCCCCCCCTCTCCCCCCCCCGCCATGCCCACTATTCTCCTGCCTGTGCCCCCTGCATACCTGTATGTGCCAGGCCACAGGACCCCTGCCGGGCAGTGGTGAGCAAAAGTCCCTGTCGCCAGATGGTGACGCCCTCTCTCGCCCACAGACAGCCTTCTCTGACTTCCTGATGGGTAGCTCTAAGGACTTGGCCAAGCACATCCGAGTGGTGGTAAGTGGGCCAAGCCGGCAGGCAGGGTAGGTGAGCCCAGCGGGGACGGAGGCCACCTTGGCACCATATATACCCTACACCCTCCCCTGGTCCTGCCTGCAGTGTGACGGAACTGACCTGACCCCCAAGATTCAGGACCTGAAACCCCAGTGCATTGTTTTCCTGAATATCCCCAGGTGAGGACAGGAGGGCCCTGTGTGTGCCCTGATGTCTCCACCCTGCACGACAGTCCTCTGAAGGCCCTTGTGTTACCTTCCCCTTCAGGTACTGTGCAGGCACCATGCCCTGGGGCCACCCTGGGGAGCACCACGACTTTGAGCCCCAGCGGCACGACGATGGCTACCTCGAGGTCATTGGCTTTACCATGACATCTCTGGTGAGTGGGCCAGCATGGGACCTGCCTGGAGCCCTGGCTCTGTCCCCACAGTGACCAGGAGCACTGTCCCAAGATGGAAGGGGGAGGGGCGCCTGGGTGGCTCAGTCGTTAAGTGTCTGCCTTCGGCTCAGGTCATGGTCCCAGGGTTCTGGGATCGAGCCCCGCATTGGGCTCCCTGTTCTGCGGGAAGCCTGCTTCTCCCTCTCCCACTCTCCCTGCTTGTGTTCCCTCTCTCACTGTCTCTCTCTCTCTGTCAAATAAATAAATAAAAAATCTAAAAAAAAAAAAAGGTGGAAGGGGGGAGTGTCACCAAACTTCCCTTCACTGGCCAAGATGGGAGAATTCATGCTCCTCTCCCTGGCTGGGGTTCCCCCTCCCTTCTCTGACCAGGGTCTCACTCTCCCCTCCCCTCTCTGACTGGGGTCCTATCCTCCCTCTGCTCTCTGGGGGATTGTTGTCGCTCTGTTCCCTGGCCAGAGCATCCATGCGGGGAACAGAGCTTGGGGCCCCACTACCCCTGCCCCTGACCTGAGCCTCCTGCACCCACAGGCGGCGCTGCAGGTAGGCGGGCACGGCGAGCGGTTGACACAGTGCCGTGAGGTGGTACTCACCACGTCCAAGGCCATCCCAGTGCAGGTGGATGGTGAGCCCTGCAAGCTCGCGGCCTCGCGCATTCGCATCGCCCTGCGCAACCAGGCCACTATGGTGCAGAAGGCCAAGCGGCGGAGCACCGCCCCCCTGCACAGCGAGTATGTTCCCCTCCCAGCCACCACCAGACGCTGCCCCTCTCTCGAGCCTCAGGTTCCCCAGCTGGAGAGGGGGCTACCAGTTGCTCTGTCCCGGGAAAGAGGGGCAGGGCCCCTCGGTCTGGCGCCCGGCCGAGGATCCTTCCCGAGTGCTCTCTTACCGCCTGTGCCTCAGCCAGCAGCCCGTGCCTGAGCAGCTGCGGATCCAGGTGAGCAGGGTCAGCATGCACGACTACGAGGCCCTGCACTATGACAAGGAGCAGCTCAAGGAGGCCTGTGAGTGGCAAGCGGGGCGGGGGGGGGGCTTGGGTGGCAAGGAGCTGCTGGGGGCCCTGAGGGCCAGGCAGGGGGGGTACGGCCAGCCGCTGACAGCCTGCTCTGCCCACCAGCCGTGCCACTGGGCACCGTGGTGGTCCCCGGAGACAGCGACCTGGAGCTCTGCCGCGCCCACATCGAGAGGCTCCAGCAGGTGAGGGGGTCGGGAGCCTGCCCCGTGTGGGCCCACCCGCTCTAGTTTCTGTTCTCTGCCAACTCTCGGCCTTTGCTTCTCTTGGCAGGAGCCCGAAGGTGCTGGAGCCAAGTCCCCCACCTCCCAGAAACTGTCCCCTAAGTGGTGCTTCCTAGATGGTGAGTGGCCCCAAAGGACCAGCTCCTGGTGTCCCCGGGCTGTGTCCTGCCCCCTCCCGCAGGGCTCCCGGTGGGGCAGCGACTATCTGGGCCTGTATAAGGGCCTCCTGCCGCCTCAGACAGCTCTCTGCCCCCCTCACAGCCACCACTGCCAGCCGCTTCTACAGGATCGACCGGGCCCAGGTGAGCACCACCCCGGGGCCCCTCTGCCTTTGGCCCGCACCTCCACAGACGGGCTTGCCCCTCGGCCTCCTGGGGGGTGCCGGCACACCGGCCCGTGCTCGCAGATGGGGGGTAGGCACGCTGCCCACAGGCAGAGGGAGCTGGCGGGTGCCCAGAAAAGTGGCCGGTGAGCCACACGGGTGAAGGCACTTCTGGTCAGGTGCGGGGTGCCCCGGGCAAAGGCTCAGCAGTGGGAAGGAGCTGGGAAGGCAGCGGGGAGGGAGACTGGCAGGGCCCCCTCACGGAGGTTCCGCCTGCCGGAGGCTTCTCCGGGCCCGCGGGCCTGGCTGCATCTGTACTCCCACCGTCGGCTACCCTGGAAGGTTCCTGACTCCTGGCCCCTGACCTCCCCACCCACAGGAACACCTCAACTATGTGACTGAGATCGCACAGGACGAGATTTATATCTTGGACCCTGAGCTGCTGGGGGCATCGGCCCGGCCTGACCTCCCAACCCCCACTTCCCCTCTCCCCACCTCCCCCTGCTCACCCACGCTCCGGTGAGTCCTGCGTCTCCTCCAGTCCCCGGGCTCGAAACCCCGCCTACAAGCCGGTACCTCCTGACCTCCTGCCTTTAGCGCCAAACGCGTGTCCACTGTCCAGCTGGCTGCCGGGTCCCCACAGGCCCCTCCCTGGCTGAGTCACTGGCAGAGAACCAAACCTGGCCAAAACCCAACTGACCAGCCCTTTGCCGCCCCCCCGCCCCGGGGGAAGTGGTGCCGCCATCCACCCTGCTGCTCTGGCCGGAGACCCGGGCTCCCCCTCTGACCTCTCCTCTGCAGTCCTGTCCGCTGTCCCCCAACATCTGAGCACGGCAGCCTGAGCCGGGGCCTCCGAGCTCCCCTCCGTCCGCACTGCCCAGCGCCGTGCCCTTTCCCGGCCCTTCGCGGCCTCCAGTGTGCCCGCCTCAGGACTGTCCCCGGTCCTCCCCGCTCCACTCACACCTCAGCTTGGGAGTTTCCTCCCCAGAGAAGTCTTCCCAGGAGCCCCGGCTGACGTTGCTGTGAGACCCCAGCACGCCGCCTTGTGTTCTTCGTAGCCCTGCCCGCTCTGAGGAGGCCTTCTTTCTTTGCTGACGGGTCTGTCTCCCTGACTAGAATGTAAGCTCCGCAAGAGCAAGCTCTCCATGTGTCTTGTTCACTGCTGTGTCGCCGGCACCCGGCGTGGCACCTGCTGTGTAGGAGGCACTCAGTAAACTGTCGGCAGAACACAGGGCGCCCCCTGGTTGGGGCAGGGGGGTGACAGCTGTCGCTGGGTCCGTCTCATCCTGCTCTGCTTGCAGGTCACTACCAGGGGATGCGGCGCCCCCTAAAGGTGAGGCCTCTCCCTTCTCCCGGGTCCCGGTGGGGGTGGAGCCCCCCACAGCCCCCCACAGCCCCCCACAGCCACAACCCGCCAGGGCCCCCGCCCTGGGCAGGCCCATGCCTCCGCCCAGCACGTCTGCACCCACACAGGGCCGGCGCCTGCGGCCCCAGGGTGTAACGGGCAGGTGTTCCGTGCAGGTGAGGAGCTGATAGAGGCCGCCAAGAGGAACAACTTCTGTAAGGTACTAGGAGGGCTCGGCCCCCCGCCCCGCCGCCCCGAGCTCCCGCCCCCCAGGGGGCAGGGCCTCTGGGTGGGGCCCAGTTAGCCTGTCGTCGTCTGGCCCTCTGCAGGGTCTCTGTGCTGATTGTCCCATTCCACCTTGCCCCTGTCCAGCTCACAGTGTCCCTTCGTAGGGGCTTGCTAGCACAGTGTGCCTGTCCCCGGTGCTCAGAGAGGAGCAAGTCTTAGAGGAACCACAGGCCCCAGGGCCTGGTGCTCAGTGCTCCCAGGGAGCCCAGAAGCCCCGGGTCTCTGCCCTACACTTCAGAAAGACGCCCAGAGGGATGACGTGTGTGAGCACAGTAGGGTCAGGCCTGCGGCCTATGGGAGTTGGGGGACATTTCTGTGGCTGGCACGCGGGTGGCCGTGAGGAGCCCCAGCCCTGCTCTGCCTCCTGCCCTCAGCTCCAGGAGCTGCACCGAGCTGGGGGCGACCTCATGCACCGGGACGAGCAGAGCCGCACGCTCCTGCACCATGCCGTCAGCACGGGCAGCAAGGACGTGGTCCGCTACCTGCTGGACCACGGTGAGCTGGGCCACTGGGGCCCCGGGGCCAGGGCGGGAGGAGGGGAGATGGCCGGCTTCCCTGACCGCCCCCTCCCCTCTCCTCCAGCCCCCCCAGAGATCCTTGACGCTGTGGAGGAGAAGTGAGTATCTGGGCAGTGCGAGACCTTGGTCACCCTGGAAACTGCCCCGCCTTCATCTAGCCCCTCCCACTCAGCCGGTCAGAGCCTAGAAACCCTTACAGGCCACATCCGCTCGGCCCTTGCCCCACAGCCCGGAGTTCCCTTCTGTGTCTGATAGCCCTCTGGAGACGGGACAAGAGGGCCCCGAGGACAGGATGGGGGTCCACAGCCAGTCCCTGTTTCCACAGCGGGGAGACTTGTCTGCACCAGGCGGCAGCCCTGGGCCAGCGTACCATCTGCCACTACATCGTGGAGGCGGGGGCCTCTCTCATGAAGACAGACCAGCAGGTGAGCAGACTGGCAGGGAGCCCCTTCCCCAGCGCGGGCCCTTGTGAGCGCCGAGCCATGGAGGAGAGCCACCTCTTAGGACTGGAAGCTGTCCTTCAACCCACACCCTCCGGACTCTGAGAAACCTGAGCCTGCGCTGGAGAAGGGGGTGTTGGGGCGGGTGGGCAGCCCACGACTGCCTGTCCTTTGAAGCTTTTCCTTTCCTCACCGGCCACCTGGATGGAAGGTCCCCTGCCCTCTCCTCAGGCCCCTGAAGTGATGGCAGCCCCCCCCTCCTCCAGGGCGACACTCCCCGGCAGCGGGCCGAGAAGGCTCAGGACACGGAGCTCGCCGCCTACCTGGAGAACCGGCAGCACTACCAGATGATCCAGCGGGAGGACCAAGAGACGGCCGTGTAGCAGGAGGGACAGGGCCAGCCAGGGGAGGAGCCCCCTCATCGCCCACCTCGCTGCCACATTCCAGTCGGACGACCACGGGGGGACCCGTGCCCCAGGGAAGGAGCCCCGTGCTGCCCCCTGAGGAGCCGCCCAGGCCTGGGGCTGGACTCTGAGGAGCTGGGGGATCCCACCTGTCCCCCTGAGGCTGCAGCCTGACCCGGGCCTGACAGGGGAACAAGAAACTGGACTGGGCCGGGCAGGCCTTTGGGGGACTGGGGCGGGACCACCTCAGGGCCACCGTCACCGTCCCTGCGGCGGGTGCCCTCCCTAGGAGTTAGGGGTAGCGGGGGAGGGCAGCGGGGCTTGGGGCCCTTATCAGGGAGCCTTCGGGAAGAGGCTTCCTAAGCCTCCTGGGCCGCGAGGGCCCCGACTCTGAGCCTGCGGGCAGCTTGGGCCCTCTCTCCTGCCCCGACCCCACCGTCCCCGGGGCTTCCTCCCGGAAACACGGAGCCTGCTGCGTTTGCCTGCCCGCCGCCCTGCTTGGCTCCTACCCCCCGGACCCTCCCCGTGTACCCAGTCATTTCACCACCGCCGCCGTGTGGCCTGGGGGTTGGAGTGGGGCTCTCGTGGTGACATGTTTACAGCTGGGTGTGACTCAGTAAAGTGGACTTTTTTCCTTTCTGCTCTTTTTTTCTTGCGGAGGAGGTCTTCCAGAAGCAGCGGGGTCTGGTGGTGGGGAGACTGGACACCCTGGGCCTCTACAGACCCTCTTCTGGGGGATCCTGGTTCCTGTTTGGGGGTAGGGTCTCAGGGCCTGCCCGGGACCTGACCTCGGCCTGGCGGCACGGCTCGCCGGGGCCGGGGGAGGAGCCGATTTCCTCTCGCTTCCCGCTTCCCGCAGGGACGACAACAATGAAAGTGAAAGAGAGGTGGGGCGGGGGGCGAGGCCTGGATTCTTTGGCCCCTTTGCCCTGTGGCCTTGGGCAAGCCCTCTCCCCCAGGCCCCAGTTACTTTTGTTGTTTAGGGGATCGGGTGAGGTGATCCCCGAGGCCCCAGGGTCGGAACGGGTGGGCATTTGCAGCAGCCGCCGCCTTGGCTGGGTCTGGAACTTCTCAGACGGCGCTTGTCAGCTCCCAAGCCTCACCAAATCCAGGCCTGCGGGCTCCTCCCCAACCCCCCAACTTCCTCCAGCTCCCGCCCCCGAAAACCTGCGCTCCTGAAAGGCGCGGCGCCGTCCGCATCCCCCGAGCCCGAGCGCTTTCTCTGGGGCTCCCCGAGCACCGAGCAGAGCGGCTCCCTGTACACTTGGTGAAGCGACCCGAGGTGGGGGCTGGCACTCCTTCCCCAGCAGCTAAGGGGCGCAGAGGGCCGGTCCTCGACGGGGTTAAACAGTCATCGGGGGACGGAGCCGCACACAGGCTGGAATGCGGGCCCCGCGCCGAGCGCTGGGACCCGTGACACCCCCGAGGCTCCGAGCTCCCTCCCAAGTCCCCATCCTCCCAGTCTTCCCTCCCCGGGAAGGAAGGCGGGCGTCCAGCGGGGAAAGAGAACGGCCCCGGGGAGGGGGCAGAGGCGGCGGCGGAAAGCTGGGGCTGGGGCAGGGGCCGGGGGAGCCAGGGCAGGACAGGGTCCTGGGGCCGGGAGACCCGGGCTCGGGAGATGGGGCGGGGGGAGCCGGCAGAGCCCGTCGTCTGAACGCGGACGGCCCGGGCGGGGCGAACGGGGGGTGCGGGGACCCGCGGCGGGAAGCCGGGGTAGAAGCGCCCGGGGGCGCGGGGCGGGAGCGGAGGCGGGGACGCCGGGGTCGGGGGCGGCGCGGGTTTGAGGGGAGGGGGCGGGGCGGGTCCTTCCTCGGTGGGGGTGGGGGGCGGGAAGGGGCGGGGGCCCATGTGACCGGCTCAGACCGGTTCTGGAGACAAAAGGGGCCGCGGCGGCCGGAGCGGGACGGGCCCGGCGCGGGAGGGAGCGCAGCACGGCGGGCAGCGAGCGAGTGAGCGCGCGGGGGCCCCGGCCGACGTGCGGCGGCGGCCTCGGCCCCTCGCCCGCTGGGCCCCAGGCTACCCGGAGCCCGGAGGCGTGTGGGGGTCTGAGCTGCGTCCTGGGCTCCAGGCCGCCCCCAGGGAGACGCCTGCGGCTGTGCGCCCCGGCTAGCGGCGAGGGGCCGACCCCAGAGCCCTCCAGACGCCGCCGCCGCGGCCCGTGGGCCTGGAGCGTGGGGACGGGGGTGGGAGGTGCGCGCGTGCGGCCCCCCGTGGGGAAGGGGGCGGGCGGGGGCCTCTGACCCGACCTCTCCTCCGCAGGATGCAGCACCGAGGCGTCCTCCTCCTCGCCCTCCTCACCCTGCTGGCGCTCACCTCCGCGGTGGCCAAAAAGAAAGGTGATACGGGGTGTGGGGGACTGGAGGAGGGCTGGAGACGGGCCGGTGAGGCCGGCAGCCTCGGGCCTGGCCGCCGGGGTTCCGAGGCCCGGACCCCAGGAAGCGATCCCCGAGTATGTCTGAGCTCCGTTCCCCGTGCGTCTTAGACAAAGTGAAGAAGGGCGGCCCGGGGAGCGAGTGCGCGGAGTGGACCTGGGGGCCCTGCACCCCCAGCAGCAAGGACTGCGGCGTGGGTTTCCGCGAGGGTACCTGTGGGGCCCAGACTCAGCGCATCCGGTGCAGGGTGCCTTGCAACTGGAAGAAGGAGTTTGGAGGTGAGGTGGGGTGCAGGCGGAGGGCAGGAGAGGGGACGGGCCCAGCCTCACCGAAACCTGGGCAGGTCTGTGGGCTCCAGCCACTGGCCTCCCAGATCTGACCCGGGGCGCTCTCCCGCCAGCCGACTGCAAGTACAAGTTTGAGAGCTGGGGGGCGTGTGATGGGGGCACGGGCACCAAAGCCCGCCAAGGCACCCTGAAGAAGGCGCGGTACAATGCCCAGTGCCAGGAGACCATCCGCGTGACCAAGCCCTGCACCTCCAAGACCAAAGCCAAAGCCAAAGGTCAGGGAAGTGGAGGAGGGTGTGGGGGTCATTGCCAGGGGCTGCCACCACCTGTGAAAGGGAATGGTTAAGCCTGAGGTTTTGGATGTGGCGGGTGACTTCCTGACATCTCTGCCCTCGGTTTTTCCTGTCTGTAGAGATACCTTAGGTGGGCAGGTACTGAGGGTGGCCCACAGAAGGTGCTCAGGAGTTATTAAGTCCTTCTGGCCCGAGTGGAAGTACAAACGCGCTCTGTTCTGTTGGAGCATTTTGCTTAGGATTCAGGGAGTTGTCCTGGAAGGGCTTCGCTTTGTCATCTCTCCAGCCAGAGGGAACATTTGGTCAGCCTGGGTCCTTTCTAGTATCAGAAGGACTTCACGGTCCTGCCATCCCTTAGCTGGTTCCTGATTCACAGCAGCCCAGAGAGGCCATCAGGGCAGAGGTGAATCAGCCCACTTGTTAGGGGAGGAGGTGGAGGCTGAGGGCTGCAGGGACCAAGAACTTGAAGATTTTCCGAAGATTTTCCGAGCACCAGTGAAAGTATAGAAGTTGGTGTGGGGGTAGGTCCAGCATCAATATGGCTGCGCTCTCCCACGGGGTACCGGGGTCCGCTTATCTACAGCCACTAGGGGGCAGAATTTTCTCCCTAATGTATAGGCTGGGGGGGGGTTAGGGGGGCGGTGTCTCTACTGGGTCACCTGAACTCAGCTAACAACGTTGTTTCTTGCTTGTTTTACAGCCAAGAAAGGGAAGGGAAAGGACTAGCCACCAGGTCTGGATGCCAAGGAGCCCGGGGCCAGTGCCCTCCCTCTCACAGGCCCAAGAGCTCACCTACCAGTGCCTTTTGTCTACTCGTTAGCTTTCTCAATCATACCCTGCTTCTTCCCTTTCATTCCTCCACCCCCCACCCCCAAGTGTCCGGGAGGGACAGGGGACTGTGGACAGCTTGAGCCTCCTGCCCCAGAGGGATGTGAATCCCGGTACCCGCTTTTCTTCCCCACAAAGATGCCATTACTGAGAAATAAATAAACCGTTGTGTTTTTGTTTTTTTTTTCTTCCCAATAAAAGCTTTTCCTTTAATATATAAAAGCCCCAACCCAGGGAGTTTGCTGTGGTAATTTGTTGGGGCAGGGACTCCTGAAGGAAAGGGAAGGCAGTTGGGACTGGCTTTTAGGGGGCTGGGGGCTTGGCGGTGAGTGCTCCCCAGAGCTCATTGGAAAAAGCAGAATGGTTATGAAAATTGCTTCCAGGGCCCCGACTCCTGAAAGGGTGCTGCCGTCCAGTCCCCTGAGCCTTTCAGTCTGGTCTTTCCAGGGACCACACCAAGGCTGGGAGGGAACCCAGAAGGCTCCCTAGAACTGACACTCCTCATCGCAGCCACTCTCAAGCAAAGGTCTTTTGGTATAGCTCACTACCAATAGAAGGTTCTGTCCGTTGGGAGAGGAGAGATGGGGGCTGCTTGCCTGCCTTCCCCCCTGCCCCCCCCCCACTGAAGCCTGCATGGGTCAAGTCTGTCCCCATTCTCCCCAGCCACCCAGGCCTCCCTCACATGCTGCAGAAGCCTGCTGGGAGAGCTCTTCAGAACCAGGGGGGGGGCCTCTCTGCTCAGCGTGGGACCACAGGAAGCCAGACCTTGGTTCCTGAGTGTGAGACACTGACCTCCCAGCTGCCCCAGGACAGTGTGGGGGGGGGGGCCTGAGAGCCCACAACGGCCTGGCCTCCAGCTAGCCCACCCGTCCACCCAACCAGCGCCTGGCCGAGCAGCTGCAGCAAGGGGCGAGCTCTGCCCCTGGAATGGGATCTGGGAGGACGGGCTGGGCCTACATGCGGGGTGCAGCGGGGAGAAAGCACCAACTACAGCAGAACGGGGAGACCCTTCCCAAGCCTCCTTTCCCAAGCATCGGCTCCTTTGCTCTTCCCAAGGGAATCCCGGCCTTCTGCTCCCCTCCAGATGTCCATTCTTCCAGCCACGCTGGTTGGTCACAGTGGGGCAGTGCCCCAGAATCCAGCGCCTCCCAGCTCCCGGAGGCGGGCCCGGCAGTCCTGGTTCAGGCGCTTCTGGGGCTGACACTCCGCAGCCCGAGCGGAGATCTGGTCTCTCGGAATCCCGCCACAGCTTCTTCCTGAGCCTCACAGGGGTCCTGGGCACCTCAGTCCTCGTCGGGGAACAGGAACACGGGGGGACGCTTCCAGAGCGCTCCCCGGCAGCCACGTGCGGGACCACCCACGTGACCGCCCACGTGGCTCAGCGCGCGCACGTGGCCGCCAGCACCTCCTGGGCGCCCCTGCCCGCCTACCTGGCGGTGCCGAGGTTCCGATACTGGCACAGCAGTAGGTGCCTGAAGGTCTTTTTAAAGGTGGCGTTGCAGAGCGCGTAGCAGGCGGGGTTGATGGTGCTGTTGACGTAGCAGAGCCAGTAGCCGATGGACCACACCGTGTCGGGGATGCAGCTCCGGCAGAAGGTGTTCACCAGGACCATGACGTTGTAGGGCGTCCAGGTGAGGATGAAGGCCAGCAGAATGGCGAAGATGGTCCGCGTCACCTTGCGCTCCCGGGCCGCCATCTGCCGCTTCTTGCGCACCTGGTTGCGGGCGATGCTGGCAAACTTGCGGGCCACGTTGGCTGCCGGGCGCATGCCGGCGGGCGTGGCCGGGACGATCTCGATGGCTGTCACACACTCATTGCCAGTCTGCTTCGTCACGATCTGGATCTTGGACCATTTGGAGGCGGGGTTGAGGGCCCGCGGCTGGAGGGGAGGGGCGGGCAGGGCGGGCGTGGTGGCCTCTGTGGTGGACAGCTCCGTGGGCGGCCGTTCCTTGGTGTGGTGTGTGGCGCTGCCGGAGCTGGACTCGTTGGAAGTGTCCTTGTCGGCCACGGGGCGCGGCGGGGGCGGCAGGACCGGGGGAGGGGCCTCCTCCAGCTTCCCGTTGCGCAGCTCCTCGGGAGCCGGGTCCCCGGGCGGGGCTTTCTTGATGCTCTGCTTCATCAGGGGGCTCTTGAGGAAGGCCAGAGTCTTGGCCTTCTTCTCCTTGGGGCCCTCGGGCCGGTGCTTGTGAACTCGGCTGCGACTGGCCAGGGAGATGTGGATGTAGAGCACCGTCATGATGACCACGGGCAGGTAGAAGGCGGCGATGGCGGTGCCGAAGGTCACCGCCGGGTTGGACAGGAACTGGATGAAGCACTGGTTGTCCGGCACCGTCCGCTTGCCCACCACGAACTGCCAGAACAAGATGGCAGGTGCCCAGAGCACGAAGGACAGGACCCAGGCGGCGGCGATCATGAGGCCCGCCATCTTGGTGGTGCGCCGGGCTGGGTAGGTGAGGGGCTTGGTGACGCAGAAGTACCTGTCGAAGCTGATAATGAGAAGGTTCATGACGGAAGCATTGCTCACCACATAGTCCAGGGCCAGCCACAGGTCACAGACCACGGCGCCCAGAGGCCAGTAGCCCTTGATGATGTACACGGTGTAGAGGTTCATGGAGAAAGCGCCTATGATGAGATCGGCGCACGCCAGGCTGAAGAGGAAGTAGTTGTTGACTGTCTGCAGCTGCCTGTTGACCTTGATAGACAGCATCACCAGGATGTTGCCCACGACAGTCACCAGGCTCAACGAGCCCGTCACCGTGGCGATGAATATCATCTCCACTGTCTCGTAGCGGTTATGGGTTGATGTGACCAAGCGTACGGACTGGTTGCCCGCGCTGCCATTGACTGGTGTGAAGTTCGCCATTTTGGTTAGCAGTGGTGGGCGGCCAGTGTCTGGAGGAGGAAGCAGAGAGGAAAGGGTGAACTGGCGAAGTGGTTTAGAGAGGTAACTCGAGGTGACAGAGGAACATCACCCTGCAGAGCCTTGGAGAACTCTGTCGCATCGTGTGCTCGTTTCTTCACCCATCCGTTGCTTATTGAGGGCCTACTGTGTGCAAGCACCGTTCCGGGTGCAGGAGTTACAGAAGTGATTGAGACACACACGGGCCCCACCCTCACAGAGCTGACAATCTGATCAGGGCAGACAAACATGCGAGCCACAAAAAGAGTGCTAGAAGGAGAACAAGGCAGGGCAACAGTATAGTGGGTGAGTCAGAGGACAGACAGGGACGCTTCCCTGCTGGGTGATCAGTGAAGGCCTCTTCAAGGAGGGGATCTGGACAATGGCAAGGAGGCAGCCATGTGAAGAGCTGCAGAGGTGGCTTAGTCGGGGGCAATGGCCAGAGCAAAGGCCCTGGGGCACGTGTGGGGCGCCAAGAGAAGGCCAGGGCGTGCGGGGCCCAGAGAAGCAATGGGGAGGGGCTTCAGTGGTCCCAGAGTCAGCATGTAGCTCTGGCCAGAAGTGTTCATTCATTCACCTCGTCAGTCATTTTGTGACCAAACATCACAGGGGGACCTGTCCTCCACCCTCCCAGATGGCACTGGGGACACAGGCAAGAATATATGTTAGCAGCTAACACTTACTGTCTACTAAGTGTCCGGCACTTTCTGTACTTTTTATCAATATTAACTAATGTCTTCCTCACGTCAAGTCTGTCAAGTAGAAACCTTTATTTTTCACCACTTCCAGGTGAGGAAACTGAGGCACAGAGATGTTAAATAACCCACCCAAGGTTCCACGAGTCCTTGACGTCCTGCTGCCACCCCAGAGCTGAGGGTGCTGGCAGAAGAGGCCCAAAGCACCACCGAGCTGGTGATACCACCTTGGGGCAGGCTCCTGGGATGACCGGGGTGGCCTGGAGTGGGGAACCCCCGAGGACGAGGAGAGTGCCATGCAGAGGGGTCTGGGAGGTGCATACCACTGCGGCAGCCCCTCCCCGAGCTCCCCCTCCCAGCCCCAGGGCAGAGGGGTGAGGACACAGTGCAGGGGCAGTAGGGACCATCCACAGCCAGGGGCTGAGTGAGGACCGGAAGGAGTGAGAAGCTGAGAGGGCCTGTCAGCCAAGGAAAGACACACATGGCTTCCAAGGGGCCGGGGCCAGCCCTGGGCCCGACTGGGAACCCAAAGGGGACCCAGAGTGTCCCAGAGGGAAGAGGGCAGGGGAATGTCACAGGGGGGCCCGCGGCCAGCCCGAGGGCACCGTCCCCCCGGCCCACCCACACAGCCCCTCCCCTGAGCCTGCACCCGCCTCCCACCCAGGTTCCTCTTCATCTCTCCCCCGCCTTCCTCTCCCATACACGTGAGCGAGGCCCACGCCCAGTGCGCTGTGCCAGGGCAGCCGTTCAGCCCAGCCTCCTTCACACCCGCCAACACGCGCACCATTACACACACGCACACGGGCCCCATCCCAGCCCCGCCAGCCCTGCGCGCTGTCGTATACACAGCGTCTGTGTGTGAGAGAGAGAAAGAGAGAGGGAGAGCCAGCCGGTGTGGAGGAAGGAGCCCTCAGCCAGCAGCCCAGGCCCCAAGGCCAGCAGGGTCCTGGCTCTAGACCAGGCACCTCACCTTCCCGCCCCTCTCTTTCTCATTTGCAAAATAGAGAGGACCGGTCCGCGGGACCCCTCCCGAGCAGCTATGGGGACCAGCAACTAAACTTTCCATCTGCAGCATGAAAATGCACCAGAGGCTGGAGGCAAGTGCCAGGGTGACCACCCTCTGCCCCACGCCTGGCCTCAGACCCTCTCACTCGCCTCTGCAGACGCAGCCCCAGCCCCCTGGCCTGGCAGTTCATGTTCGCCTGTCCAAATCCTTGGTTCTCGGGAGGGGAGGCTCAACAAGGGTGTTGCCATCTCCAAGGTCACACATGAGTCAAGGGCAAAGACTAAATACCACCCTCTCTGGGGTCTCTGACAGCCCCCTTTCAGCTTTGAGAGGTTCAGGTGTCACCCTCTGAGCTGGGAGAGCAGAAGCACCCAGCATGAAGAGGCTACCCTCCCCAGGCAGGTGCAAGCAGGGGCAGGGTGGGCAGGACGGATCTGTCCGCCAGCACCCAGGAAAGCCCCGTGAGCCTCCGGGGCCAGGACACAGGCCAGCGAGATGGGAACGGGGCTGGAGGTGCCAAATATGAAAAACATAATAGCCCTTGTTTATTGTTAACTAGGAGTCAGGAATTCCTCTGAGCTTTTTAATATAGATTATCTGGTTTAATCCTTACAGAAGCCTGATAAGGCAGGTACTATTAGTATCCCCATCTCACTGATAGAAGTATCTTCTTACAGATGAGGATAATATTAATTAACTTGCCCAAAGTCATCCGGTCTGTAATGTGGGGGGGGGGGGGAGACAGGATTCGAACCCAGGAGCCACCTTCTCAATCTCAACCTGTCTCAGGTTGATTTCCTGCCTCTGCTGTCCACTGCTCAAAACCAAAGAACTAAGGGTCCCCACCCACTCCCTGCCGGCTCCCCCACTTAGCTTTCCCAGGAGAGAAGAGGCCTCTTATCTCCATGGGGGACATCTTGTCTCCAAGGAGGTGACAGGTGGTTTAGTTCCGCTCTGGGTCTGCTAGGGGAAGCTGCCAGCAGCAGAAGGGGTGAAGCATGGTGTCTCGCCGCCTCGCCCCACCCTCTTTCTGGACCCCTCGGGTTTCCCTGCAGACATTCTGACAGCAACCCTCTCTGGGGCTTTCTCTGCGATCCAGGCCCGCCGGAGATCTGGGGAAGCAAGCAGCCGCTGCCCAGGGCTGTGCGCACCGCTAGATGGCAATGTCGAGCCCTGGGTGCCAGCTCCGGACTTTGGGCCGGCGGCTCTTCGCCACCGCCCCCAACTCCATCGCGACCGAGAACACAGAGGAGGCTCCAGGGCAGGGCCTCCCAGGGGAAGGACGTGGTTTCCCCCCCACCCCCACCCCCTTGCCAGGCCCTGCCCAGGAGCTGCCCTCGGCTCCGCGCGGGTTCCATGGTGGGAAAGTTAAGGGCGCCCGGCTTCCACCCGGCCCCGTGGAGGAACGTGTGGGCGGGAAGGCGAGTGCGAGCTCTGTTTGTGTGTGATTACTGGGGAGCGCGAGTACAAGCGAGTAGCTGTCTGCATGTGCGTGTGTGCGCGCTCGGCCACGCCTGGATACCGGGGGCCCGTGTGCGCGTGAGCGGGCCCGTGCCATGTGGACACGTGCTTGTGCGTGCGTGTGCGGCCCGGGGTGCTGTGGCCTGGGGGATGCACACGATTCGGGTATGCGAATGCATATGCACAACTGTGAGTATGCACAAACTGTGAGTTTGTGCACAGGAGCAAATGCAGGGCCCGCAGGAGGTGACCGCTCCGGGCCCTGACGGGAGACTCAGCTCAGACTTTGGCTGTCTGAGCGCAGAGAAGCGAGTCTAGAGCCAGTGTCTGGATCGTGCCCCGCTCGTGGGTGGGGAAGGGTCGCGGCCAGGCTACAGTCTGGGCTGCCACGGGCCCCCTGACCTTAGGGCATCGTCTCAGGCAGCGCCCAGTGGTGTCTGGGTCCCCAACGCTGCAGTGTGGAGTCCCAGCCTGGGACTGACTTCTGTCGAGGGGCCGCGGCCGGAGTCGCCCCACTGGCCTTACAGGACACGGGGTTCAGCTCGGCGTGCCCACGGAGCATTATGGCCAAAGGGTGCCCGGTCTACCCGCGGGAGTGTACCGGCAACACTCCAAAACGGGGAGGCCCAGCCGCGGCTTAGGTCAGTTGAGTGTAAGATTCTTCCCCACCCACACTTCTAACCCTGCACCCCGCAGGAGAGGCACCGTCTGGCCTGAGCGGCTAGAGTGGGCACCGGTTTCTTGAGCCCTGAGCCAGGGCGGACCTCGAGGGCCGGGTTGGGAGTTATTATTGGGCTCATCTGGAGGCTCCTCCAGGTCTCCTTCCCGGTTGATGGGGCCCTGGCTCTCCGGTGCCCCGCCCTCCCCCCAACCCCCTAGCACGCAGTTCCTGCGGCCTCTGGGCGTGGGCACCGTGCTTTCCCGGGTTCTGGAGCCCCCCCGCTTTTCCGGACGAGAAGGGAGCGCGTGCTCTGGACGCCGTGGGGAGGGGGTTGGGGTGTGGGTCCTTGGTTCTTAGGCATTCACTCTAGGGCTCCGGGAAGGCTGTGGCCCCTGGATCCGTCCCTGGGGCGGGAGAAGAGACTCAAGAGTTCACAGGAGGGAGAAGGGGCTCAGGGGATTTGGCAAAGACATTGCGCCTGACACTTCCGCCACTGGGCCCAGGGCTTGGCTCCGCTCTCCCGGGCTCCGAGCCTGGGCAACAGCAGGGGGTAGTCCTGGAGTGGGGGAAGGGCGCCAGGAGCGGGTAGGGGTATTTCCGTCGGGGTTCAAGGTCGCGGATGGAGGACTTCATGGATCGGAATGGGCTGGTAGCGCGGGGGGTGGGGGGGCGGGGAGACGGGCGGGAAAAAGGCTCCTTAGGGCTCCAGCGCCTGGTGCCCTCCAGAGCTGCAGGTGGGAGGGCTGGAGTGCGGGGTCCCGCCCCCGACGGCTGCCCCTGGCGCCCTGAGGGCTGTGGGCGGGCAACCCTCCCCCGACCTCCTGAATGTCCATTCCTTCCCAGAGGCGCACCTGGAGAAGCTTCCGAGACTCCGTGTCTTTCTTCCAGCGGGGCCCCTCACCCCCGGGCTCTGTGCAGCCCCCAGCACCGCGCTCGTCCCCAAAGGAGCCTGGGGCCCCGTCCCAATGGGACCCGCCTCCGGGGAACCTCAGAGGGTCCGGGAGCCCCACGTCCTTCTACCCCAACCGAGTCCCCCCCGCCCCCGCGCCGCCGCGGAGTCACTTACCAGACACCTCCGCCCCGGTCCCCTCGCACCTGACAGACGGCGGGACCAGCGGGCGGCCCGCGGGCCAGCGGGCGGGGCGCGTGGCCGGGCCGCGGGCCGGGGGCGGGGACGGGGTGCCGAGGGGCGGCCCCTGCTCCGCCCGCAGCTCCTGGCGCTGTGGCTTCGACTCGCGCTCACGCTCGCACTTTTCCCCGAGCCGCGTGATGTCACGGGGAAGCAGCCAATCCTGGTGGGGCCGCGCCGCCCGCCCCGGGCCGGCCACCCAACTGCGACGCGCAGGGGGCACCACCCGGGGCGTCGGGAACCCCAGCTACGCGCGCCCCTCACTGGAGCCGGCCGACAGCTCCGCGCTCGGCCACTGTAGGGGCACCGCCCACGGTTGACAGTACGGCTTAGCGGGGGGCGCTGCCCTCTCGGGAGGCTAGGGTGGGGGGTGGGGTGGGGTGTCCGCGTTGTCATGGGGACGCGGCGCCCCCTCGCGGGCTGGGGAGGGAGCTGGCAGCCCCGTCTGGCTGCGCTCTCCGCCTCCGCTCTGACCAAGCACCCGGGACCTGGAGGTGGTCTCGCGCCCCTCCTGGGCCACCCTCCCTACAGGGCCCCGCTCACAGTGGGACCTCGGAGGCGCGAGTGTTTGACCCCAGCAAGAGGTTACGGGTGGGTGGGGTCGGCTCAGCCGTCACGGTTCCGTCGGGGCAGAGAGCCGAGAACCGGCAGTTTCCAGCCTCAGGGCCGCATGTCGGCCGCCGGGCTATAAGAGAAGACGGGCGCCGTCGGGGCCTAGGAAGGAGCTGGAGAGAGAAGACAGGCAACAGTCCGCCAGGGAGAGAGGAGCCCGCCCATCGCACACAACCCCTGCCCGGCCCCCCACCCCCGCCGCCCGGCTCCCGGCTCCCGCGCTGCAGGCCGGGGAAGGGGTGCGCATCCTCTCTCCAAGCCCCGGGATGGGACGCGCCGCCTAGCTAGCCGCGGCCGGAGGGCGAGTTCACCGATGCCTGTGAGGGAAAGCTGAGTGCCCAAGGTCACCCGGGGCGGAGCCCGGAACGAGACCCCAGAGGGCGAGCGGTCTCTTGAGGTCTCCGGGAACCGCACGGGTCGGGGCCTGGGGACTTGGGGCCTTGCCTGTGAGGAGTGGGAGGGCCCGGGAGTCCGCGGCTGCGGCGTCCGCGGGACCGAGTCGGGTGGCTTCAGCACCTTGGAGAGCTCCGCCTCGACACTGACCTTGTAGGCTCCGCTCCGTGCTCCAAGGCAGCCGCGTTTCTGCCTCCATCTGACACGACCCTTCCTGGGGCCAGCCAGGGTCGGACTCATCCCTCCCCCCACCACGCCCAGGTCCTGAGCCTTGTCACCCCAAACTCTTTGAGCGCAAACACCCGATTAACCTTAAGACCGCCGGTTCCTTCTCTTGGAAAAACAACTCAGGTCCCACCCCTCCACCCTCCCGCAGGACCGGGCGGGGGGCTGTGAGGGGGGCGGTGGAGGCGGGTAAGGCAGTGGAGGGGAGGCGGCAGGAGCTGCCAGAGAAGGGGCGGGAATTGGGGCAACAGCCAGCGCTGCGGGTCTTTTGGTGTGGAGTTCCCCACGCTGAGGAAGAGGTCCTCGGGTGCTCCCCAGGGCAGCTGGAATTGGCTGTTTAGGCTTAGAGTGAAAAGCCATCGTCCCTTATGTGAATGATCCGGTCTCCCATGAGCCTCATAACCAAGGACGAGAGAAGATATTGTTCTTGCCCCCACTTCACAGATGAAGAAAGGGGCTCAGTTGGTTCATATGACAATCAGATAACAGTCCTGCCCTTGTTCCACTTTGCCATAAATCCAGGAGAGGGTGGTGCTTCTAGGAAGGTGGAATTGTGGTGTGTGTGTAATGGGGAGAGGGGGGAGGCCAGATACTTACAAAGTCACACAGGAAACAAGCCAGGCCAAGGACTGGAGGCCACAGAAATCAGAAATGTCTCCAACCACTGCCTTGAGTTCTTCCAGAAACCGTCAGGCAAGGTTGCTCCAGTTTTCCTGAAACCCTTACCACGTGGTAGGGTTGACCCCTCCAATCCCAGACCCAATAGTGGAACTGTGGAGAGCTGAGTTGGGAACCGGGGGACCTGGTTTTGTGTTTGCTCTCTGCCTTTGACTCAACTGGGTTCATAGACAACTTGGGTCTATAGAACTCCTCTGAACCAAATTCCTCATCTCCAAACGGGATTGCCAAGCTCTGCCCTGCTGACCCCACAACCTTGTTATGACAGGCAAGGGGCCCTGAGGCTTTACTACTAGTAGGGGAGCTTCCATCCACCAGGCAAGGGCTTTCTAAAGAAGGGAAGGGGTTGATGTGGAAACACAAAAGTTTGACAGGTAGCTGCTGGGTTCATCCTTGGCTAGACAGGGCACAGGCAAGGCAGGCAGAACCAAATTTGGATCCTCTCATCCACAAGGCATCTTCATACCCCGTTTTCCAAAATAACAGAGCAAGTCGGGTTCTCATCTGGGTTCAAACCCTGGCTCAGTTAGTTGTGTGGTCTGGGGCGGGGGGTGGGGGGATAGTACCAGTACCTATCTGGGAGGGCTTCTGTGATGAGGATCGAGATAGTACACATTGAGTCCTTGGCACGTGGTTTATACTCAACAAATTCATAGTCCATACTGTCAGACCAAGGAATTCCTCTCCTAGGGGGTTGGGGGATGGGAGTGCGTGGGTGGAGGGCAGGGATTGCAGTGGGGCAATCCTTCGGTCCTTCAATGAGTAGTTCAAATCCTACCTCTTCTAAGAAGCCTGGCCCTAACCACTCCAGTGCTGACCTAGAATGACTCGAAATTATAGAGTTCCAAGTAACTGTAAGAGGTTACATAATACAAGCCCTGTATCCTACTACAAGGGAAGAAAGTGGAGCAGAGAAAAGGCAGGTGGCTTGCCCAAGGTCACACAGCTGGTTGATGTGTCTTTTAGTCCAGAACCCACTCTTCTGTGGGTTTCTGTTCTAGAAAATTCTAGTGTTCGTAACTGTAATAGCTCTACACACTGTTTTGTATTACTTGCTTGCCCATTTAATCTTTTGGTTTTGTCTCTGTTGGTACAGTAATTCTACAAGTCCCAGAGGATGTGGGACAGAGTCGGGCACACAAGAGATAGTCAAGAAATAGATGATGCTGGGGCACCTGTGTGGCTCAGTAGGTTGAGCATCTGCCTTTGGTTCAGGTCATGATCCCAGGGCCCTGGAATCAGCAGGGAGCCTGCTTCTCCCTCTCCCTCTGCCCCCCTCCCCAACTCATGCTCGCTCTCTAATAAATAAAATCTTTTAAAAAAGAAGAAAGAAATAGTTGTTGCTGGCAAAAATCCCTGGGGTGGCTCTGTTTTCCTTGTACCCTTCTGTAAGAGTTGGGGCAAGTATCGTCCCACGTTCTAACTGGCTTGAAACTCAAAGTGGCCAAGGCCCACAACTACGGCAGGCCCTTCAGCCACTGTGCTAAGGACAAAAAGTAAAGGGGAACCTGAGCAGCCACAAATGGCATCTTAGAGGGATGCCTGTAGACAAGACCAAGCTCCCTGCCTGGCCAGCCCAGACACCCATGATAGGTGGTTTCCGGGGACCAGAGAGGATCCAGCAGCTTTTTGGCCAGTCCCAGTCACATCTTCATTCCAGACCCACAGTCCTGGGTAGGAAGCAATCAGGATGGGTGACTTTCCGTCATTCTTACCTACCTACCCACCTGTCACTGTTAAGGCTGCCCCAATCCTTAGCAGGCCTGGGGGAAGCAGGAGGTGGTGAGGCACAGAGACCCAGCACATGTGGCAGCCCGTACCTGACTGGCTTCTTCTTCTGAGGTGACAGACCGGGCTCCCCACATAGGAGAGCAGCACCAGACACAGTGCCTGACAGAACCCAGGCCCGCTTAGTTCAATGACCCCCCTCCCCCACCCACACCCCCACCACCACCCCCTCCTCCATCCTCCATGGAAACAAACAGAGAGGAGCCTGGTGAGGGGCATGTCATCATTTTAATGATGTAGATCTTTGGTGTTTCCCTCATTAGCAGTCAGACTATCCCCTCTCCTCCCACCACAATGTTTCTATGATGAGTTACAAACAGAAAAGAAATCACATTTTCATACTAAAAACAAAATAATCAGAGCCTTGATTTCTCCACTAGAAACTACACGTACAGTTCAAGATTCCACATGCAACACCTTAAGTCACAGACCGAGACCTCACACTCTGACCTGGAGTCTCATCCCCTCCCCCAGCCTGGGGCTGGCTTTGGCCTGGGCTCATGTAATACTGCCACCCACAGGTGCTGCTCTGAGGGCTGGGGAGGGGGCAGGGGGAGAGGAGCTTCGTGGACAAGCCCCGGGGGCTGGCCAGCCTACACCCCCCACTCCTGAGTGAGGACCTGCCCACCGTCCCTTGACCCCATCCTGTATCAGGCAAGCAGGCTGCTCCCTTGGCTCCATGGTTGTCCCCCATCAGTAAGTGCAGGAAGTCCCTGTCTTCAGGAATCTGGGAGCCTGGCCTGACCCCTGCCTGTGGTCTCTGTGGGGTAAGATGATAAAGAGAGGCTGAAGCTCTGGAAGGCTCAGAGACACAGGTGGTTCCTGGGGCCCAGGCTGCTCCTCCTGCTCTTGGGCTCCTAGTGGCCCCACCGGTGCCACAGGGGGCCAGGGCAAAGCTGCCCCAGTGGCCACTGTCCCGGATGGTTTGGCCCCAATCTGGAAGACAGTTCACCCTTCTGGGGCTCTCTGTCCAAGGGTGAGTCTCTTCAGCCATGTTTCTAGGAGAAAGGGGGGGTTCATGGCAGGGATACCCACTTCCTCCTCCATTCACACGGAGCACAGCAGTATGGCTCCCCTGGGCTCCAGATCCTGGAAGGTTCTAGTCCCGAGGCAAGCCCCGCCCATTCGACTGCCTCATGCCCACTGCCTCTGACTTCACTCGACAATCCCCCCCACCCTGCTCCTGTTCCCTGATGCAGCCCGCAGCTCTTCCGCGCGTACAGTTCCCAGTCAGCTGTGAGGTCCGGTTTCTGCTCAGCGGTTCGAGGGGGAGCACCAGTGCACACATGGGTCTCTACCTGTTCCGTGGCTCCCTGCTGGGGCCTGCAGCTTCCCCCCGGCCGCTGCCACCGCCATCAGCAAGGTGATTGTTACTGGTCAGATCGCAGTGCAGGGTTGGTCCTTCGGTGCCGGGAAGGGGGAGAGGGGAGGGGACCGGGGAGGAAGACGGCAGGGGTGGCTGGGGCGGCTGGGGCGGCTCCCGCCCGGGGGCACCAGGCTGGTCCCAGGAGGCTGTCCGGGGGCTCAGGCCCCGCTCTGCCAGCTGCCCAGGCTCCGGGAGCAGTCCCCGAGAGGCGGAGGGCCGGGGCGAGGCAGCGCGGGTGGCCGCGGGCTCAGCGCCGGTCTGGGAGCCACGGTGGATACGGTGGCTGACGATGATGCTGTTGCCGAAGCCACCCATGGAGGCCATGGTGGTGCTCTGCTCCCGCTGCACCACGGCCGTCATGCCCCCTTCCGCCATCAGCCGCTGGATCCTGCTGAGGGCATCTTCCCCGCTTGCACCGGACTCTGAGCCCTCACCTGGAAGGTAGGGAGCACAGGACAGAGGGGGTTCGCGGCTGACCGGGGCCACTGAGGCAGGCAGGCCACCGTGAGGAGGAGCTGGGGGATTCTCTGCCAAAAGCAGAAACGAGAAGAGTCCAACTCCCTCTTTCGGAGGATCAGAGACTTGAAAGCTAGGCAAGATTCCCCAAATGGTCATAATTCCCACTTCTGTTCTACTGGTGGGGAAACTGAGGCTGAGGATGGCATGAGGTGGCCAAGGCCACTCAGCCAGTTAAGAGGCAGAGCTGGACCAGAAGGAGGGCATTTGGCCCAAGTGGCAGGCTAGTCACTACATGAATGAAGGTGGCTGGGGTGGACACAGATGGCTTACTTTGTCTGCTGTCTCCCTGTCCGGGAAACTGGGAGACCTGGCCCAGAGAGAGGGCGTGCTGCCTGGTGTGTGGAAAGAGGGGGCAACCCACAGCGTGTGGCCCAAAGGCAAATAGTCTGCTCTGCCTCATTTCAAAGCTGTGCTGTCTTCCCTCAGTGTTGTTCTGTTTACTTCCTAAAAGCCCACGAGAAAGACTGGGTTTTTAACTGTTCCCTAGAAGGCATTCTGTCTCCTCTCTTCCCTCTTTCCAAAACCACCAGCTTTCCCAAGCTGTTTCCCATTTACGGTTCTCCTTGGATTGCGCTGGATGCCTGATACCCTCATCCTTCCCTGGAGACAGCCAACTGCCCAGGCCTGAGGCTTCAGCCCACATCTCCAGGGAGGGAGAGAAGGTTCTGTTCCTTCCCCAAAGGCCTGGGCATTCCCACTCCCCTTGTGGGGGAGCAAAGGAGGCTCTGGCTCAAATCCATTCTGTGCTCACTAGCTGTGTGACCTTGGATGAGTCCCTTAACATCCACCTTGCACAGTGTGCTGGGCCAAGGAAATGGGGTAATGGGCATGGTGGGCACTTGGCGACGGCTGTGGTGATTAACCTGGGGCCTGGGAGTGGGGCTCCGTCCTGAGGCACCCTCCCTCCACCTGTGCTCAGCCCCCTGGCTGACCCAAGCCTGTGGGCAACTACGATCAAGACCCCTGGGGCTGTCAGGGCTAGCACTACCTATCAATTTATTTCCTTCGGCTACTTGCTGGCCAGTTTGGGATTCTGCAGATTTGGGGGCGCTGATGGTGAGGGTTTTTCTTTTTTTGGGTACTTATTGTCAACAGCTATTTTTGTAAGACTTTTTTTTGCTCCCTCCCTGTCCAGTCCCTTTTCTCTGCTTGCCTTGTTAGAGCTGGATTTCCAGCCAGCCAGTTCCACAGCTTCGCGGTGGCTAAGGCCCCATTAGATCTTTCCCTCCTTGTTAGTGCTTGGCAGCATCACGCCATGGGTCTTCGTCAGGCGCTTCTCTTCAGCACTCAGCAGTGGGGACTCGGCCTCAGCTTTCACTTACGTGCCTGCGGTTTGTGTTTCTCCCCTTTTCTCCCCATCAGCGCTCCCCATCCTCCCCCAACCCCCTAAGGCGGCTGCCCTTCCCTGCTTCCCCCTCCGAGGAGCAGCTCCGAGGGAGCTTAGCGCCAACTCCCAGGGCAGAAGAAAATTCTCTGAAGGGCTCTTAGCACTCCTCTCAGGGGGCAAAGCCTTCCAACAGTGGGGCAGAGGGTAAGAGGAAAGATCAACCAGGGCCTCGGTGCCAGCACAGCTCCTATCCTGTGAGCCCAAAGGGCTGCCTGGCGAGGCCCCCTGGGGACCTCTCTGTGCTCGCTGCCACCCCCACTGCTTTCCAAGAACTCTGTGCACTGAGGGGCTTCCCAGCTGGGTCTGGGATGTGCGGGGTGCTGGCCCGAGGCCTGCTGGCGTTGTCGCTCACTGTGCTGGGCTCTGTGCCTAGCGAACTATCAGGTCTTTTCATGAAGCTCCCTTCCAGGGCCAGGACAGGGCTGCCTTGGGGCCCCAAGGGCGGTGCCACAGCCAGGTCCTCGGAGAGGCCCTCCTGACCTTTCCCACTGCACCCGTGGCTCTGGCCTTGGCCATGTCTCACGACGACTGTGGCTGTATTTCGTGACTGGGCTTCTTGCTTATCACTTCCCTTTCCACCCAGCCTCCACGCTGCTGCTATTACCATTCTAATTAAGCTCAGATTCACTGAGTTCTAGTTAAGTCCCTAATCTGTTTAAACCCAGAAATTCCAAGGGCCCTCAAAGTTGTCAAGATGCCTTAGCACGACATTTAAGGGCCCTCTGTCAGGTCGTAGCCACTTCCCTGACCATCCTCCCTTCCTGCACCAATGATCTTACCAAAGCCAACGGGGCACTGCTGTGAGCCTGCCTGCCCCTGCTCACACACACTGGGGACACCAGGGGGATGTCAAGGTCAATGTGAATACCACCCCTCCCACCTGGCCTTCGGGGGACCCCAGCTGGGAGTGGCTGCTCTCTCCCTGAGCCCTCGCAGTGCCCCACGCCTCCGTGTGTGTCATCTGTGGCTGTGGTATCTCCCTCCTGGGCTGCAGGTCCCTGCAGGCCTCAGAGTAAGTTTTATCTATCTTTGGGTCCGGTGGCTAATGCGTGGTCTTGCCCTTGGTGTCCATCTGGCACGTGAACGTGTGGCTGAATGAAAGGGCTCCCAGGCTGACTACAGGTGCTCCAGACTTAAGGTAGTCTGTGAAACCTGGTCACACGTCACCCTCTGCTGTGCGGGAAGTGCTGAAGCGTTTGTTCCCTTTCTGGGCTTGCTTTCGAAGGAGAAGACAATGCTCTCATCTCTGAAGCTGCTTCCCTCTGCGATACCTTTGGATTCCTGGTGCCTAACACAGTATCAGTCATAAAGTAAGTGCTCAAAAGAGACCAGACGGAAGAAGTTAAGCTGTGTCCGTGGCCGGCTTCCTCGCGGCTAGTGCACACAGCTGTGAGCTGAGCTTCTCTCTCAGGGACTCCAAGCCAAGGCTAAGAGCCACTGGAAGCAGCTAGCACATTCTGCAAGAAGAAAACACACTGGAGCCTCAGGGAAAAGGCAGCTGTGGCCGGGGATCCAAGCTATTAGCTCTAGGAGCAGTGGTGGCCACAGAGGTTAATTCTGCTGTCTCCTTCCCTAGCCAAAGCATTTCTTTTTGCCTTTGAAAAATGGGAAATTGAGTTAGTGTTGACAGGATATCTTTTCCTTGGCAAGTTCTAAGGTACTTTCTAAGTGCGGAGGCCAGGATGGGATCAGCAAGTTCCCATAATGCCCTGTAACTGCATTTAATTCTGGGGCTTTCACTGCCCAGAAGAGGGAAGCCAGGCTGAGTGGAAGGGAAAGGAGGAGCTGCCCTTCCTGCCCTCGGGGGACCCATTAGCCTTCCAGCCCCTCGCTTTCCACCTTTGCTGTTCCCTGGCCGCAGGCCCAGGCTACTGCAGCGGGGCTCTCATCTGCACCAGACAAGAAAAGGCCCAGGCAACCTTTCTCCAGCGGTCAGAGACAGACAGGAGTGAGCACAGCCAAGCTCAGGGGCAGGCCGCCTTTGCCTTCACACAATCCATCCATTCCACAAACTTCCTGAGCGCCTACTGTATGCCGGGAGGCACTGGATCAGTGTGGGGAGCAAAGAGAGAGCCCAGGGAATGCTCCCCTCCGTTTCCGAGTGACAGGGTAGGGAAGCTTTGAAGGTGGACAAGCTAAAAAGCTGATAACTTGCAAAATTCCCCTGTGGAAGGCTCTTCCTGGAAGTCCTATAAAGAGCTGAAGAGACTTTAATCCAATCTTTAGAGAGTCAGAAAATGAAGAGTGGCCTGGAAACCCTTCTGTGCTGACAGGAAAAGGGCTAAGGGAGGAGGGGCAGCCCCAGAACGTGAGTCAGTCAGGCAGGGCCGTTTCCCCCACTAACCCCCCTGGGCCTCTGGTGTGTAGGGGTGCACAGGCGTTCCCGCCCTGGCCCCACCTTCTAGCGAGGCCCAGGAAAAGGGTCACCTAACTTCACTAAGGGCTTCCTCTACATGTTCCTGCAGCTGCAGCCATCAGTTGGCCAACACGGAGAGAGAGGAGCAGGGGTGAGAGTGGAGGCAGCGGTGTGCGGAGCGGCGACGCCTGCCTGCTGGATGGGAAAGGAGGGCCAGAGAGCCAGACTCTTGCTTCCTGGTCCCCTGCCTTGCTACCAGAGTGGCAGGAGAGGCTGGTGGTCCGGGGGGGAAGCACCTCAGAACAAGGCTCCTGGCGCCAGGAGAGATGGAGCTGGCCAGTGACATACCTCCCCACCACCCACACCTTTCCCCTTACTTCTGTCTGCGTGAGGGGCTTTCTGAAAGGGACTGGGGTGCTGAGAAGGGCTGGGGTGCAGAGCTCCAGGCAAAGGTCATGGGGCCCCAGACCGACGCAGCGAGCTACCTGAGCCCACCCTGCCCGCACTCCAGCGCCGGATGGCTGTACCTGCCGCAGAGCGCCTCTGGCCTCTGAACAGCTCCCCCTCCGCCACCTGCTCTCCTCTGGGGCGAGGAGACACGATGGGAATGAGGTACTGGCCTCTGAAACTGGCCACAACCAACGAAGAGTCATGGGCCTCAGATAAGGATGTGGCCTGGACCCAAAAAACGGACTCAATTTTTAAAAATCTCCGTTCACGGTGGTGAAGGGACAGCGCCCTGCGTGGGGCTACAGGATGGAAAGCTGCTCCATGGGAGACACAGGCAGATCTGTTACTCTGCTTCCCGCACACCACGGCTCTTCCTTCTGTGGCCGTTTTTTGAGCAAATGGCTCAACACAGACCCAAAGCATGTGTGTGTGGCTGGAGGCTGCCTTGTCTGAAGCTCCGACCGGCAAGGGGGCTGGGGCGCGGGTAAGGAGAGCGACTGGGTGAGAACAGCCTGCTTAGCACAGCTGCCGACAGACTCCAGAGTGGCTCAAGCTCTACCGCTGGGAAGTGCTAACTGGTTCTCAGAAGTGTGAGGCCAGCACAGAACCAGGGCTGAGGCTGGCCGAGCCACACCTGAGGAAGGTGAAGAAAGGGGCTGCTGGTGTGCCGGCCGCAGCCAGAACGGCAAGGAGCCATGGGTAGAACCGCGGCTCGACAAGCTACCCTGTGGGTCAGCCCCGAAGCCCAGGCCCCGCGTGCTCGTCCCAGAACAAGAGCCTGTGGCACTGAGTCTCTCCTGCAGGCTCTTCCGTATCTAGGCCACTTCCTGTGTGCTCTCTCTGGAAGAACAGCCTGGATCCTCCAAGTTTTACAGAAGAGGGCGGTCAGGGTACTTGGTGGGAGCTGAGCAGAGCTGTACGAGCAGCTCAGCCTGCTGGGAACAATGAGCCAGATCAGGGAAACGCTGTTCCTGCCTGAGGAGGCTCCTCGCGCCACTGGGGGAGCGTTCCCAAGCAGGTAAGAGGGTACTCCTTCGGAGAGGGGAGGGCCCTTTCTCAGCACCACCTGTCTCTGCGGAGGGGCCAGGAGGGGTGAGAGGACCCCCAGTCGTAATTCCCCGCTAGTATTACGTGACTCTTACCTTCCCCAGGACCCGAAGCTGCTGTCCCCGGCTCCTGTAGCTCCCTCTCTGTCTGCGTTTCGGCATTCTGCAGCTGAAGGGCCAGAGTCTGGGTGCCCTGAGATGTCACGGAGGTGGCGGGGTTCCGGGGCTGCAGCCCAATGGCGTTCATCAGACCCATGTCTCTGTCTGTCCTCCATGCAGCTCTGCTAGTTCTAGGGGGTGGAGAGGCAGACGGAAGTCAGGCAGGGCTTGGGACGGCACGCCTCCCAGAGTCCCACCTGTTCCCCACCGACCCTCAGGGCACAGCCCCCTGGAGCAGAGGCCACAGGCTCCGAAGACAAACCCTGTGCTCCTGCCGCTCCCCACCGACGGCAGGTCATGCCTCTGGATCAGGCCAACCAAGCTCTGGGACAATGAGAGGAGGCTGCAGAAGCACCCAAGTTTGCAAACCAGCTAGTTGTGTCACTCCCTTAAACAGCGAGTGTCTTTCTGGGGAGGGAGAGGTGGCTGATCTTAAGACTCTTATTTACATTCAGGAAGCCACTAGCTGACATGTGTGGGACAAAGGGTGAGCAGCAGCAGAAGGACCTTTCCTCTTAGCTTTTCCTTCCCTCTAACTATATGCTGACAGGATTCTAGTTTAAATTCTTGGACTCTTCCCTGGCTCTCCACTTTGGAGGAAAAGCCCTTCTGGACTCCTTCAGGGCCTTCCCACAGCAGGCCCTTGAAGGCAGGCAGCACAAGCTGACCTGGGAGCAAGGCCCAGGCCCAAAGCCGGCAGCCCTCTTCCCTTGGGCATTTCCCCAGGTGCCAGCCCCTTGGGAGAGCTGGGGCTGGCAGCAGAGGGAGCCCAGGACTTCCGTGACAGGCACCAACCACTCCTTTCTAGCTGCTTCTGGGGACTGTTCCTCTAGCTGTGCCCTATAATTCCTCTAGGAAGCAGCGATTGCCTAAGGTGTATTACTGACCCAACACTTTTTGTCAGAATGTTCCAGTCTTCATTAATAAATTAAGTGATAAGTGGGTCGGTACCAGGTTTCTACTCTCTGGCCCCTGAGGAGGGTTTGTCCCTGGGCTACAGCTCTGAGCAGCTTGGTCCCCGAGGCCCTGGTCACCTGCAGCATTGTCCGCAGATTCTCCTTGGGCCACAAGCACAGTTCTTGGGGACAGCATCCCTCCCTAGTGCTGTCTTCTCCCCTTACCCCAGTGTGCCCAGACACCATGGCCAGGATGGGAAAGGGCCACAGGATGTCCTAGTTTGTTCTCAATCAAGACTCTAAGAGCAGTGGTTTTGTTCTCTTCCTCAGCCATAGAATGCTTTTCTCAAATGAAACTGCAAAAGCTCAATGCATGAAGCAGATCAAAGAGGAGCTGCTGTGGCTGAGGAGAGGCACCCAGAGAGCCCAGAGCAGTCCGAGGGCACTGCTCGAGAGCCCATCTGAAACAGGAGGGACAAGCCTCCCTCCTGCAGCTGTGCCCTCCTCCTTTCCAAACTCACCCAGGCCTTTCACTGCTCCTGCTGCTGGAGTGGACCGTGAAGACAGTCTCATTCAGCTGGTCCCAGTAGTACTCAACACCAGAGTTTAAGGCCCTGAAAATCAGTTGGGAAGGGTGGAGGAGAAAAGGTGGAGAGCATTAGAGAGAGAAGGGCCAGAACTCCTTCCACCTCCTGGGCTTTGTGGACTGTGGCCCGACAGCCCTCTTTAGTCTCTCCTGGGGCAGAGCTGAGACCAGGACGCTCAGTACTGGAGCAATGCGGACGACTATCCAACAGCCCAAATGCCTGTAGTGGTGGGTTTTTAGTCTCTTCCTTCCTCTGAACAATGCCTAACAAGCTCCTCCTTGGGCCTGAGAGATAGCTAAAGAATAGCCACCCTATCCGTAGGCAGTGGGTTAAGTGTTCTTCAGACATAAAGAAAGGAGCTAAGATGGCAAATGAGAGGCTGGGGAGGCCCTGGAGAGACAGGGTGCCATAGACAGCCCCACCTAAAGTCCGGACTTCGTGCTCCGAAACGGAGAAAGCATAGGCTCTTGCCACTGGGTCTTCCCTACTGCCATGGGGCAGGCAGGAAGGAAAATGAGGCACCTTACCATTCTCAGTTCTCCCACTGCCAACCCTGCCCTGCTTCCTCCTTTCCCTGTAATGGACCATTAAGCCGTTTCTTCTAATCGCCCATGGGCACTGCTACCAGAAGGGAAGCAGTGGCTTCTCATGTTTCTATAATGACCTACAAAGCCACCCCAGGCAGCAATCCTGTTACACAGACTGCTTTGCTTTTAAGGATTCCTTCCTGGAAGAGGTGTTACCTAGCAGTCACTGTGGTTGAGGGTGGGGTGCTGGTGGTGAAGGTGGGGACAGGAGATGGGGAAGAGGTGTCTGAGCCCATCAGAACTCTGGTGTCCCTGGGGCGTCTGGCTGGCTCAGTTGGTAGAGCATGGGACTCTTGATCTTGGGGTCGTGAGTTTGAGGCCCACGTTGGGCACAGACCTCACTTAAAAACAAAACAAGGGCGCCTAGGTGGCTCGGTTGTTAAGCGTCTGCCTTCAGCTCAGGTCATGATCCCAGGGTCCTGGGATCGAGCACCGCATCAGGCTCCCTGCTTAGCGGGAAGCCTGCTTCTCCCTCTCCCACTCTCTCTGCTTGTGTTCCTGCTCTCACTATCTCTCTGTCAAATAAATAAATAAAATCTTTCAACAAAACAAAACAAAACAAAACTCTGGTGTCCCTCTGGAGACTGAAAGAGATACTCAGAACAGCCGGCTTGGCTCCTAAATGGGAGGGGGCACGCACACGTGCTTGAAGAACCGTATCCCCCCCCCAGTCCAGATATTGGAGCCCTATCCCCCAGTGTGACTGTAGCTGAAGAGAGGGTCTTTAGGAGGTAATTAAAGTTCAGTGAGGCCATAAGGGTGGGACTTGAATCCAAAAGGACTGTGGCTTTATAAGAAGAGTACAAAAGTGGGGTGCCTGGCTGGCTCAGTCAGTGGAACATGCAACTCTTGATCTTGGGGTTGAGCCCACGTTGGGTGTAGAGATTATTTAAAAAAAAAAAAAATTTTTTTTTTTTAAAGATTTTCTTTATTTATTTGACACAGGGAGACACAGCGAGAGAGGGAACACAAGCAGGGGGAGTTGGAGAGGGAGAATCAGGCTTCCCACGAAGCAGGGAGCCCGATGCGGGGCTCGATCCCAGGACCCCAGGATCATGACCTGAGCTGAAGGCAGACGCTTAAAGACTTAGCCACCCAGGCGCCCCTATTTAAAAATTTTATTTAAAAATAAAATCTCAGAAAAAAGAAGAATAAGAAAGAGATCTCTCGCTTTCTCCACCATGTGAGGACGCAGGAAGACAGCCCTCACCAGAACCCAACCCTACTGGCTCCTCATCTCAGACTTCCAGCCTCCAGAACTGTGAGGAAATAAATTTCTGTTAAGATCCCCCAGTCTGGGGGCGCCTGGGTGGCTCAGTTGGTTAAGCGACTGCCTTCGGCTCAGGTCATGATCCTGGAGTCCCTGGATCGAGTCCCGCATCGGGCTCCCTGCTCGGCAGGGAGTCTGCTTCGTCCTCTGACCCTATCCCCTCTCATGTGTTCTCTCTCTCTCATTCTCTCTCTCAAAAAAAAAAAAAAAAAAGATCCCCCAGTCTGTGGTGTTCTGTAACGGCTGCCCAAGCTAAGACAACCTCCGACAAAAGCCAACTTTTTAATCTAGAGGCCTCAGCCATCTTCCTTTAATGGCAGAACTTCTTCAACAAAAAGCAGAGAAATCAAAGCCAGTGGGTCATGAGGGAAAGGCCAGCTGGGGGGGGCGGGGCGGAGTGAAGTCAGGATTAGCCAGGATGGGCACCGGACAGGGCCTGGCTGACAAGGGACCACGTGTCAGGAGGCTGTGCTACTGCAGGTGAAGGGGAACAGGCCTAGGCTGGAACCCCTCATCTGTCTCTCGAGGGTCATGAAGATTCTGGGGACTGGACTTCACCTGAGGGCACGCGAGCGTCTCTGGAGGGAAAGAGCCACAGCCAAGCACAGGTGCTCTTCCTTCCCTGTCTGGTCTAACCGCTCCTGGCTACTACCCCCGGGGGCCCGCAGGGCTGCGGATTTGGTGTGATCTTCTTCAGACCATCCCATTAAAAAGGAGCAGCTCCTTCCTCTTCAGAGCATTCAGCTATTTTTGTGGGTGTTGTCTGAGAAGAGCAGGGGCACTGCAGGGCAGGGGAGATAGGAGAGGACCTTCCACGACGGAAGAGGCAAAGGGCCAGAGGTCAACAGCAGAGGCCTCCAAAAACAAAGCCATCATTGCAGAGTTTGCTGAGCAAATCCTGGCTGCATGAGGCCCCATGTGAAGCCAGCTGCCAGGGAGCCTCTGATTTACAAACTTGTCAAGATTTATTGACAGGTGGCAGTACCATCTGGGGCCCTGCCAAATCCTTCCTCTGTAATTCCTGCTAGCCAGGGCCGGTTAGCGACAACAAACTGTCCACACTAGACCTATGCTGAGCCATGCGCTGCACGACCAGGAACCTTCCTTCCAGTCTCAGAAGACAGGCCACCTGAAGGCCCACTCTCTGGGCTGGGACTGTCAGCATGATGCTGACGATCAAAGGGTCCCGTCAAACACTTTCCATCTGGCAGCATGCAGTGTCAGCTCAGAGCTGCGGATTCAGGACATTCAGTGATGAGGTCGACGGCCAAGCAGCACGAGACAACGGAGTCTGGCAGATGTGCTTCTCCCGCCCCCCCCATCCTTTCTGCCCCCCACCAACAGGTCTACTGGAGCCCGGACCTGTTCTACTTTCTGTGGTCAGAGCAGCTTGACTACAACAAGCTCATGTTTAAAGTTTGGTTAAAATTCCAGGTACTGGACCAAGGATCAGAACTGAAGACACCCTGTCTGGCGACTAAAACTCTTAGCCTTCAATACCCGGTATCACTGATTTCTGTCTACAAGCTGAAGAATGCTCCCAACTATCTCTTTTCTCCTTGGGTCTTAGTAAGGATCAATGAGTCACTGTTGGCTCCGGGTTCTTCCTGATAGCCAGGCAAACACACAAAGGGCTGAGGAAGCACGGGAAGGCCGAGCAGGGTCAGCCTTTTCAGAGGGACTTACTTCCACTTCACCCTAGGCTTCCTTCAGCACCATCTGTAAGCTGTGCTTCTGGGCTGGGCTCAGTGACTCCCTCACACCTGGGACCTTCTGGGGCTGCCTGAACATAGCTAGGAGCTGTCCTAGCTTCCTCAGTGGTGACCACGCTCTCATGCAGATTATGGCTCCAATCTTCTCAATTTTTTTTTTTAAGATTTTAAGGAATCTCTACACCCAACATGGGGCTCGAATTCACAGCCCTGAGATCAAGAGCTGCACGCTCCACCGACTCAGCCAGGCAGGCACCCCTGAACTTCTCCACTTCTAGGGAATATTCCCTTTGAGAACATTCTTCTTTCATCTATCACTTACATGCTATTTGGAAAGAAGGACGGGCATTTATCCCCGCTATCCCTGCAACGTGGGAAAGAGTTGGCACCTGGCTCTTGTGGGACAGCCGGAAAGATGAAGTCTCTGTGGCTCCTCTTTTGATTGAGGGGTGTGCCTTTCTCCTCCTTGGTCAGTGATGCTTGATTGCAATCACTGTTTACAGCGGTAGCTTCCTCTTAAGGGACAGAGCTGGGGCCTTGTCAGGGGTGCCACACTCAGCCAGGGGGCCAGATGCCCCACAGTCCTGGCCTAGTTTCTTCTGGCATGAGTCCCTCAATTCTGTCTTCAGAGCTGACTCTGAGAAGCAGTGGTCTTCCCAGCAACACCTCCCCCCCCATTTGTAGGGCTGATCTATGAAGCCGGAAGTGAGCAAGCACCCCCTCACATCAATCTGGTACTTCACACCCACTATGGTTATTGGTGGGGGTGTTGGCTGGCCTGGCAGTCAGCCAGAGGCACAGCAGCAGCTTGGGAGGAGTGGCGGGGCGGGGCAGGGGGGTGGAGCAAAGCAAAGGAGAAGGGAGGGCCTCACTGCTAGGAAGGGTGGAGTGACCGGGCTACCAGCCACCCTAATGGCTTTGCACAGGGGCTACAGGGCTAGTGTTCGCCTCCTCGCCTGTCATCAGAATGTGGTTCCCTAGAGCGATGGGAGTATTTCCTGAGGCCCTTCTTCTACTATCAGTGGGGTTTTAGTACCACCAAAAGATGCCCAAGGGGCTTGTGACCTCTGTGCTTGGAGAGAGTGCAGAGGCTAAGACAATGGAGGAGAAATCAAGAGGCAGACAGAGAGCAGGAAGCGGGGTGCAGCTGCCGGTGTCGGCGGACGAAGACAGACAACCACCTGTTCCGGGGGGAGGGCTGTAACCCCGGCCAGCCGGCTGCTGTGCCCTCGGGAACAGCTGTGCCAGAGCTCTGTCACCAGGGGAAGGGCGGTGAGCCTCAGGCCAGCTGCCTATCTACCGGAGAGACAACAACGCTGAGCTCCTACTGTCCTATTCGTTTGTTCTCCTTGTTCTAGGCCAGAGACCAACCACAGACTGTTCAAAAGATGTGAACATTCTCGCTTCTCCTCTCTCATTTCCCTCCGTGTCAATCACCTGACCCGCTTCAATGCCTCAACGTGATCTAGAGCTGCATGTTTTACCTGAGGTCTTAAGAGAGCAATGAAATTACATGGGTGTTCTTGTGGTATATTTTTCTGTGGAAGAGCGTACATGGTTTCCATCAGAATTTTATTTATTTATTTATTTTTTAAAGATTTTATTTATTTGACACACAGAGAGAGGGAACACAAGCAGGGGGAGTGGGAGAGGGAGAAGCAGGCTTCCCACGAAGCAGGGAGCCTGATACGGCGCTCGACCCCAGGACCCTGGGATCATGACCTGAGCCGAAGGCAGACGCTTAACGACTGAGCCACCCAGGCGCCCCCATCAGAATTTTAAAGTTATTCATGATAGAAAAAAGGTTAAAAAACCAGCTGTAGGAAAGAGCTCGGAACTAGAAAGTCAGGAAGCCTAATTCTGTCACTGATCTATCTGCTGGGAGGCCTGGGCTGAGTCTTCCCGTCTTAACCTGAATACTGCTCCATCTTCCCTGCCTGAAGCCAAATCCCACAGATACGAAGGGGACTGAGAAGCGGAGAAGCTGTGAACAACTTAGGACAAAGTCATGTCTGTCTTAATTTACATGGTTCCCTCAAATATGCAGCCCTAAGATTTGGGGCATTTGCCAGAATGACCCAAGAATTCAGGAGAAACAACAACCCCACACAGGCAGGCCAAGCCAGCTCTCCCTCGGGCCAACACAACTTGGTCTGTGGTGGGCCACTGTTGGTGGTGTCGACTGCTAGTGCCCCCTTGATCGGGGAAGAGGCCTGAGTTCCTGCGGCTACGCTCCCCAGGCAGTCCAGGATGGCTCCAGCCTGCTGACGCTGGATGTCGCAGACGACATATGGGGAGACAAGAGAGAAGAGAGGCCAAAGCCAGCTTCATGTTTGGCTGAGGTGTCTGTGACTCACACCAAGTGCGGAGGCCGGGGTTTCAGACATAAAAGCCTTTGAGGGACCACGACGAACTGGAGGTAGAGATTCTGCCTCTGTGGGAGCAGGTCAATTTTACAAGGGAAAGGGATGGGAGTCTGGCTGGGACAAAGGTTTAGTGGCTGGAGCTACAGACAAGACAATGTTGAGGAAGGATGTCTTGGAGAAACAGGGAAAGAAAGGCCTGTAACTACAGTGTTGGTTAAGAATAAAATTATGGTCCAGAATTCTGTGCCAGTTTTGGAAAAGATGCCTGTCAGAGTCCTCTTATGAACTCCTAAGAGGGTGAGATAAGATAATCAGTCTCATGTGCTTTGGGGAAAAAGAAAGAGCTCAGAGCAGACTGATCCCAGGACTATGGTCAGGCCAGAAGGAGGGCAGAAAAGGACAGACCCAGCGCCAGGACTAACAGCGGCACAGTCGTCAAGGAGGCCGGTTTGGTTCTGGAAAGGCACGAGCAGCTAGTGAGGGGGGCCCTCTGGACACAGAACCTGAGGAGAGTGCAGACGGCAGCCTCTCTTTGGGAGGGGCTCCAAAAATGCAGGATAGAATGAAAGAGCTGCCCTTAGAATTGGGTTTCCTTTCTCCTGAGCCACTGACCTAGCTCAGCTGACAAGGGCTCAGTCACCAGTCACCTACCAGGCACAAGAACTGACCCAAATACACACCCTAGGAAAAATCACCAAAGGCCCTATCAAAAGGCAACGCAGACACTTCCAATAGCCAGAGACCCTACCAGAGCAGTCACGCCATGCTCTGTGATCCACAGAACACCCCTGGAGAAGACTCTGCACCAAGTGAAGGACAGCATTAGGACGGCGTGGAGGCAGAAGTGGCATTTAGTCGGCTGGAACCCTGTGGCGGCCCACGCAGCAATCAGCCTGATCTGCACTGAAGTACAGAGCTTCACGTGCCCCACCTGGCTGGGTGTGGAAATTGATGACAGACCTGGCTGACTCCCAGGGTCTCAAGTGAAAGAAGAGACCTCTATCCTCCTCCACAACACCAGGTGAAGGGGAAAGGGGTGTCATCAGGACCCAGGACAGAAGTGTCCCCTCCTATCCCCTACTTCAAGACCAGATAACAAGCATTTCGATTCTAAATGGAACTTTTCAATTTGCCTTCACTGTTACGAAGCGCAAGCAGAAAGGAAAACAGGCAGGACACAGAGCCAGGCTGCTAGAGATCAGTGGCCTGACAAATTAGGGCTTTAACAATACTCTATTTCCAATTTTATTTCTTAAGTTATGTCTGTGGCATTTACACAAACCTAAGACCACCTGTTGAATTTTTCAAAAGGCGTTTAGAAAAGAATCTTTGATATCTATGCTTTTGCCTGCAGGGAAACTTTACTATCAATAGGTAACCAGAGAACAAGAGAAAACAAAGGAAAAAAATACTGCCTTAGATTTAAGAAGACATAATAACTAAACCAGTCTTTTGAAGATTTCTGGGACAGAGAGCTAACCCTAGCAACCCTAAGTGAAAAGTACCCTTTATGGAGTGACGCAGAGAATGAGGCAGGCTCTAGCAGAATTTCTATTTCCCATCTACAAGACCCCACCTCATGGCCAGACCCACAGATGATGCCGATTACTCCCGTCCTCGGGCTGGATGACCCCCTCCCGCCCACGCTGCCACCCACCCTAGGCCACTCACTCTGGTCGGCAGATCACCAGGTCTCCTTTGTTGGTACCATAGGCCAGGCCAAGCCCTGGCTCGGGCAGCCAACGGGCAGAGTTGATGCTGACATGTCTCCGCTGGTCGGCAGGCATGGGGTAAAGGACGTTGAAAACTCTCTGGGTGGGGGAGAAAAGAGGGAAGAAAAGAGAATTCGAGGAGAAAAATTTGTTACCAAGAATAACAAAGTCCCTTCTATGGCCGGAAGCAAGTTAACCACAGGGAGGAAAGAAGGCCTCTTACACATACTGGCAAACTTGGGAGGCTGGGGCCCTCTTACTTTAGGAGGAAGGCTAGAACTCTCTCGAGCAAGACTAGGGCACACTTGGGCTTTTCTGCAGGAAGCTTGCTTGTGCTCTCTTACAGCCTTTTAGCACTTTTCATGGCTTTAAGGCAGCCCCCTGGAAAGGCAGTCAGAACTCTGTTCACCAGGAAGGCCTGCCCCTAACTTTCCCCTGACCAGAAAGACCAGTGAGAGTCAAGCTCAACTGGGAGTCCCGTTACCATGGCAATCACAGCTCTCACAGCAATGGGGAACTGAAGGTGATAGGGGGGCGGGAGGGGGTGAAAACACCAGAGAACATTCTTAATTCATCTAATTAAAAGCAATGTTAAAACTGCTATTGTTAAGGAAACCTAAAAGGTGCACTAAGATGTAGGAAGCAGGGGAGAGGGGGATCTTGAACCAGGTACATGATTTCTTTCTAGCTTATATAAATCGCCATTAAATAGATCGTTTCCATTTCTCCAAGGGAGAGAGTCCCCTTCAATAGTCTGCTTGTTTCCAAAGCTACTATTTTCTCAGGAGGCAGCTTAGCTGTGGCTAGGGTTTGGACTGGAGGTGAAAGAAAACCTCCGATCTCTCTGGCCACTGAGCTGCACCATATTCCACAGCAACTTTAGTCAGAGACAGGGGCAGGGCAGTGGGAGAATGAAGGATGAAGACTTTCTTTCGAGTCAGAAAGCCCTGGGTTGGAGTCCTGACACCACTTCTCTAGAATAGTGACATCTCCAGATCTCAGTTTAAAAAGAGACCGCACTTGGGGTGCCTGCGTGGCTCAGTCAGTTAAGCATCTGACTCTTGATCTCAGCTCAAGGTCATGAGTTCAAGCCCCACATGGGACTCCACGCTGGGCAGGGAGCCTACTTTAAAAAAAGAGAGAGAGAGAGACAGCACCAACAGCCAAATGACTGGAGAGATGAAAAGACGTGTAGAAAACGCCTGGCACAGTGCAAGCTCACTGCTTAATAGCTGTTGCTATTATTACCAGGAATCTGCATCTGGGGCTTCAAAAAAGGTCGTTAGGGTCTATGAAAAGGATAAAGCCAAGAATCTATAAACTGGGGTTTTAGTCAATGTTTTCCCTTTTAGCCTCTTCAGGCTTTAATCTATAAAACGGGGATGAACTACATCTGCCTTTCCCTGCCCCCTGATGGAGGGAAAAAAATGGGAGACCAAACGAGATGTGGTTTAGAAAGTAATATTCAAAAATGAATTTAGGGTGGTACAATAATTATTACTTTTCAGATTATCCGGATGAGAGATTTAAAATTCAAAAAAAAAAGGAAAGAAAGGACATAAAAACTGGCTAAGGGTCCACTGCACGTACACAAATGAAGTGATAAGCCCTGGATGCGGGAACGCTTATTCATGTGCCTTGGGCATCTACCTGAAAGGCCTTCCCCGGGACGGGCTCTAGAATGGAGCGGAGAGCAAGCAGCACGAGTTCTCAACATCCTGACACCTACACAGAGAAGCCTGTTGTGACGATTTCCCAGGCTTTGTGGTGCTGAGAAATGTGCCTGGGCAGCCGGTGGCACGTGCCAGAACGGCCCTGCGCCGGTCCGGAAGTTGGATGGGTCTCTTACAGATAAGGAACTGGCTCTCTTTTGAGGCATAAGGCTGACTGCCCCACGGCTGCCGCTTTTTTTTTTTTTTTAAAGATTTTATTTATTATTTATTTTGAGAGAGAGAATGAGAGAGAGAGAGCACATGAGAGGGGGGAGGGTCAGAGGGAGAAGCAGACCCCCTGCTGAGCAAGGAGCCCGATATGGGACTCGACCCCAGGACTCCAGGATCATGACCTGAGCCGAAGGCAGTCGCTTAACCAACTGAGCCACCCAGGCGCCCCCCCCACGGCTGCCGCTTTAAGAACCTCCCCTGCCCTCCCTTTCTGTAACTCCAAATGTAAGAATGAGCAAGAATCTTTTGTGTAACTGAGGAGACTACTGAAAAAGAGCCCAATGGAGTTTATCAATTTCTAAACTAGTCATATAGAACGTGGTTGCTTGACCTTCGGATCGTCTCTTCCTTGCACATATCAATCAGGGAGGCGCCTCCAACAAACCTCCGCTACTACTCTCTTCCAGCCTCGATGGCCGACTCTCCATGAAGATGGCAGCGCCTGCCTTGCTCTGCGCACCTCATCAACCCTTTTCCTTCACATCAGGGGCTGGGCTGTGGTGTCTTTACCCTTTCTCACAGAGGTTTTCCTTCCCAGAAATCAATGGTTTCTGTCCCCCCAATAGGTCAAATGGTTAAATATGAGTTGACATATACACTCAGAGGACAAAGTGGCTGGGATCTAACCAGTGTGGCCAGTGTGGCCAGGATCACTGACTGTTTAATTTTCCTTCGCCTCAAGGGTCGGTGGCATGAGTGAGGGGACACCCAGAGTTAATTAAGGAGGGATGTGTATTAATCTCAGTGGGTTGGGCGAGGGGAGCTTTGGTCTTGGCCTGTGGCGGCCCTACAAAGCTTCACAAAGGAATCTCACCTAAAGTCATGATAATTCATAACTTCAGGGAGCTGGGCAGAGAAAGCAGCCATGCAAGAAGGGGGATAATAAGGTTAGTAAAATAGATGCTTTAAGGTTGTGCCGAGTTTTTTGATGGAGCTCTCAAAGAAAAGCTAAGAGAACTCTTCTAGAAATGTTCCAGACCAGTAAAGAAGCAAACAAGCCTCTCACATGTCACATATTTACCTTTTTTTTTTTTTTAAAGATTTTATTTATTTATTTGAGACAGAATGAGAGAGAGAGAGAGCTCATGAGAGGGGGGAGGGTCAGAGGGAGAAGCAGGCTCCCCGCCGAGCAGGGAGCCCGATGCGAGACTCGATCCAGGGACTCCAGGATCACGACCTGAGCTGAAGGCAGTCGCTTAACCAACTGAGCCACCCAGGCGCCCACATATTTACCTTTTATAGTTGCTGCAGAGAAAATAAGCAAATACTATCAATTTGCTTCTAAGTACAGGAACCTACTTTAGAGACAAAACCCTCAAGAGACCAGTATGATGGATGACCAAGCTCAGGTGAGACAAGGTCAGATGGACAGGGGAGAGGTCATTAAAGGTTGAGACCCCCAGACCTTGCTGCACAGATATTCACAACCTCCATGACTATAGTAGTCATGGGGCATCGATTTGTCCTCGGACTATGGCAGTCCCCCCGGTCCCTGACCCCTGTCAAGTCCTTAAACACCGTTGAAAGGGCAACTCCCAAGTGCCCATCTCCTCCTATGTTTGGGTATTAAGACTAAATCCCGCTTTGTGGCAGGAAGCCAGAAAATGCCACGTGAGGATCAGCAGCCTCCAGGACTCCTGATAAGCACTTGCCTGCTTATCACACTCTAATACGGGGGTGGGAAAGAGGGAGAGGAGAGCAAAACATATGGGGGGTGGGTAATGAGAGCACAGAGGATGCCGGATGGGCAGGACGCTGCTTTACAGTCCTGAAGAGGCCATCCAGTCCAATACTCCTGATTCACACATGCCTGAAACTCAAGGAGACCAGAGGAAGGAGAACCTGGCCCATTTTCAGAACCATCCAGAGATGTAGTTCCCACTCTATTCTCTGGCCGGAGCTCTCAAAGCACCTTACCGAGGGGGGTATACGCCTCACAATTAGTCAGTCCTAGCGACAAGAAGAGTATCTGCTCAAGAAGTTTCCCAATGTGGACAGGAGGTTCGGTAGCTCTGGCTACTCCCACACCATTTAGGGTTTCGGCCAGCAGTCTTTCCAACCCAGTGACTCAGGGAGCAGTCTCCTCCCAGACACCAGTGGGGACCAGCCCTGGCTCTGTAAACTCAAGGTTCATCTGCACTGACAAGAAAGAAGATCTGAAACAGTGTTAAGGGACGGCTCTGGCCTTCCCTTAAAGGCACCCCAAATATATCTCAAGTAAAGGTTTCCTTAACACTCGTCCAGGACAAAACTGGGTGGGCCTGCCAAAAATCCCTCTCTCCCTTCTTCCCCATGAAGCTGTACCACCGAATTCCTGACACTGGAGGAGGATTATCCGGATGTGGGGACCCTCTGTGGGCCTGGATGGAAAACCCCGCTGCTGATTCATGTTGGCAGAGTCCTGGTTTCACCTGTCTCGGCTACAGCTGCTCCTTGGTAGATGACAAATGCTGACAGCAACCCCCCTCCCCAAGCAGACTGTTCTCATTTCTGTCTAACATCCATGAAGGGAACTGGAATCAATATGCTAGAAGGAGACTCAGTGCAGTCTCAGCACGTCACCAGGGAATGAATCAGGTCGCCAAGATCTTTACGGTTCCAAGGGAGTGGGAGAAGATAACAATTCTTTCACTTCTGGGGTCCAAGACCATCTCTCGTACCCCTTGCCCTTCCATCCCTCAAACTAAGAGCAAGTAGGAGCAAAAGGAAACAGCTTCCAGGGGCGTCTGGGTGGCTCAGTCCTTAAGCGTCTGCCTTCAGCTTGGGTCATGATCCCAGCGTCCTGGGATTGAGCCCCGCATCCGGGCTCCCTGCTCAGCAGGAAGCCTGCTTCTCCCTTTCCCACTCCCCCTGCTTGTGTTCCCTCTCTCGCTGTCTCTCTCTCTGTCAAATAAATAAATCTTTAAAAAAAGAAAGAAAACAGCTTCCAGATCAAAACTAAAGAGGTCTTGTTTCTTGTTCAGAGGTGGACAGGAAAAGAATGAGGCGTGACCAGAGTTGCTCACTGGGAAACCTTCCTCTCCACCCTCTTAAAATTTAGAGGAAAAGTATTGCTGCCCTCAACAAGATGTTTTCTTTCCGGCTGCATATCAATAAAGCTCAGACCATTAGTCCAAGCAGCAAATGGCACTGTTCAGATCAGCTCAGTTAAGAAGCTGAAAGAAAAAACTTTGTGGTTATCTTGTTTGGGTTTGGGAAGCTCATCATCTGTAAAACTGGAATGGCTCCATGGTGGCAAGAGGTCGCGTGCACTCAGCAGATCTTCCCTGTTTTAACTAAGACAATGGAAGCTGGTGGTAGGGGACAACTGGAAACTGAGGCTGGAAGGCCCACGAGAGAAGGCACAAGCTAAGGGGGCTGTGAGGGAGAAAGGAAATGTGAAGAGGAAAAATGCCTTATTGGTAATGATGGAAATCGGGGAGGCCTTAAGCTTTGAGAGAGGGTTACTAGAGGAAAATTAACTCTCTGGGAAGAGGGAGAAATCAATGGAAAGGAGATACTAAGAGACAGCTGACCTTTCCATTGGAAATGGATGGCTACACATCTTGTCAGAGGCTGAGAAATGTACACTTCCCAGAGCAGGCGGGGGGAGAGACTCTGGTCATCTTTTCTTCCTTTCGAGCTGCAGACTTGCTTAGATTTGCTTAATGAATTACTGAAGTTTCTTCATCTCTAAGAAAATCTGATTGTTTTTCAGAAATTTTCATTTCTTTTACTGTCTCTAAGCCTTCTTTACATTCTACTTTGGAGTTTAGAACTTGTAGGAGGTTCATTTTAAAGTGACCATTTAAAAATAAGGGGCTCCTGATTGGCTCAGTCAGTTAAGTGTCTGCCTTCGGCTCAGTCATGATTCCAGGGTCCTGGGATCAAGCCCTGCATGGGGCTCCCTGCTCAGTGCGGAGTCTGTTTCTTCCTCTCCCTCTGCCCTTCTGCCTGCTTGTGCTCGCCCTCTCTCTCTCAAATAAATAAAATCTTAAAATAAATAATTATATATACATATTAATCTAAGCAAATATATATAATTCAGAATACCAGCTCACCTACCTCTTCCCTTTATTCAGCTGAAGCAGGAATAAATCTGCCTAGACCACCCTTGTCCAAACCAAAGTTCTCTCAGCAGAAAAGAAGAGCAAGAGCTCCTTCTTTTTTTCTTTTTAAAGTAAGCTCTAGGACGCCTGGGTGGCTCAGTCAGTTGGGCGTCTGCCTTTAGCTGGGGTCATGATCCTAGGGTCCTGGGATCGAGCCTCACAAGGGGCTCCCTGCTCAGTGGGGAAGCCTGCCTGTTTTTCCTTCTCCCTCTGCCCCTCCCCCGGCTTGTGCTCTCCCTTGCTTGCTCTCTCTCTCAAATAAACAAAATCTTTAAAAAAAATAAATAAAGTATGGGGCACCTGGGTGGCTCAGTTGGTTAATCAACTGCCTTCGGCTCAGGTCATGATCCCGGGGTCCTGGGATCGAGCCCCACATCGGGCTCCTTGCTTGGCGGGGAGCCTGCTTCTCCCTCTTCCTCTACCTGCCACTCCCCCTGCTTGTGCTCTCTCTCTCTTTCTGTCAAATAAATAAATAAAATCTTTTTTAAAAAATTAAATAAATAAATAATTAAAGTAAGTAAGTAAGCTCTAGGCCCAACGTGGGGCTTGAACTCAAGACCCCGAGATCAAGAGTCACACGCTCGACCTACTGAGCCAGCCAGGCGCCCCCTTTTCTTAACTTTTGGAATGTGTTGCCCTTGGCTGCCATTGACACAGTCTGCTGCCCTGAAGTCATTTCTAGCCAACCTCCTGTGATTTACTGAGACCTGTAAACTCTGTCTTATTCACTTACTCCTCTCAAAGGGATCCCGCAAAGACAGTCAAATGGCAAGAATTTTATTTTTCAATTGGCTTGATGCTTTCCAAAGGCCATTTCAGGCTATTAGGATCAAAGCAGAGAGGTTCCTTCAGCTGAGGGACCTACTTTGGTGCTAAATGAAATACCGAGGCACTTAATGCTCCTGGAATCCCCCCCAAAGTTAAAATAATTCCTTCCTCCTATTCCCACATGTCTGTGCACAGCACAAGTTCTTGACCTTCCCTTGGCTTCACAAATCTCAAAGGAAATGGCCAAATGAGTAGTTGTTCTAGATACTCACCTTGGATAACAGTCTTTCAATATATTCCAACACATTCCACATGTTTTAGTTGATATATATTTTTGGAAGAGGAGTGTTGAGGATGGTTAAACATTAAAATGTTTTGTATTTTATACTTAAAATACATTAAAATATGTTCAGCTTCTACAAATGCAAGAATTGGTTCTCCTACCAAGTCTTGAAAAAAACAAAACATTTTGCCTTTTGCTTTTGAAACTATCTACTGGGAATCTCTCACCATGTCTCAGTGCCGGGACTAGCACCCCAAGAAACCGATATTGGGCACAATTGTGAAATGAGTAGGACACTCCCTATTTTCATAAGGGTTATCTCCTTGATACTTTCATTCAATTACCATCACTAAGACATGTGCTAGACATACTGACTGGTGCTGGTGAGCAGGGGTGTGTGTTCATGCATGTGTGGGGAATACACAGAGCACAAGATATCAAAGGGACACACATTCCTGGAACAAATGCTGAGTGTCTCCTGTGTGCCCCGTGCAGTGAAGGCTGGGAATACAGCATTGCAAAGACCAGTCGAGAAGCCAGTTGTGGGGGTGCCTGGCTGGCTCAGTCGGTTAAGCGTCTACCTTCGGCCCAGGTCATGATCCCAGGGTCCTGGGATTGAGCCCTGTGTGGGGCTCCCTGCTTAGCAGGGAGTCTGCCTCACCCTCCCCCTCTCCCCCTGCTGTGTGCTCTCTCAAATAAATAAATAAAATCTTTTAAAAAAGCAAGCCAGTTGTGTGGTAAGAGAGCAGGGTCTAGGTCCATTTTATGCATGGCATTCCCCAACCTCACAAAATACCTGGCCCATAGTAGGAGCTCAATAAAATTTTGCTGAGTGTAAAGAATAATGCACAGAATAGACTGCACTCTACTAAGAGGCCATGGGGGAAAAGAAATCATTACAGTTACCCGAGAGGAATCTGTCATGGAAAAATTCACCTAAACTAATTGTAGCTCTACTGTTATTTTTAATGTTTTATCTTGCCCCCTCCCTTCTCTGACAAACTGCATCAGAGACACCCCTGATTCTCCCCTACTCCCTCCCCGTTTCCTGCAATGTGCTGAAGAAAGGAACTTTCTGAGGATAGATGCTTTGTACCACATCTCAGAAGTCAACTTTAAGATAATTGCAGCGGAAGCAGCTTTTAATCAACTGACAGGCAGCTTTAAGAAAATTAATGAGGACAAAATCTTGGGAAGGAGTAAATCATTTCTGACAACAAAGCTGTCTCTCTTTTATCCCAATCTCCCCTTGAAGAAATAGTACCCTTCCAGGATACAAAAATATCTTCATTTTTGGTTTTTGCCACTCCCAAGGCCAGACAAGATTAAGAAAGGCTCATTCTCTTAGATTTCTGGAGATACTCTGGGATTGAACTAGAGTTCTAGATCACTTTTGAAAATCAAACTTTCAGAATCTAGGGAAGTATAGATGAGTGGATTATGTCACAGGCTAAATTCAGGGCAAGGAGGCTACAGTGAAGATTACATACTGAAGAATGGAGCTAGGACAGGCCCAAAGAGCCTGTACATGTTAGTTACATAAATGCTGGTCAGTGCTGACAGCACTAGACACCCATCCTGCCCCAGGATCTAAGCTACAATTTAGTTGTGACTAATTTGAACACTCTGGATACCAAGCCTTTTCTGTGGTTCATTTTAATGAACTTATAATAATAATCAGTCATCACTGGGCTCTGTGAAGATGGCTGTAAAAATGACAGAAAATGGCTATAAAAAGAAGACAACCGATGTTTCTTTATAATCAGGATGACTCTAAGATATCCATTAATGGGCATCATAGTGATGTATCCCATCAAAGGATAACAGTAGGTGGAATGCTGGAAAAGGGAACTCCAGAAGTACCCCTTCAGATGGGGAAGGGCCTGGAGCGAAAGATAAAGATACTGCTTCTCACTTTTTAAGCTGAAGCATCTCTGTATTCTATAGCACGCAGGCAAGCAGGCATGGGCTCGCAGTTAAGAGCTCAAGTCAACTGTGGGCAGGTAAGAATTTTAATCAGAAATGGAAAAAGGCCTCACGGCATTGGTTCTTAAAGTACTATCACTAGGATGCTAGCATGATCCAGAATGCCTTGGGTGGGAGGTACTCATCAATTTCTCAACTTCCTGTAAGTATCTGAAAGATCTGGTTAATAGGAGCCATAGACATAAATCAGATGAGGTTCCAGAGACAGGGTGAGAGCAAAAAGGAAAAGGACAAAGTTACACTGACAGGTAAGGTCTAACTAGAATCCCCATGCAGTCAATGATTGGTTCTCCATCTTGACTGAGTGCGCAGTCATCGGGAGGGCTTGGTAAAACAAGGATGGCTGGGCCCCACCCCTAGATCCTCTGATTCAGCAGGTCTCACATGAGGCTGAGAATCTGAATTTCTACTAAGTTCTCTGATGATGCTGATGTGGTCCCAAGGGAGTACACATTGAGAACTACAGCCCAGTTACTTTTGAGTAGATTGTAGGTCTGTAAAAAAAAAAAAAAAGGTAACAAATCTCCTTTCCTTCCCTGCTTCCTAGGATTGCCTGAGGATGAGGGGGATACATTATCTCTGGAGCCAGAGTTCCAGAGGAAGAAGGTGCACAATGGGGACAGTCCACCACTGAAGAGCAGGACTCTCAAGGTAAAGAAGTAGGGGAGGAGGGGAGTGAAGAGGAAGAGAGAGGGGGAGAAGAGAGGAAAATGGGGGAGAGAAGGGGAAGAGGAAGGGGAGAGAAGGGAGAAGGAAGGGGGAGAGGGAGGGAAGGAGAGAGGGGCTGGTCTCTTTCCAGCACCCCCTCCAGACCAATAATCTATCTAGGTAACAGTTGCTCGACACCTGAATGCGGTTTTACCACATAGCCACAAAGAAAAAGCTTTCAATAAAATTGACCCTTAAGTATTTGAGGCTTTGCCCTGAAGAGCACTATGCTGTTCCACAGAGAAAGGAGAGCTGAACTGCTTTCTGCCCTAGAGCTCCTCCCATCCAAGTCAAATGATGGTGTCCTCATCCATCACTTCTCTCTCTTTTAAAGATTATTTATTTATTTGTTTGACAGAGAGAGACACAGCGAGGGAGGGGACACAAGCAGGGGGAGCGGGAGAGGGAGAAGCAGGCCTCCCGCCGGGCAGGGAGCCGGATGCGGGGCTCGATCCCAGGACCCCGGGATCATGCCCTGAGCCGAAGGCAGACGCTTAACGACTGAGCCACCCAGGCGCCCAATGAAACTTTATTTATTTATTATTTTTTAATAAAGATTTTATTTATTATTTGACAAAGAATGAGAGAGAGAGAGAGCACATGAGAAGAGGGAGGGTCAGAGGGAGAAGCAGGCTTCCCGAGGAGCAGGGAGCCCGACGTGGGGCTCAATCCCAGGACCCTGGGATCATGCCCTGAGCCGAAGGCAGACGCTTAACGACTGAGCCACCCAGGCGCCCCATCCTAACTAATATTTTTGCCTATTTTTCTATTAGGCCTTTTCTTTTGATTTAGGAGTTCTTTTGGGATACAAGCCTTTTGTCAGTTATACATGTTGCAAATACGTTCTAGCCCACAGTTCACCTTTTCATTTTATCAACCCTGTGTTTTATTTTATTTATTTATTTATTTATTTTTAAGATTTTATTTATTTATTTGACAGAGAGAGACACAGCGAGAGAGGGGACACAAGCAGGGGGAGCGGGAGAGGGAGAAGCAGGCTTCCCGCCGAGCAGGGAGCCCGATGCGGGGCTCGATCCCAGGACCCCGGGACCATGACCTGAGCCGAAGGCAGACGCCCAACGACTTAACCACCCAGGCGCCCCTCATTCATCACTTCTGCCAATAAAATGACCACAGAGAAAAGCGAACAGCACTGGTGAGATTCAAGCAACCCCTGCCTCTAGGACCTGCAGGGATTATGCAGTGAGGACCGCTTCAGTTCTTACTGAACCACTTATGTGCCCACATCCCCTACCTGTTGGGGGGATGGTCTATGCATCTGGGAAGAAGAGTAGACAGCATTTTACTTCCTGTGTTGAAAGCACTAATCCTTATTCTTGCTTTCCAGCTCAAAATGCCCCAGAACCACCCCCACCCACCCCCAGCTGCTGACTTTTGCTGTAGGTAAAACAGCACTTATTACTTACACAAAAGTGGAAGAGCAGTATGGTATAGGACTATTTCCGGTATCATTAGTAATTTTATATTTTTGTTATTATGCTTTCACTTGGTTACAACCAAAGTTATTATAATGTGCAAGTTGCCACTATTTTGGAAAATTAATTGCAGTTTTCTGTTACAATATTATGCCTTCTTCCAATTAGAAAATGAAAGCAGGGAGGGCACACAGGCAGCTTCGTGTTTTGAGAATTCAGCAAAACTTCAGCTCAGCAATCTCCAAATGCCTAACTTAAAAAACCAAACAGAAATGAACAAAAAGCCCTCCCTGGCTCCAGAGCAAGGGAGTCAGACCGAAAATAAGCCCCTGAGGCAGAGTGGCATCCCCAGCCTGGAGGAGGCTGGAATGGACGGAGGGAAGGGGGAGATAAAACATGTGCTCAGTCTTATTTTTCCAGACTTGCCAATCATACTAAAATTGGGAAGACTGAGCCTAGCCTCAGAAGCAGAGGAGGGAAATATCAAAAGGACCCTGATCCTAGAAACAAGGATAAAAATTAAAATGGCTCAACATGGGCGAAGAACAGAATCCAACACATGGCTATTCAAGGGAGGGCCCCGGAGGGCAGCAACAGCTGAGAAAAGATGGGAGGTGAAGCACAGTCAGCCAAAAAGCCAAGTAAGAGTCTGGTGGGAAATGGAGCCCAAAGGCCACCGTGCCCACAACAAGATTAGCCAAGGATCAGAGCACCATGCATAAAACCACAAGTAAACCTGAGACTGTGTCCCTTCCTTGCTGAGGACGCTGAGGGCAGAGACCTCAAATGAAGAAAGCAGTCATTAAAAACAGCAGTTCTCAAACTCGAGTGCATATCAGAATCACCTGGAAAGCCTGTTTTACAAATACAAACACCTGTGCCCCTCCCGCCCCATTCTTATGTGGCTCTTTAGGCCTCAAGTGCTGTCTGTTTCTGACAAGGACCCCACGTACTTTAATGCAGGTTATCCAAGGAGCACAGTTTGAGAAGCACTAATCCAGAGGTCTGAAGAACCGCTCAGAATAAATGCACCAAGGCAAGCCAGCAATTAGCCATTGATTTTCAGAAGACTTTTCATATGGGACTGGGTAAGAGATCATCTCTTGGGGAGAGATGTCACTTAGTGGGAATTAAAATACGCTAAGTCAATGCTCTGGAGGACGTTCTCCTGGGACTGTCTGTTGGCCCAAGAAGCTCACCTCTCTGAATATTACCATAGTGAATTCCAAGAGGTAAGACTAAAATGAAGGGGGATTCTGAGTAGAGAAGCTTGAGGACAGGCCCATCACCCACAAAAGCATTCCTTTGAAGACAGAGCTTGACATTACAGATGGACACACCCACCTATACTTACCTGTGCACAGAGGGAGATGCTCTACTGTCCCATTAAACCCTCGCTCCCTGTTCTCAGACAAAAAGGCACTTCTTGCCTTAAACGGTGGTACAGCACAGCTATCCAAAAAAGCTGGTGTCTTCCCTTCCACCAATGACTGAATTCAGGGACATTTGCTGAATGCTTTGGTGCCTCTGGAGGTAAGGGGCAACCAAGACCTGGAAAACCAGAAACCTTTCTGTAGCGCAGGGGTTTAAAGTCAGACTTGGTGGAAAAGGGTAAGCAAAACCTTGCTCAGAAGGCTGGATCCTGTCTCTTGGGTGAGAGGAACACTTCCCAAATGGGAGCTTTCTAGTTACTTCAGCTCCCTAAGTGGCAGATGGTGCCTACCGAGAATCAAAAAAGCCTCACTAGGAGGCCTGAGAAATAGCTCTTGTCACGAGGCATACAGCAGCTGGCTAGCCGCCCTGAGCCCCTTAGCAGGACAGCAGTGGATTACCACACCTCCTCAGCAGACTCCTCCAACTGCATTCCCTGAGCTGCCAGCCCCATATGTGACAACATCTTGGCTTCCGCCCTGTAGCTGTTTGCCCTCAGCCAGATGTTTCTAGCTACTTATGGGAAGGAGGAACCTTGCTAGGATGGAGGACTGGCAGGCTGGACCCGGGAGTTGGGCAGGAGCCCTGGCTTCCGGAAGAGGCTGGAGAGGTCCATTAGTGTTGCCGAAATCAGATCCTGTCTCTTAATGATTATAAACAATTATTTCACAATTAGGCAGGAAGGGTTTAGAAGAACAGCTGTTGGGACCAGGATTCTAGGTAGTGAAAGGCAGACACCAGGTACTTTTACCATCCAAATCTGCTGAGGAGAAGCAAAATAATATGTAAACTAAAGCTCAATGTCCATCCTCAAATATCTAGGTTAAGAAAACAGGCCTGTGAACTTCATGATGTCCTCTCCCAAGCACCTAATACCAGATCCTTCCAAAGTCACCTGGGATTCAGAAATCGGGACTTTCCTGTCAGTATGATGTCAAGAGCACAGACTGCCTGCTTCTACCCTTTCAGGGGCTTGGTGGAACATGCTGTCACCTATCACTGGTTCTGCTCGTTATCCCCTAGAAATGCTAAGGAGGACGCTTTTCTTGAGATTCTCTTCCATTCATTCAGCTTCTCCTAAATGTCAGGTTCCTTCTTAGGTACTTGGACTTCATAAACATGGCACAGATATGGTCTACACTCTCGAGGAGCTCACAGTCCAAAAGAGGAGAATGACATGGAAACAAGTTAAGTGCAATCTGATGTGATGAGTGTTAACACAAGCTCGGGGGAACCAAGGAGGGTGGTGGCACAAGGAGGGAGTGATTTAGAAAGGTCCCGCAGAAGGGAAAGAGCTGCCGAAGTCAGGTTTGGGGGGCAGGGGGGCAGGTAGAAGGCACACTGGCAAGAAAGGGCCTTCTGAAATTCAGGGTGCTTGGAAAGTGACTCAGTAGAGTCAGACAGAGGGTCCCTGTAGGAGATGGGAGGAAGAGGCTGGTGACCACCACGCTAGGCCACCCACTTTCTGTCACTTTCTACATAATGGATCCTATCGCTAGCTTTTTCTTTAAAACAAATGCTTCCATTCCAGGCATCAAGCATCTACATGCATCGCACTAAATGAAGGGCCCTGGGGGATATGTCCCTAAGGAGCTTACACTGAACCTAACTGGGCAGATTAAACATACATACCACTCAGCTAAAGAAAACACAAAACAACACATAAACAAGTGCATAAAACTATAAATGGCACAACACAAAGTGCTAAGGGAATTCACAGGTTCTTAGCTTGAGACAGAGCTTAAATACCATCTAATTAGAGAACCATTCAAATGCTCAATTCCCCTTGGCAAAAGCAAATGAGCCCCCATGGGAACTCAGAAACCAGTATGGTTGAGTCCAGAAGGCCACTAACCCCACGATGCCCAGAAGGCTTTTATGGCAATACAAGAGAGGTCCACCTCAGACAAGAGAGGGTCCCAATAAGACCTTCTTCTGCTAATAAAATGGATGAGACGGTTAAGAGCATAGCAGCTATGCAAAGGCCTCATCTTCCAACATGATTATAACCCACAGAAAAGAACATTTCATATTATATATCACTTTTTATAGCTTGCTTCCTCAAAAAAAAATTTTTTTTAATAAGCATAAATACTTCATTGTGTCCTTCATGTATCTCCAGACCAAAGGTCTCACACTGAGGTAAGGAGGTATTCAGTTTGGGCTTCATCCAAAGATACTTTCAAGCCTCTCGGGAGCTCAGCTCAGGAACTAGGGTGTGAGAAAGCTCCTGCCTTTTAATAGTCCAGAGCTTCTAAAAGTGAAGCCTGCTGGTCACAGATGGGCTGGACAGCAGTCTTTCGTACTCCTTACAAACATGCTACCTCTCACCCGGGTTGGGAGGTCACACCATTAACCTTCACTACCCTGCCAAGTCTGGAGAGCTGCCCTACAACGGAGGCACGAGCCATGGCACTCACCCTCATGGAGGTCTCGCCACCATGGGCCTGCTGCAGCCTGAAGACCTGGGCCACCATGTGCTCTGTGGAGGGATGCAGTAGGATCCTCCTCGAGGCCAAGCCCACCATTACGTATCGGCCCATTGGGGACAGGCTCACCGAAATGGCATTGGGACCTGAGAGCCAACAGAACAGAGAGACGTTTCCCAGAGTTCTTGCCATCACAAGGAAATAATGTTCCCTCTCAGTCTTTTTCTCTTTATTTCCAATTTGCATCTTTGGTTACCCAGGGGCTCTCTCATAGGAGTGCAGTGAGGAGGACAATGAGAAGGCATGTCAAGTACTGAGTACAACGTATGACATACAGAAAGTACTTGACCAATGCTAACCACTGCCATCACAGCACCATATCTTAAAAAACTGGCACCATACTGTAAATAGTACTTTGAAATCTCCTATTTCCACTTCATACGTAATGACCGTTTTCCACCATTAAATATTCTTCTATAAGAGCATTTTAAAGGCCAAATGGTATTCTGCCCTGTCTGTGCATCATCATTTATTTAAGCAATTCTTCACCATTTGACATTTTTCTCTATGATAAGTAACACTGCTGTGAACATCCTTGTAGATAGATCTTTGTATAGTTTTCTGATTATTTCCCTAGAAGTGGGATTGCTGGATCAAAGAGAACATACACTTTAGGGGCTTTTAATACACAATACCAAACTGCCTTGAAGTGTAGGAGTGTGCCAAGCCGTGACCAAAGCTCCTCCTTTATCCGTGGCCGTCACAACAGGAGCGTGTTGGTGACGCTATTATGGCAGGAAGGACTCTTACTCTGAGAGTCTTCTGCAATGCTACCAGCCAGGACTCCTGCAAAGCCATCTTCCTCTGGCCTGTGCCCCAGGGAAGCAGGGGCAGGCTATGACCATTACTCCTTCCTAAGCTGTGCCTCACCTAGGAATGCCCATGCCAAGGCACCAGCGTCCCTCTGTCGCTAGGTTGGGCTTCCTATCCCTTACCAAATCGCTTGGTGTAGAGCATTTCACCCAGGTTATGGGGGGCCAAGGAGTACACTGCCAGGATGCCTTCATCAGGAAAGCCCCTCTGGCTGCTAGGGATGAAAGCTGCCAGGAGCTGGCCATCTGCAGAAATGTCACAGCTGGCGTCATTGTAGATCTTGCAGTTCTGCACCAGCACATTCACGGAAGCTGCATCAGACAAAGAAAGAAAAGAGGGTAAGAAAGTTTTGGAGTTGATGGTGTAAAAAATTCTGGGCCAAGAAATTCTGGGGCCTCTCTAAGGGCCTGAACCCTCTCTAAAAATGCTGAAGTCCACCCTGTCAATCAAACTAAAATGTCATGGAACAAGGAACACAAGAGGCAGGAAAGAGATGTGTCTTTTACCACTTTAAAAGGAAACAACAGATAGTCAACACAATCACAACCACCTGCTGAGTCTTAGCTCACACTTAGGAAACATCATTTGAGAGAGATAAGGAAAAAGTTATTAAAAATTGTTCCTGGAGAGCCATTCAACAGCTGTTACTGTCCAAAAGATCAAAACTAAGATGAATGAAAATGCAAAACCACTGATTCCAAGAGAAAGGTGATCCAGGTAAAGCTTCCTTGGGGTGAGAGTCTTACTGCATAGCTGCTATGCGACCTCGGAGAAGGAAGTCATTTCATTAGTTTGTGTCTTATTTTCTCATTTCAGAGAAATGGAACAGTTAGAGACTTCAGTCTTCTGGACAGCTCCTTGCTACTACGAATCCCTAATACCACAAGAGAGGACAAAGAGAAACACAGCCCAGCTGTGGCTGGATGGCTGGAACTCTTCATTTCTCACTACGCTCTAGGCCTTATCCATACCATAAGCAAGCATCCAGGGGCAGCAGCCCCAGCCTGTACTTAGCAGCTACTAAGAATTAAGCCCAGGGGGCGCCTGGGTGGCTCAGATGGTTAAGCGTCTGCCTTCGGCTCAGGTCATGATCTCAGGGTCCTGGGATCGAGTCCCGCATCGGGCTCCCTGCTCCTTGGGAGCCTGTTTCTCCCTCTGCCTCTCTCTCTCTCTCTCTGTCTCTCATGAATAAATAAATAAAATCTTTAAAAAAAAAAAAAAAAAAAAAGAATTAAGCCCAGGATCAGCCAGGCAGCAGGCTCAAGGGAACAGGGTAGGGATGGGGGTGGTGGAAGAATGTGTCAGTGGGGATGGGGAGATCCTGTTCCACATGACTAATGAGACGTTGGCCAGCACTGCGTCTGTGCCTGCAGGCTTTGTTTTGATTTTCATTCGAGTCTCCGAAGCCCACTGTATAATTCCCTGCCAGGAGGAAGTGGCTTACCCTTGAGGTGAGCCTGGGAACAGAGTGCCCAAACCGTGGGCACAAGCAGAACAGCACAACACATCCAAAGGGACCAAGCTCCTCTGGGCTTTGTCTCACTTAGATCTACTTCAAATGTACCTGCAAAGAAACTTTTTGGTCCTTCTCTTATTTTAGAGATTACCTGTATGTCCACTGTCAAACACATTATGGTTTTAAAAAAAAAAAAAAAAAAGGAAGAAAGATAGAAGAAGCCAAGCTCAGCGGCCTTCATCAGATTCCAGGTGATCTATTCCAGGAAGCCCAAATGCTTGCCTTGGAAGATCAAGGGCAAGTTTCCCCAGGAAATTACTTTAAGGAACACAAAACAGAGAACTGCTTTTCAGGGGCCTGAGGCTTAGGGGCTCAGGGACGCAGTGATTTCTAACACTCTATATTCATCTTCCTTTCCCTGTGTGTTGCTAATGAAGCCACAGAGATGACAAAGTAGATCAAAAAAGACATCAGAACACACTGATTAGGCTATTGTGCCAACTCTCGGGGGCTCACACCTACAGCACCATTACACATAACACCGAGAAGGGACCACAAGGATGGCTCTGTTTGCTAACTAATAAAATAATGACATCCAAATATTCACTGCTATCACCATTAGGGCTCTGTACTGCTCAACTTCCAACCCACCATCTGCTCTACCCTGTGTGGCTAGATTTATCTAGTTAGCACTGAGACCGTCTGCTCCTTACTCAGGGTCCCAAGCCTGGTGCCAAAAAGATGACAATCTTTTCCTCCTTCCCTGGATTGACACATGATTCCAGTTGGGGATATATAAAAAAGGTGGGGGGAAGGAACGGGGGAGGCGTCAGGCATGAGTCCATCTTGATTTTCTAACCTTGAGGCTGGCACAACCTTCAGAAAGATAAAAAGAAACTGAAAACTGAGACTACAGCCACCAAACTTTAAGACAGTTTTGCACAATTACCATTTATTCCACATTTAATGTCTCAAAAATGCATGGTGGGTATTTTATGAAAGTATGCTTTTCTATCTTGCTGTTATGATCTCACTCATGTGTGTTAACATGCAACTCCGTCAAACGTATAGAAGCCTATAGTAACCCTCAAAGCTCACCACTAAAGTAAAAAAAGCTGCTTACTGCCAGATTAATTCCTAAGCAGGGCCAGGGTGGGAAGGAGAGTACAAGTAAGGTGTTCCTTTTTCTGGAAAGCTTGGCTCTAAGCCCCTGAAAAACTGGGCATATAGACAAAAAGTATTTTGTCAGCCTCCAATCCAGGCCGCTATGTTTGTGTTTACTACATTATGATGATTTGGAATCATCATAATGCCACCTCCCAAATTTCGTCCCCTCCCCACCAGCCCCACCCAGTTTCAAAAGCGCTCCCAGTCATTGTGGTGAGCACACAGACAGACATGCAGATGACAAATGAAAAGAGAATGCTGAAAATTCGAGCACAGCCTCTCCGGCAGCAGGTTTAATTGCAGAAACTGTGCCGCTAGTGATCCAGGGTCTCACTCCTGCCCTAATGAAGGGGATGTGGCAGGCACACTGTGATTTGGTAGCTTCGTTTCTGCGAGCACTGGGTGGTGTGTTTACAATTTCATTTTTCTTTCAAAGTTCCAATTAGCAGCTTACATTTGCCGCTCGTTGTCTATTAATTTCCCATGCGGAAATGGAAATGTTCAGTTACAATGGTGAGTGGTCACCGCTCCAATTCACTTGTGCCACTTCTCATAACGCTGCAATTTCGATGAGTTAATTTACACAGGACGAGATTTCTTGGACCTGTTTACTTGTTTTCTTGGGCCCTAGGAAAGTAATGCTAGGCAAACTCACTCTTTTTGGCAAGGGCAACTCACTCTTTTTGGACTCAACAATAATGTAAGCAGGTAGAGAAAACGGTAAAGTGAAATAAAGCCTAAGATACTAGCAACCCACACAGCACTAGAAATCTTTGTTCTGCTCCCTGCCTGGCCCTCCGACACTGCTTCTCAAGTGTTAGCATGCATCAGAGTCACCTGGAGGGCTTACTAAAACACGGAATGTTGGGGTGAGGCCTGAGAATTTGCCTTTCTAACAAGTTCCCAGGTGTCTCTGATGCTGCTGGTGTGGGACCACACTGGACAACTGCCACCTTACCAAACAGTCCTTGATCCCTGAGCCGTAGCTCCAGCAACCTGCCCTACACTTAAAGGCAAAAACACATGTGGGGAAGGGTGATGGGGCAGCTCAAAATGGAAATAAAGGTTAGGAAAGAAAGGATTTTTCAAATCAAAGCTGCTTAAGAGCTTCAGGGGGCAGCTCCAGGGGGAGAAAAAATGATGCAGAAGACAGCAGGAAGCCATGTTCCAGACTCTGCAATGTAATCTCCTCCTAATTATAAATGATTTCCAAGTGAAAATGCCCTAGCAGGGAATGGGAGGGGCTAGAAATACTGATGCCTGGAGGAGCAGATGGCTCTGCCTTCCTATCAGCTCCATAAATTATAAACAAACACCTTGTACAAAGATCGATTTGTAGCCTGTTGCTGGCTGGCCAGATGAGGCCATGGGAGCGATTAGCAGTTGCAGTACTTTTGTAAATATATTAGATACTGATTTGGAAAACTCGAAGGGGTTTAAATCAGCAGGAAAATTTCCTTTCGGCTATCTCTGAGCCCCTGAAGTTGTAGAATAAGACCTCCTGCACAGTCCTCCCGATGACATTACAAGCCCTCCCCACAGGCAGCAATCACTACATCTCCTGTGGTGCAGTCTGCCTTACACCATTCAGCTGTGGGGTTTCTGAAGGCTGGTGCTGGCAGGGCACCCGAGTGACCAATGCTCTTTACCAGTAAGAGCTCACTCTTAAAAACCAGGGTGAACCCAATGAGCTACTTTTTCAGGAAAGTGTTCTTGAAATTATCCACATCTTTGAGGCCTTTTCATAAACTTCTAATTTACAGAGAGTAATTCATTAATGGTGCATCCTGAGAGAAACATGTGGAAAGAATTTTCAACTAACTCCAGAGAAAAGTTAAATACAATTCAGATAAGTCAGATGACCAGCAACATAGTGGCTGCTGAACACATGAGTAAAACTCAAGACCAGTGGCTCCCAGGCACGAGTTGTGCCAAGGCCAAAGGCTACCCTCCACTAAGAGGTACGTGGTGTTCAGAAATGAATCCTACAGCAAAAAAGATTCCCTACTTACTTTTCTCACAGCTGAATCTGTCAAGAGTGAAGCTGCCAACTGTAACTAGACTTTATTCAGACCAACCAGCAAACACAGTTAAGAGCTAATGATAGGAAACTCAGATAAAAGTGACTGTCATTCTAGAGGGTAATACCATTGAAAGGAACATTGGCTATCATCGGACATATATGCCCTAAACTCCCAGAATGCAGTTTTTCTTCTAAGGTCAAAACTAAGAAAAATAGGGCACTATTAAAAAGCAGAATTCTAACACCATGCATGAGCCAAACTAGTCCTTCTGGTTGCACATGATGCTATCTGATCAACTCAGGCTTTACAAGAGTCAGGATCAAAAGATGTAAGAAGAAACACAGAAGGGGAATTACAGGAAGTTGTAGTTGGAACAAGTTGAGGCTTATACAAAACATGTTAAGGACAACCAGAAAGGGCATCAAAGCTATGCTAGCAGCATATTCAATGCCTGTATTCTGAATATTTTGCGTTTCTAGCAAGGCAAATGATCTCCGACTGGGTAGAAACAACATGCTTGAGAAAGATGGGAAGCCCATTACAGATAAGGCAACAGGGTGAGAGCAACATCTTGTTCACATGACCACTCTCCAGAGAGGAAGACTACATACCTCAGAGTAGTAAAGATGGGGGCAGGTGGGAATTTAGAGTTATGGCCATACTCTCAAAGAATCATGGTGCAATTTTCTCGAAAAAAACATGATGAAAATAGCTAGCACTCACAGACCATTTACTATATGTCAGGCACTGTTCAGAATGACTAACTTTATTAACTAACTTAATTCTCATAATAACCCTATGAGGTTTGCACTATTAAATTCTCATTTTATAGAAAAGGAAATGAAGGTGGAGAGAGATTAAGTAACTAACCAAGGTCATACTGCTAGAAGATGGCTGACCAGGGATTCAAACCCAGATAGTGCAGCTTAAGAGTTCACGTGTCTAACCATCACAGGACAGTTGACAGAGAAAGTTATCAAAGAACTACCTCCCCCTACGCATGCAAAAGCAAGCAAGTGAACAAGCCAGCAAGCATGCATGCATGCATCAGGCCCAGACCTTTAAAGCACAAAAAGTCTAAGTAATTCCAATTCTATTTAAACTGTTCCAAAGAAAAAAAAGAAAAACTTCCAAATTATATTTATAACACAAGCATAGTAACATTGATACCCAAATCCATAGATTTCATAAAAAAGAAAAGCCTGGACAGAGCCATCTCCCTTACAAATATCAGTGAAAAAAGTTTATTAGCAAGCTACAGGGAAGGAATTTTACACTAAAGAACCAGGTGGGGTTTATTCAAGAAATGTAAGGATGCGTTCAATATTACAGAATCTATTAACATAATGATTATACTATTAGATCAAAGGAGAGGAAAAAAAACATACGATCATCTTCATAGATACTGAAAGAAAAGTCATGACTAAATTCAATATCCATTCTTGATAAAAACTCTTAATAAAATAGGAATAGATGACTTCCTTAAAATGATAAACTAGTTCTAGTTCAACCTAAAAGCCGGCAATATGCTTACTGGGAAAAAGCTAGGGGCGCCTGACTAGCTCAGTCAGAGGAGCATGTGACTCTTGATCTCGGGGTCATGAGTTCAAGCCCCACGTTGGGTGTAGAGATTACTTAAATAAGTAAAACTTTAAAAAAAAAAAAAAAGTACTGGGAAAAAGAAGTTTTCCCACTAAAATCAGGAGCAATATGAGAATGACTGCTATTATTATTTTATTATTTATTATTATTATTATTGTTTTGATGGTAGCCAAAGCCAACAGACAAGAGAAAGAAATCACAAATGTAAAACTTAGAATGGAGAAGGTAAAATTATCATTACTTACAGATAACAAACCTAGAACACCCAGGAGATTTACCTGAGTAACAACTACAATTAGTAAACAATTCAGTAAGATAGTAGTAGGATTTTAAAAATAAGCTTTTGACAGTAAACTTAAGAACTGTATAGGATCTAGGGGCGCCTGGGTGGCTAAGTAGGTTAAGCACCCAAATCTTGATTTCAGCTCAGGTCATATCTCGGGGTGGTGGGATCAAGCACTGCATCAGGCTCCACGCTCAGCAGGAATTCTGCTTGGATTCTCTCCCTCTCCTTCTGCCCCTCCTCCTGCTCGCCTGCATGAACGCACGCGCTTTCTCTTTCTCTCAAATCAATCAATCAATCAATCAAAGAATTGTGAAGGATCTATATGAAGAAAACTTTAAAACATTCCTAAAACACAACAAAAACTTGTGGAAATGGAAAATCATGCCATATTCTTAAATCTAACCATAAAGATATTGAATCTCCTTCAGTTAATTTACAAATTTAATGTGACTGCAGTAATTATATTAATAGGATTTTTTCAGGGGGGTGAAGGGAAGAAGCAAAATAGTTTTAAAGTCCATACAGGGAAACAAAACTGCTTGAGCAGACAGGAAAATTTGGATTCAAAAAAATAACAAGAAGAGACGGGTCCTACCAGATTCTATAACACAATGCCTGAAAACTTGAATCCCTGCAGTACTCTCACATGAATAATCAAACGGATCACTAGGACAGAATGGATAGTCTAGAAATACATCTGAATATACACAGGAAAGTAAAAATAGGATCAAAGTGACATCCCAAATCAATGGACACAAATGAATTAGTCTATAAACTGGCTGGGACAAATGAGTAGCCATATGGGGTAAAAGTTGGTTCATATTCTGCTTATTTGGGACTAGGTTAAACTTCTCTGAATCAAAGACTTAAAGGTAAAAAAAACTAAAATACAAAAGTACTAACTGATCTCCTAATGATGACACAAAACCTGGGAACCATAAACGGAAAGTTGGATAATTTTGACTACTTAAAATAAGTTCTATGACAAAAATAACCTTCAGCAAAGTCAAAAGAAAAATGACAACTAGGAAACTCCTTTTGTACGTTAATTTTCTGATTTAGAAAGAGCTCCTGTAGAACTGGTAAGGAAAAGATCAGCAACACAATAAAAAATAGGTAAAGCACAGGGACCAGTCAAGAAAAGGCAATATACACGAGCTAAGTGTGTAAAGAGGCACACAACCTGGTTTGTAATATGATAAATACAAATTTAAAATACCTGCATACTATTTTTTACCTATCAGATTTGCAAATATCCAAAAATATGGTAACACAGTCTACAAGCAAGAGTTTAGGGGGAACAGGCATTCTCATAAACTGCAGATAAGAGTATAAGTTGGCATAACCCCTACAGAGGGTGACTTAGCAGCATTTACCCACATCACAGATGTATGTACTCTTCCTAACTACACTTCCATTTCTAGAGATTTATCCTACAGGGATTTATCCTGTAGATAATCTTGCACGGATGCAAAATGACAAACTGCAACATGTTTTGTATAGGAAAGACCGAAAACAATTTAAAAGTTCCTCAGAGAAGACTAGTTGAAAAATGACTGATTAAAAGATGGAACCCAGGGGCGCCTGGGTGGCTCAGTCATTAAGCGTCTGCCTTCGGCTCAGGTCATGATCCCAGGGTCCTGGGATCGAGCCCCGCATCGGGCTCCCTGCTCCGCGGGAAGCCTGCTTCTCCCTCTCCCACTCTCCCTACTTGTGTTCCCTCTCTCGCTGTGTCTCTCTCTGTCAAATAAATAAATAAAATTTAAAAAAAAAAAAAAAAGATGGAACCCAGAGATTCCACTTGGACGATGGAAAACTAGGCAGTCATTAAAAAAGAAAGAGTAAACTCTTTATATACTGGTACGTAAAGATCACCAAGATATACGGTAAAGTACAGAAAGCAAAGTGTAGAAAGAAGAGTGTATAACATGTTACCATCTGGGTTAAACAGAAGATGGAAAAACATACATTTGCATTGCCTATATATATATATACACACACACACATACAATATCCTTGAAAGGATACACAAGAAACTGCTAATTGTGGTTGCCTCTGGAGAGAAGTGGCCTATAGCTGAGAGCAGAGTTGGGAAACTTTTTACTATTATTTTATAGTCCAAAATTTTTTGAATGGTGAATGTATTTCAGATTATAATTAAAAAAAAAAAACAAAGTAAACAATATAAACAAAATAACTGGAAATAAATTGTGGCAAAGAAGATCTGGGCCAGAAATCTGGAGATGAGCAAGCAAACCTGGTATTCAATAAAGGAAAAAGTAGATTGCAGTTGATTCCCAGAAGAGTTAAAGAAAAGATTATTGAACATGTGGCTTATAAGCACTTAGAAAGAAAGAAATGATTGCTACTGTGGTTTCACTAAGATCAGGACATGAAAAATTAACCTCATTTTCATGGTCTGATAAGGATACCAAGACTGGCATATCGGGAAACACCACAGACAGAGAATATCTTGATTATTTTAAGGCATCTGACAAATTCTTACAATACCTTGCAGACAAGATTAAAAGGGAAAGGGCGCCTGGGTGGCTCAGTTGGTTAAGCGACTGCCTTCGGCTCAGGTCATGATCCTGGAGTCCCGGGATTGAGTCCCACATCGGGCTCCCTGCTCGGCGGGGAGCCTGCTTCTCCCTCTGACCCTCCCCCCTCTCATGTGCTCTCTCATTCTCTCTCAAATAAATAAATAAAATCTTTAAAAAAAAAAAAAATGTGGGCTTCAGTTGTGAACACCAGGCCAGGGTGCTAATTCAGGAACCAAAGTTGACACAAGAGGAAGTCCACAGCAACATCACACAAGGCCCAGTACAATATCCTGACTGATCGACCATTTTTCCTAGTAAATCAAAGGAAGAGAGAGAAAGTGTATTTATCAAATTAGTAGGTGATGTAAGACTGAGAGAAAAGGACTGAATCCAAAGTTCAAAAAGACATTGAGAGGGAGGAGCTAGGAAGTGCAACTGATACTATGAAGATAAAATTTAACAGGAGCAAATCCAAACCTGTTTTGGTTTTTAAAAGATTCAAACTGCACAAATAAACAGAATGGTAGAGCCTCGATTTCTTAATAATTATCTAGGAATTTGAAGTGACCGAAACTGAAGAGTGGCTTCAGGAAAAGCTGCTGAAATCTCAGGCTGAATTAACACTGTCCAAACCACCACTGCGCTATGTACTGGACAGCTCCCATCTGGAGTTTTCTATTTTGTTCTGGTCCCCCAAAGTCAAACGGGAAGGTGAACAGAACTGTCAAGGATTTGGAAACCAGATCAGTAAAAGGAATCTCAGGAAGGAAGTCTGGCCTGAGAAGAAATATTCAAAGGGAAATGACAATTTATCTTCAAACAGCTGAGGACCATCAGAAGAGGTATCATTAGACATATTCTATGGAGATTCAGAGGTAGAACCAGGACCAACGGGAGGAAATAACAGCAAGGGAACAATAACAGAAGCTTATCAGTGAAAGATCAGGCCATCTCACCAGATAGTGTGACCTATCACTTTAAGTATTTAAGCAGAGGCTGAACTGCCACTTCTAGGAATGTGCAAGTCCTTCATTAGATAGAAATTGAAATAAGTTGTCTAAAATGCTGTGATGGGAGACACCTGGGTGGCGCAGGTGGTTAAGCATCCAAATCTTAGTTTTGGCTCAGGTCATGATCTCAGGGTCCTGGCATCGAGCCCCGCACTGGTCTCCACACTCAGCGTGGAGTCTATTTGAGATTCTCTCTCTCTCCCTCTCCCTCTCTCGCTCATGCTGTCTCTCTCTCTCTTAAATAAATAAAATATTTGAAAAATAAAATAAAATGCTGTGATGAACAACTGGGATATGGGATTGCAGACTTCAGACATATGTTTGTAAATTAAATACTGACCATGTCATTCACTTTGTTCCATCCAGCTCTGGATAAATAAATGAGTTTAACATCACCACAGTCTTTCCTCAAGGGGCACAAGGGCTAGCTCTCAGTTCCTATACTCCCTTCTCTTTCCCTGCTTCTCAGTTCCACTTAAACATTGAGGCTTAGGACAATTAGCTACTAGTTGGTGAACTCCCCAGAAGAGAGACACCTTCATCTTTGTGTCCATCTTGGCATTGCTCCTAGCACCGCAGTTACCATGGGTCGCTGCTCAGGGTGGGTGCTTAAAACATGTCTGCTGAATTACTGATGGTGAGCTGCAGAAATGGTACCGGGAAATCAGCTGCTCAACAAGATGATGAAAACTCCAGTACTCCATGGGTTTCTGAGTTCAGGCTCACCAGTAAGAAATACCCCCTCCACCAGTACCAGCTCCACTTTGACTTACCATTACTGATTTCAGGGAGGTCAAACTTAGTGAAGTCCCACCACTGGAGCCGGTAGGTAGTATTGGCAATGTTACTGGCCACAGCAGACTGTCCATCACCAATCACTGCCCCTGGTGGGGGAGAAGACAAAGAGAGCACAGTATAGTCTTTATCCACGTTTCCTCTGCAAACATAAAACAACATGTACTGGGATTAGCAGGAGAGGGGGAAGAGGAAGAACCATCTGCCAAGTCCCCATCTCAAAGAGAAACCAAACATATCTCAAGAACAATTCTACCAGAAACATAATCCCATTCACCGGCCCCTCCCACGATTATTTAACATTTCCTTAGTGCCAACAATGTGGCAGGTACCGTATATGTCCTGTCTGGTAGACTCTCAGTCTAAAGAGACAGATGAGTTTTCATAAAAATGCGTGTGGCAGTGGGGGGGGAGTGAAAAATGGGAGGACAACATTAACACAGAAAAGCCACACAGAAAAGCATTTCATTCCTGGATGTCTTTGTAGTAAGCAACACTCTTTGGGAGAAAGCATCTCCTCCTTTGTACACAACCTTCTTCCAAATAAAACATCTCAAAAGGAGGTTTCCTCCAGGGAAGAGGCAGCCAGTATATAGCTGACTGGATAGATAGAGACAGTAAAGAACAAATGAAGTCATGTTTGTTAATTTCTTCTGGACCCCTGGCATGTAACACAGCAGAAGTTTATGAGTCTGGCTTTTCAGTATCAGAATATTTTTATTAAGGCAATATTTTACAAACCCCTCCCCTTCCCGCCCCATGAGAACTTCCTTGAATCTGGATTCACTTGAAACATCTCACGGTTTAACTTTCCCTGAGATATACACTTTTGCATGACATTTTTTTCCTTGGTAACCAATTAAATAAAAAATGGATTTTTTTTAACAGGGTGACACTTTAATTTGCAGTTGTATTTCATTTACATGAACATGTCATTTCCTCCTCCTCCTTCCGAGGTGCATTTCATACACAACCACCCTTTTGATCAGACAGAGCCAAACCCTCTTGGGAGAATAGAACACTGTTGTATGCTAGACGACCTAAATGGTATTCTCTGCTGAAAATCACCTACTTCAAGAAACTGAACTTGTTAGAACTTACTAGCCTTGGAACAATGGACAATTTTATACCTAGATTCTTCAGTATCACAATCTTCCTCCTCTGCGTATCATTACAAAAGGGTCCTGTCATCGGTTCCCCCCCACCCCCCCGCTTTTGGTGAGCTGCATTTATTGCTCTGCCATTCCTGGTCTTTCCCTATTGTTTCCTCAAATGGTCAAGAGAGGTTGTTCAGAGAGAAAATGTCCTCCATACAAGCCAGAAAAGTACTCTTCTCCAGTTGCAGCAAGTTATTACATGAGAAGACTCTCTTCAACATTAGTTTATTGATGGTGTCCTTGTCCCAGTTTCAATTTGTAAAGAAAGGTGAAACAGTTCATTTCCAAGATGATAATACTGCTAAGATTATATATTCTCAATATGGGTAATATTGCCCCCATGGGGGCGAAAACTGGTTCATGGGGAACTCTTAGTGCAATCACTAGCTCGCCTCCAATACACTGTAGTATATGACAGATACACAGCCTATCTATGATATTAAAATTTCATGGGAGGGGGGATGATTAGGGGAAAAATGTCTACGAAATCTCCTTAGGAGGGTAATAATTACATAAAGGTTGAGGAATATGGTTCTAGATAAACCAATACCCCCACCACAATTTATTCTTTAAAATCTTACAGATTCAAAGACATAGACCCAAATGGTCATGATCTCCCTGAAGGCCTGAGAATTATAGCATTTGGGGGTGCTGTCAACGAGCCCACTGACCTCAAACTCCTACTGAGGGTCCTGTGGCATATCACTCAATGAGGTAAATAAATATGTTCTTAATAATTTTAACGTTTATAGAATATTCTATAATAATTACACCTGACTTGGGAACTTTTGCTGAGCGATTCCTGGGTCATGAGGAGGGTAAGCTACATATAGGACTTTCTTAATAGGAACATTTTATTTTTTTAGGCCCCTTTGATAATGAAAATCATTTTTTAGTTCTAAGGTCTACCACATCGCTGGAAAGAATTACTCAGTTTCACTCTGATCCAGGCTCAACATCACTGAGCTTATGAAGTGTTCCCCTGGCTTGTTTATCTAGATAGTTGACATCTCCCTCTGACCACCAGTCTTTCTCACACCATTGTAGTTCCTTATCATGTCCTCTAACTTTTAACAGAAAAGCATAAAACACAAAATAATAGAAGGTCAGTTGATTTCTCAGTTGATGAATGAAATGCTAGCTGCTAAAAAAGAGTAGGAAATAAACTGAAGAAACAAACCCCGTACTTTCGGAGCTTAAAATCTGGGGGAGAGGATGGGAGCTACAATCAGGAAAACAGTTAAGGAAAATACCAGATGATTTAAGAGTGCTGTGGATCTGCAACTGGGAACACAACGATTAAGATTCCAAACCCCCAGCTCCAGAAGCTCCTGTACCATCCATGCCTCCAGAAAACATTTCTGGAGAACAGCTGTGCAATGTAATAAACACGGATGGGTAGCACTGTGTGGAAGGGATTGGGGAGGTGTTCTCTGCCAATGGTGCCAGAGCGCTGAGGAGAAATGGAGCCTGGCACCAGGGAGTCGATTTTCAGTGCCGTGTAAACATAGATTAGGAAGCAAAAGATGCCAGCAACAGATTAGCGTATTGTCACCAGGTTCTCTTCTGCAAGAGCCGCAAGCCAGCTGAGCCTGTCTCTCGGAAACATCAGGAAGAAAAAGTATCACCCTATTAAAAAGCCCCAACCATTTAGTAGGCCTCTGGCCACTAAGCTGAAGGTATAGGAAATGTGCCAGAATGAATTAATGGACTAAGCTACAAGGTATTTACATAGGAGGCACTTAGCCTCAGAAGCCAAATCCTGAGAGACTGCTGAGAGATTTCTGAGGCCTCAAGGTTTTCTCAGTAATGATCGGATGGAACAAGTTAGACTCAGGGTTTTTCAACCTCCGCTACTGATATTTGGGGCCAGAAAATTCTTTGTTTAAGGCGTGGGTTGGTCTTGGGCTTTTGGAGGATGTTTAGCAAAATCCCTGGCCTCTGCCCACTAGATGCCAGTGGCACACTACCCCCTCACCCAGTTATGACAACCAAAATTGTTTCCAAACATTTGCCAAATGGTCCCTGGGGACCAAAATCATCCCTGGTTAGAAAACTCCAAGCTAAATAAATATAGCCTACATTTTAACTCCAAGATAGGTGCTCTTAGGAAGTACCACTACTAGAATTCCCACTGCTAACAGCATGCAAACTCTTAGTGACACTGATTTTGGAAAGAAACTAATCAAAGGCATAGCATTATACAAATATTCCCTTAGCAAACTTAGTTTCCCATTTCTGTCATGGGTATGCTTTTCCTCTATGGGTACAGCTCTGTATAATCAATAAGTCATAGATAAAGGTCCTTTTATAGAGACTGGTGCAAATTATGTGCCACAGCCAAGAGACAGATGCAAATTATGTGCCACGGCCAAGTGACAGACGCATTTAGTTTTAGAATTAAGGTCAAATGTCAAGGCCCTAGACTCTTGAGTAACTTTCTCCTTGAAAAACAGCCTAGGCCAAGACACATCACATTCTGGGCCACAAAACCCACTATAACACATTTAAAAGAATAGAAATCATACAAAGTATGCTGCCAGATGACAGGGAATTAAACTAGAAATTAGTAGCAAAAAAATAACTGGAAAATCCCCAAATACTTGGAGATTAAGCAACACACTTTAAATAACACATGGCTCAAAGAAGACATCTCAAGAAAAAATTTAAAATATTTTGAACTAAATGAAGATGAAAATACAACTTATTAAAATTTGTTGGATGCAATAAAAACAGTGCTTAGAAGGAAATGTACTGCACTGAATGTATCTATTAGAAAAGAAGATCTAAAATCAATAATTTAAGCTTCCACCTTAGGAAATAAGAAAAAGAAGAGCAAATTCAAAAAAATTCAACGTAAGAAAAAAAAATAAAAATTAGAGAAGAAATCAATGAAACCGAAAACAGGAAATCAACAGAAAAAAATTAATAAAACCAAAAGCCAGTTCTTTAGAAGGATCAATATAATTGATAAACCTCTAGCCAAGCTAACTGAAGAAAAAAGAAGACACAAATTATCAATATAAGAAATAAAAGAGGGGCCATCACCACTGATGTGTGGACACTAGAAGAATAATAAAAGACTACTATGAACAATCTGATAATCTAGAAGAAATGGACCAATTCCTTGAAAGACACAGTCTCCCAAATTTACACAAGAAGAAATAGATAACCTGAGTAGGCCTATATCTATTAAGCTGAATTAATCATTAATAACCTCCCCAAACAGAGGGTGCCTAGGTGGCTCAGTTGGTTAAGCAACTCTTGATTTCGGCCCATGTCATGATCTCAGGGTCATGAGACGGAGCCCTGCAATGGGCTCTGTGCTTAGCAGGGAGTCTGCTTGAGATTCTCTCTCTTCCTCTCCCTCTGCCTCCTCCGCCCCCCTCTAAAAATAAATAAATGAATACTTAAAAAAAACAAAAAAAACAAAACCCAAAACCTCCCCAAACAGATAGCACGAGGCCCAAGTGGGTTCACTGGTAAATTCTATCAAACATCTAAGGAAGAAATTACATGAAATCTCTACAATTTCTTACAGAAAACACAAGTGGGACTACTTCCTAACTTATTTTATAAGGCCAGTATTGCCCCAACACCAAGACCAGACCAAGACACTGAAGAAAGGAAAACTATAGACTAATCTCTCAGAAGCAAAAATCCTCACCAAAATATTAGCAAGTCAAATCCAGTAATGTATTTTAAAAATTATATGCTATGACCAAGTGGGATTTATCCCAGGTATTCAGGGCTGGTTCAACATTTGAAGATCAATAAATATAATCCAGTACATCAGTGGGATAAAGAAGAAAAATCATATAATCATACCAATAGATGCAGAAAAAGCATGTGACAAAGTCCAATACCTACTCACGATAAAAACTGTCAGGAAACTAGGAAGAGAGGAGAACTATCTCAACTGGATAGAAAATGTCTACAAAAACGCTACAGCTAACATCATACTTAATGATCAGAAACTATATGATTTTCCCTTAAGACTAGAACAAGCAAGGATGTTTCCTCTCACTACTCCTCTTCATCATTTACTGTAAGTCCTACCTAATGCAGTAAGAAAAGTAAATAAGAAGAAACAAAACTTGGAGAGAAAGAAACAAAACATTAGAGAGGAAGAAATAAAACTGTCTTTGTTCGCAGATGACATGTTTGTCTATGTGGAAAATCCCACAGAATAATAAAAGTAACTCCTGGAACTATTAAGCAATTATATCAAGATTGTAGGATACAAAAAGTTAATAGCTTTCCTATATACCAGCAATGACAAATGAATAACTGGAATAGGAATTAGAAGTTAAAAATACAATGCCATTTACATTAGACCAAAAAAAAAAGAGAGAGAGAGAGAGAGAGAAATATTTAGGTATAAATCTAACAAAATATGTACAAGAGCTATATGATGAAAACTCCAAAACTCCAATGAAAGCAATCACAAAAGATCTCCAATATTTACTGGAGAGATATTCCATGTTCATGGATAGGAAGACTAAATACTGTTAAGAGGTCAATTCTTCCTAACTGGATCTATAGATTCAATGCAATCCCAATCAAAATTCCAGAATATTACTTTATGAATACTGACAAATTCTAAAATTTATCTAGAAAGGCAAAAGATCCAGAATAGCCAACACAGTATGCAAGGAAAGAACAAAGTTGGAGGACTGACACTACCTGACTTTAAGACTTACTATGAAGCTACAGTGATGAAGATGGTGTGGCACTGGCAAAAGAATAGACAAATAGATCAGTGGAGCAGAACAAAAAGCCCAGAAATAAACCCAAACAAAAAAAGTCAACTGATCTTTGACAAAGGCGCAACAGCAATTCAATAGAGAAAGACAGTCTTTTCAACAAATGGTGCACATGCAAAAATATGAATCTAAATACAAACCTTGTACTTCTCATAAAAATGAGCTCATCACAGACCTGGATGTAAAACACAAAACTGTAACATTCTCAGGAGCTAATTCAGGAGAAAATCTAGGTGACCTTGGGTATGGCAAAGACTTCTCTACCAAAAGCACAATCTATGAAAGAAAAAATCGACAAAGTTGACTTCATTAAAATTAAAAGCTTCCGCTCAGTGAAAGACACTATGAAAAAGAGAATGAAAAGCCGAGCCACAGACCAGTAGAAAAATCTTTGCAAAACATTTATCTAATAAAGGACTGGTATCTAAAATATACAAAGAACTCTTAAAACTCAACAATAACAACCTGATTTGAAAACTGGCAAAAAAATCTGAACAGATACCTCACCAAAGAAGATAAACAGATGGTAAATAAGCATATGAAAAGATGCTCAACATCGTTTCTCATTAGGGAGCTGCAAAATAAAATAACAATGAGAAACTACTACACACTTATTAGAATGGCTAAAATACAAAACAATGATCACACCAAATGGTGGAGAGGATACAAAACAACAGGAACTCTCATTCCTTGCTGGTGGGAATGCAATGGTACAGCGACTTTGGAAGACAGTTTGGCAGTTTCTTCGCAAACTAAACATACTCTTCACCATATGATCCAGCAATCATGTTCCTTGGTATTTACTCAAATCAGCTGAAAGCATATGTCACACAAAAACCTACACACAGATGTTTATAGCAGCTTTATTCATAACTGCCAAAACTTGAAAGCAACCGAGATGTCCTTTAATAGAAGAATAGATAAATAAACTGTGGTACAACCATACAGTGGAATATTATTCAGCTCTAAAAAGAAACAAGCTATCAAGCCATGAAAAGACATGGAGGAAATTTAAGTAAAAGAAGCAAAAAGCCATATACGGTATGATTCTAACTATGTCATTCTAGAAAAGCCAAAAACTATGGACAAAGTAAAAATATCAGTGGTTGCCAGCAGTTTGCCAGGGAGAGAGGGAGATATAGTTGTAGCATCAAAAGAGATGTTTGAGGGCAGTGAAACTATTTTGTAGGATACTATGATGGTGGATATATGTCATCATACATTTGCCAAAACCCATAAGTTTCACACTTAATGTTAACTATGGACTTTGGGTGATAACAGTGTGTCAGTGTTGGTTTGTGGATTATATATAACAAATGTACCATTTTGGAGAAGGATGATGATGGTGAGGGTGGCCTATGGGTATGTGTGTGGGAGGAGGTATATGGGAACTCTATACTTTCCACTCAATTTTTTTGTAGACCTAAGACTGCTCTTAAAAAAAAAAAAAAAAAGAAGGCGGCTATTAATTAAGAAATAAAAACAGAGAGAAAGACATAAAGAGCCCCAGACTCTCGCTCATGTTATAGGAGATAGTGGAAAGAGCAGTTGTCTATAAGTCACAGCAGCTCACTCTCTACCATATGACCACAGAGTCTTCCCCTGGAGCCTCAGAGCAAAAGAGTAAATAAGGATGATTCTAACAAGAGACAAAACAAGGGGAAAAAGAAACTTAAATCCAGCGATCCTGGCCAACCACCAGAGAACAACAGCAAAACCAAGCTGCCAAGTCTCATTCTCTCAGTCAGGTCTTCAACTTGTCGGCTGGAAGCCTCGGGAATGTGTCTAGGGATAAAATCTTAATAATCATGACAGTCACGTGGTAGATGAGCTCTACCAAACCTGATAGCCTGCATGCCTCTCTCTGCCTCTGCTTCTCTGACTCCTCTGTTCTGTTGCTTGGAAAGGAGAATTAGAAACCTTTTTTCAAAAACAGCTTTTAGCCTCTCTCCAAGAGAGAGCAGGAAAGTGAAGAGTATGATTCAACAGTACAGTGAAAATACGGAACAATGGGAATCATTAGCAAATGTATCAGAGAAGCTAATTTGGGAGGGTAGAAAAGGGCAAGTTACAAAGAAGGAAACTATTAAATTATGTTTCAGTCCTATAAAATTGTTCCATTTGAGGCTGCCTCATTCAAAACGGCCATCTCTGAATGTGCTGCTACTGGGAAGATAGAATAAGAATGGGGCTGGGGGCCAAAGACTCATCAGCCTGGAAACACAATTACTATCCTTCTGCTTAGCTGTGATATGAAGTCAAGAACCAGCTTGCTAATTGGTCAATAGAACGGAGACCAGAAACTCCAGGGCAGGTCCAACTGCACAATTTATCAACTCTTCAAAATTCTTTTTAGAAAGCCAGTCACAAAAGACCACATATTGTATGATTCCATTTACATGGAATGTCTAGAATAGGCAAAGCTATAAAGACAAAAAGTAGATTAGTGGTTGCCTAGGGCTGGAGGAGGCAGAGGAAGGGAAGGGGGAAGGGAGAAGTGACTGCTAATGGGTATGGGAATGTGATAAAAATGTTCGGAAATCAACAGATAGTGGCAATGGTTGCAGAACTGTGAATATATTAAAAACCACTGAACTTTAAATAGGTGAACAATATGGTATGTGAGTTGTATCTCAACAAGGCTTTTTTTTTTTTTAAAGATTTTATTTTTTATTTTTTATTTGTCAGAGAGAGAGAGTGTGGCAGGCAGAGGAAAAAGCAGACTTCCCACTGAGCAAGGAGCCGGATGTGGGGCTCAATCCCAGGACCCCAGGATCATGACCGAGCCAGAAGGCAGACGCCTAACCAAATGAGCCACCCAGGCATCCCTCTCAATAAGGCTTTTATTAAAAAATACTTCTCAATATAAACTTTGGTCAATTTGGGAAGCAAAATATGGCATCCCATTTCTGGGATCCCTTTGCATATCTTTAATAATTTCAAGTACTGGTGAGTATCTTTCATTTACTGGCTCACTGTATTTTTTTAGTGTGTACTGTGCCTACCTACATCTTCCATGCATTTTTATGTTTGGTTAAGTTTTTTCTTGCAGACTGTCTAAGCTCTTTGTAAATTAATAAACTGGTTTCTGTCTATGAAAAGTAATTTTTCTTAGAGCAATACAACATGGGATTATTTGGACATAAAAAGCATTCTTCCTAAGTATATACTGAATGGCATCCTACAAAGAACACTTATTCTTGTTTCCAGAAAGCTTCATTCAAATGCAGTCTTTAAATCTGCTTTAAGAAGGAAATATAACTAAGCACTTTGTCATACTCACTTTGTCGCCTTATCACCATTTAAAAAAATCTCATCTGAGACCACAGTCAATTATTCTATAGCCTGGGGACCTGGAAAGAGACCCTGGTGGCAGATAACAAGACTTCCTCCAAGGGTAGAAGTCTCTTATTCCCATTTACAGTTTTGACACTGAAGAAAATGACCAAACTATAGTTTGTTTAAAAATTAAAACTTTATGAGATGTAATCCACATACTGTACAATTCACCTACTTAAAGTATACAATGCAAGGGGTTTTAGTATATTCACACCAATGTGCAACCATTATCAAAACCAATTTTTTAAAATGACTATCACTACTATTTGATTTCAGGACATTTTCATCCTCCTCCTGCCCCCATACCTTACCTATTAGCAGTCACTCCCCTCCACTGTGGCCCACTCTTTCCCTCCTAGCCCAAGGCAACCACTAATCCATTTTCTGTCTCTATAGTTTTGCCTTCCCTGGATATTTCACTTAAATAGAAACATACGACAGGTGACTGTGTCTGGCTTCTTTCATTTAGCACCATGTTTACAAAGTTCATCCATGTTGTAGCATGTATCAGTACTTCATCCTTTTTTACGGCCAAAAGAATGTTCCATTGTATAATCGTTTTTATTTATAGAAAACACACTGCATGGAACCTAGCAATCATAAAACTGAGGGAAACAGAACTATTTCCTGTGGAAGGAAAAAGTACGTGGTTTGTTTTTTTTTTAATTAAAGATTTTATTTATTTGCGAGAGGGAGGGAGGAAAGGGGAGAGAGAGAGAGAACCAGCAGAGGGAGAGGCAGAGGGAGAAACAGGTTCCCCGATGAGCAGGGAGCCAGACACAGGGCTCAATCCCAGGACCCAGGGATCATGACCTGAGCTGAAGACAGACGCTTAACCGACTGAGCCACCCAGGCGCCCCAAAAAGTAGGTTTTTAAAGAGGTTTTCAGGTTTTCAATTCTGAGTATATTACCTATAGCTGAAACCAAGTCTTCACTTTTTCCTGAGGCTAAAATAAAAGATAAGAGGAGTATTAGGGGGACATCATTTTCTGTAAAAACAAAAATAAAACCATGAACAGGTATCACGTAGATGTCTATAATTCTGACAGAGGAAATGTTCTGGGTAAGGTATGTGTTCTATCAGATTTAAGCTGTTTAATAACTGCTCTAACTGGTCACTTAAACTGATCAAGATAAATCATTATACAATATAAATTTGAAATGTATTTAACATAAACCAAAGGGTAAACGGGTAAACATTTTATAGATATAGATATCAATGACTATACATGCTCTTAGCAGGAACTGGGCCCCTAAATCAACAGAATTTTATTGTCCAATGAACTCCTAAAGGCTCTAAAAGTTCCAGCCCCAAAGAACAAGGGTAGCATTAGCCATACACAAATCATGAACTTTAGGGGCAGATCAGAGAAAGATAAGGCAATGTCTTATTGTTGAGGTCAAAGGCATTGGATGAAGCCAACAAAACAACAAATCATAGTCTGAGAACTCAACAAGGAAATTAGCAAGGCCTGGAATACAGAAGGAAGGGAAAAGAAATAGCTATGAACTATTTCTACATATCATCATAGCTTCACCAAAAATTTTCTCAAAATAACAATTCAAACCAGGATTATGTGACCACAGCAGAGTAAGTTTTATAACACACCAAGAGAGGAAGAGGTATTAATCTTATATTCATTAGGGCCAGAGCAATGGATAGAGCCTTCCTTTCCAGAGCAAGTAATACAAAAAATCTGGTACTAATTTCTTTAAAAACTGTGACAAAAAGCACCTAACATAAATTTACCATCTTAACTATTTGTAAGTGTTCAGTAGTGTTTAGTAGTTTAACTAGTTCAGCAGCGTTAAGTATATTCGCACTGTTGTGAAACCAATCTCTGAAACTTTTTCATCTTGCAAATATGAAATTCCATACCGATTAAACAACTCCCCTTGCTGCCGCCTCCCCCTGCCCCCTGCCCTGGCCCTCAGTAACCAAAATTCTACTTTGTTTTATGAATTCAACTACTTTAGATACCTGTTTGAGTGGAAGCATGCAGTAATGGCCTTAGTTTTTAGCATGCACTTGAAAGTAGAGATACATTAACTAGATACCATGCACCCAAAGTCATCCACAGACAAGGTATAAAATCAGGATCATACTCAAATCTACAGGAAGCAGTTAGTTCTGATGGGAGAAGGTAACCTCTAGGCTGGGCATGGCCATTTTCCCTTAAAAAGCCATTCAGAGGGGTCAAATAGATCAGAACTAGATCAGAATAGATTCAGAAAGGCTCAAAGGTGGTGGAGTTGCCATAAGGATACTTCTGCTTTCTAATCCAGGGATCACCAGTGATTCAATCACATTGCCTTGAATGTACCAGTGTCATCTGGAGTTCAGCAGTGTATTCCACCCTAAAGCAAAGACAGTAAGCTGCACTTTACCAGGTCCTCACTCCTTCCTTCCAACATATTAAAACCCAGGATTAATCTTTTTTTTTTTTTTTAAGATTTTATTTATTTTTTTGACAGAGAGAGACACAGTGAGAGAGGGAACACAAGCAGGGGGAGAGGGAGAGGGAGAAGCAGGCTTCCCGCCCAGCAGGGAGCCGGATGTGGGGCTCGATCCCAAGACCCTGGGATCACGACCTGAGCTGAAGGCAGATGCCTAACGACTGTACCACCCAGGTGCCCCCAGGATTAATCTTGACTGTTGGCAGGGCGACTGGTACCTCTTAGCTCTCTAAAGTCAAGCTAAGATGCTCCTGTGTGGGTAGATGAAGAGGCTGAGGCCCATTTTCATCACCATTCTGTAGACCTGCCTTTCTTCAATATATATGTCCTAATGAAGCAATTATCTAACACTTACACTAATGATGTAATTGGGACAAGTAATTATGAAAGCAGAACATCCATTTTCAAAGAAATGAATATCATTACCTTTCTTCCACCCACAAACATTATTTAAGACAAAAACAAATAACCCCACAAGAACACATGCTACTAAAAGATTACCAGGAACAACATTCTAAAACAGAGTTTAGGAGAAATGAAGAAAAAACCCCAACAACCCCCAAAGAAAAACAAAAGTTAAAAATCCAACATTCACTCCCACCAGGCAGGATTTCCTCAAAGCCTCTACATGTGACGGAAGACATACAGGGGGTAAGAGTAGTAAGAACTACTCGGCCTCCACTTCCACACACCTCACAACCTGGCACTCACTACAGGACCCGGCCACCTCTGCTGCTCCCATGGGAGGACACTGGCTTCGGCAGGTCCGTGAGAGAAGCCAGGAAAGAAGTCGGGGGGGCTGCCATCCTCACTGTTGCACAATAGAGCTGCTCAAAGGGTTGCTCAGCAGCAAGAGGATGGGCAGAGAGAGGGGGGAGGGCAGGAGAAGGACTGAGGGAGAAAGAGGTGAAAGAGAAAGATGAACAGAGCATATGACTGACTCAAACACTGAATGGCTCTCACCAATCACTTGTCTTAAATTGCTGAGACTTCTGCAGCTTTTATTGTTTGGTGGAAGCACAAGTGAGCAGAATTGGACCAGAGGGTCCTGGGCTTGTCAGCAGCAGGAGGGAAACGACCTTTAATGCTGCAAAGAGGATGCAGATTTCAAAAGCCTAAAATCTGCAATGAAGGGAAATGGAAATGTGCTGAACGTGGGTTTGACTGGCAGCTTTGCTCATCTGTCGATCACAGGGTAATAAACACTGCGAGATGGCAGAAATGAAGATAAATGCTTTCAGCAGCGCCATTCCCCACCCTCCCCTCCTCTTCCACCCCCACTCAGCACATGACAAGAGTTAAAGCAAGAAAATAAATCAGCTTCTTATCCAACTCTTTTGTTAAAACTTTCCTTACAGGCCACCTACACGTGAATTATTGCTCTATGAGCCTACATTCTCATTAGAGAGCCCAGTTTGTAAAGGGTGAAAAGCTCCTGTCAAATCACACCTGTACATTTTAGGGTACAGCATTACCCAGCTGAGTCAGTCCGGGCCAACGTGTAAGAAGGAGGCCAGGGCGACTCTCTGAGGGGAAGGCAAACTCCCCCCCCCCGACCCCCGCAATGAAATTCTCTAATCCAAAACCTGGCTCACTCAGTTTAGAGGAGACTTTGGAGCGCCAAGGGCAGCATGTTGTCACTTTACCGCAACCACTGCCACATTACTATTGAGCCAGGGACAGAAAGGCTAAGCTCCGAGGGCTAACAAAGAAGCCCCTGGGGCTTGGCGGTCAGAGGTTAAGTCAATGAGAAAGTGGACTACAGAGTACAACACTCAGTCCTGAGCATCAGCTTCACATTCACTTTGGAATGAGAGAAACCTTTAAAAGGGGAACGATCTTACAGGTTTCCCACGAGTAGGTCCAAGGGAAGTATCGTGTATTTTGGGACTTGTGACATTGAAATAAAGCATCCAGCCGACCTGGTTTTTGTAACAAGACTTGGGTTTTTTAAGTAAGATGAAAAGGACAGCAATTCCTAATGCTTGTGGCAACTGCTTGTAAGAAGATGGTTGGAATTTTGTAAAAAACTACATCTTGATTCTGCTAAAAGAGGGCCTAGCAAAAATCTTAGCAACTAGATCATTTAAGACATTTGAAAAGACACTCTGCTCTACTGGCTCAGCCAGGCTATTTTCCTCTAGATCCTGAAATCCTGGGAAAAGATTTCAGACCTTTGTTTTAAAGAACAGGCACCAAGTAGTAGAAAGTCTGGAGCAAAAATAAGTGGGAGAAAGTGTGGTGACTGGGTCTGTTTCAAACCACAAACTGCTCAGAAGCTCGAGTAGTCCCCAGAGTCATGCATATGCTGTGGGATCCTAGGAGATGAACACTTGTCACATGAAGATAGCGAATTTGAAATAGTTTCTAATTAAAATCCACTGTTCAGACCTTAATATCAGGCACAAAGTGGAAAAGCATTATTAACAAGCCCCATATTGAGACACAGCTAAAAGGATGTACCTGGAAGCTAAACAATAAATCCAGATTAGCCTTTCTAGCCTGTAAAACCTCAATAAAATCTTTTTTTTTTTTTAAGATTTTATTTATTTATTTGAGACAGAGAGAATGAGAGAGAGAGAGCACATGAGAGGGGGGAGGGTCAGAGGCAGAAGCAGCCTCCCTGCCGAGCAGGGAGCCCGATGCGGGACTCGATCCAGGGACTCCAGGATCATGACCTGAGCCGAAGGCAGTCGCTCAACCAACTGAGCCACCCAGGCGCCCAGATCTTATCTCCTCCTGTAAACTTTTCTGAATTAGAGAGAAATCCCTGCCCACACAATACTGGCCATTTTCATAACGTAAAACATTTGTCACCTTTTAGGTTACCTGGCTGTTAAGTACATAAAGTTTGCTCCCAGTTCAAGTGTTTATAACTCTGTACACTTAGCCATCTATTTTCAGTTGGAACTGCATGCTTTTTCCTTTTTTTTTTTAGGGGTGCTGCAGAGGGAGAGGGAGAAAGAGAATCTTAAGCAGGCTGCATGCCCAGCACAGAGCCCAACGTAGGGCTGGATCTCATGACCCTTAGCTGAAACCAAGAGTTGGATGCTTAACCAACTGAGACACCTGGGCGCCTCTCCTTCTTTTTTAAGATGACAGAAGGGGTCAACTTTTTACTCACATTTGAAATACTGTGCAGTCATGGGACTTAGCATATTGTCATTCATATAGCAAACACGAAATATACAAGGGTGAAGAACATTGATGGGAACTGCAAGGAATGTCACTGCCAGACTTATAAACTGCTCTTTCTACAAGTGAGAAAACACATCCTAGTCAGTCTTTACTGCTTATATCTATTATGGGGACAGGCTGAATTATAAAGAACCAAATCACATGTGAAGGGAATTTGCAGTGCAGTATATACATGCAAGAATGGAACTAAGCAACCACAGTTTGCAAAAAGAGCTTGTCTTTAATTGTAAATAAACCTAAACATCCATCAAGAAGAGAACAGTTAGGGGCACTTGGGTGGCTCAGTCAGTTAAGCATCTGCCTTCGGCTCAGGTCATGATCCCGGGGTCCTGGGATCAAACCCTATGTCGGGCTCCCTGCTTAGCTGGGAGTCTGCTTCTGCTCCCTTTCCTCTTCCCCCCTGCTTGTGCTCACACACTCTCTCAAATAAATAAAATCTTAAAAAAAAAAGTTAGACTATAGTCAACCACACTATGGAACACCACATAGCCATTAAAAAAAAGTCTGCAAGTACTGACATAGAAAGATATCCTTGATCTATCATTCTGTAGGATCTCACCTCTATTAAAAAACAAAATGGAGGGGCGCCTGGGTGGCTCAGTTGGTTAAGCGACTGCCTTCGGCTCAGGTCATGATCCTGGAGTCCCGGGATCGAGTCCCGCATCGGGCTCCCTGCTCGGCAGGGAGTCTGCTTCTCCCTCTGGCCCTCCCCCATCTCATGTGCTCTCTCTCTCTCTCTCTCTCTGTCATTCTCTCTCTCAAATAAATAAATAAATAAAATCTTTAAAAAAAAAAAACAAAAAAACAAAATGGAGAAAACTATATGGGTGAGTAAATACACGCATGTATTTGATTGTGCATAGAAAAAAATTTTGAAAGATACATTCCAAATCAACAAGGAATAAAATGAAGAGACGCTTAAACTTTTTACAGTGCATATTTTGATAGTATCTTAATTATTTACAATGAACCTGTATTATTTTACGGATTTTAAAAGGGCAAGAAGAGTGATGAGTTACCTTTATAATGATCTATTAAAAAGTTATACTTTTTGCTATTTAATATCCCCAAATTTAACACATACATTTATCTGTTTCATGAAGCTAACTAGTTGAAGGACTGAGAAAATTTCCTTTGTCCTGTGTTTGCAATAAGTTTCACAAATCACGAGTTTCCCATTTTCACTGAGTGTCTGTCAGAATGGTGCCCTGAGACGCTCTTCATACATCTAAGAAGTTAGGTCTTTGTTAGTCAAATAATCTGTGCTATGTGACTAAAAAGGAGCCAGCACAATTCCATCTCTGGGTGAATATCTTAGAGATAATGCCACACATATACACAAGGAGAAATGTTTAAAAAGTTTGAAGCATGCTGTAATAGTAAAAATCTAGAAAACTTAATGTTCATCAGTAAGGGAATAGATCAGAATACGCGTATAAGTGGATATTAAAATATTATGTAACAATTAAAAAGAACAAATCAATCAAACTGTGTCAATGTGGATTGATAAAAACATAACACTGAATTTCAAAAGTTATAAAATGATACATGCGGTATGATACCATTTATATAAATACAACTCTTAAAACACAAAACAGGGGCACATGGGTGGCTCAGTTGGTTAAGCATCCAGCTCTTGATTTTGGCTCAGGTCACAATCTCATGGTCCTCGGATCGAGCCCTACATCGGGCTCCTAGCTCGGCACAGAGTCAGCTTGGGGTTCTCTCCTTCTCCCTCTGCCCCTTCCCTCTCCCCCTGCTTGCACTCTCCCTCTCTCTCTAAATAAATAAAAAATCTTTTTTAAAAAACTACACAAAACAATGATATTTTACTAATATATTAAGTTATAGGGGCGCCTGGGTGGCCCCAATAAGTTAACTTAAGCATCTGGCTCTTGGTTTCAGTCCAGGTCATGATCTCAGGTTCAGGAGATCTAGCGTGGAGCTGGGCTCCATGCTCAGTGCAGAGTCTGCTTGAGACTCTCCCTCTCCCATTGCCCCTCCCCACCCCTGCACTTGCACCCTGTCTCTCTCTCAAATCTTAAAAAAAAAGTTATAAAAGATGGACTGCAATTATTTAAACCAAATTGATGATAGGACTTGACTCTATGTAGAGCAGGAAATATAATTAAGAAGTCAAAATAAAATCTTAAAAAAAAAAAAAAGAAACATGTCCTGAGTCTAGATGAATCAGGTTTCTACCAAACTTCAACTTTATCTGCAATGATTTTATTTTATTTATTTATTTTTTAAAGATTTTATTTAGTTATTTGACAGAGAGAGACAGCCAGAGAGAGGACACAAGCAGGGTAAGTGGGAGAGAGAGAAGCAGGCTTCCCGCCAAGCAGGGAGCCCGATGCGGGGCTCGATCCCAGGACCCCAGGATCATGACCTGAGCCGAAGGCAGACGCTTAACGACTGAGCCACCCAGGCGCCCCTGCAATGATTTTATTTTTAAAAATTGAGGCAAACAGGGCAAACTGGTTAACAACTCTTAAATCTCAGCTGTGGGCGAACAAATGCTTGTTATGTACATACGTGCCTGTATATATGTGTTATGCATTTCTGTAGTGTTAAAGTGTCTCATTATTGAAAGGAGGAAATGGATAGGAAGGGAGGAAATAAGCAAGAAGCAAGCAACTAGGGACACAAAAGAAAGACCTTTAAATGCTTTCCCACAATCTTAATCCTTGTCCAACAAGGTATGGGCGAGGCAGTAATTGGCTGAAATGAAATAGTTTGGGATATGGAGCCCCACAAAATTCCAAAGGTGGGCAGAAGTGGCTACATTTCATTTGCCTGGAAATCCTGACATAAAAGATTTTGCCCACAGAAACATGTCCTGAGGGTGCCTGGGTGGCTCAGTCGTTAAGCGTCTGCCTTCGGTTCAGGTCATGATCCTGGGGTCCTGGGATCGAGCCCCACATCGGGCTCCCTGCTCAGCGGGAAGCCTGCTTTTCCCTCTCCCACTCCCCATGCTTGTGTTCCCTCTCTTGCTAATAAATAAATAAAATCTTAAAAAAAAAGAAACATGTCCTGAGTCTAGATGAATCAGGTTTCTACCATGCAAAGCCTAAGCTACTACACCAGTGAAACAATCCAGTAGGCAGCTATGAATGGCAGATGGTCACACAAACTTTGTACCCCACCAAAGTGGAGACTCCAAGGCCTGGGTACGTACCAGGAACAGTCTGTCTGCAGCAATGAAATGTACAAACAGATGCCCAGGCCCAAGCTTTTCTCTTAGATACCATCTTGATGCCTTCTAACATTTTACCTTGAAGACAATAAAGGTTTACTTTTAATGCCAGGTTAGATAAATTTCTAAAAAGGGCCTGTGGCAAAATTTTAGTTTTAAAAAGAGAAAAGCAGAAGGAGATTAAGATCTGTTTTAGTCTTATCTTTTCTGCCAGAACTGCTTATATGCATTTCTCAGAAACACTGGACCTGCCATAACACGTCTGGGACGCCTGCAAGCCAATGCTCATGGTTGTGCACACACCTTTTTTAGGACTCTGTTGCTCGTCATCATAAAGAAAGCGTAATAAGATGCTAACTTCTCTATAAGGCCCTTGGGGTATGAGTAATATCATGAAATAATTTGCAGTTAACACTAAGCCATGGGCTCTTGTCCCTTACAAAATTATCTACCTTCCCTTCTACTCTTCTTGCTCCAATCCATCTTTCAATGCCAGATTATTTTTAAAAGCAGAGTTTTGACTGTGTCGCTCAGCTGTTCAAAAAGCTTTAATGGCTCCTCATTGCCTAAATCGAGCAAGATTCCTTGGTTTGCTATTCAAGGCCCTCAACATCCTGTCTGTCACCTACCTTTCTGTGCTTATCTCCCATTGTTTGTTATTCATATCATTTTGGAAATACGTTTTTTTTTGTTGTTGTTGTTGTTTTTTAAGATTTTATTTATTTGCGAGAGAGACAATGAGAGACAGAGAGCATGAGAGGGAGGAGGGTCAGAGGGAGAAGCAGACTCCCTGCTGAGCAGGGAGCCTGATGTGGGACTCGATCCTGGGACTCCAGGATCATGACCTGAGCCGAAGGCAGTCACTTAACCAACTGAGCCACCCAGGCGTCCCAGAAATACGTTTTAAATATATCCCCACTTTGACACTTTTGCTCACACTGTTCCCACTATGTAGATTCCTTCCTCTCTCCTCTAATAAATGTTTACTAAAATCTCCCAATCCCCTAGCCCTACTCAAGGCTCTTTTAATCCCTTTTTCTGGGATGCCTTCTCTGATCTCACTAACCTGATATGATTGTCTCTTTGGAAGCCCTAAGCATTTTGCTTAATCTCTCTTATTCTGACATATTCCTTCTGCTCACCTCCTGCCCTCCTGTCCAGGCTGGACTCTCTGCCATTATTCACTCCATTTGAGGATAGGTACAAAATTCAGTCTACCAGAGGTTCAACTCAAAATCTACACACCAACCACACTTGTCTGTACTCACTCAAAACCTTCCCTGAACCTGAATCCCCACAGTACATTGTAAATGGATTTTTTTGAGGGGAAGGACACATACATTTCTCTCATCTTAGATGAAATATCTTGATGCTCTGTCACAGAAGGCATACAGTAACTCCATATTAAATACAGACACAAATGGTTACTTGAACATGTGTGACTCTCACTACTATCTTAAGTCCCTCTGAGAGATTTAAGCACCTCTCATTGTAGCCTACAGAGCACCTTGCACAAAGCATAGTTGCAACTCAATTTGTTGACTTGAAGCCAAAATACCTTTGCCTTTGAGAAATATCCACTCCACCAGCAGAAGGACACTTCCAGAATTCCTAAAACCCCTTTTGTTTTATTGCTAAAACTCTAGGAAAGCACCCAACCTCTGGAAACCTACGAAGTATAGTAGTCAGGGCACTAAGAAATTGATGGTTACATGCAGAGGACACACTCCAAGAATTTACTTCCTTCATAACTGCAGCCAAAGCAAAGCAATGATGGGCAGATTTTTGACTGCAAGTTGGTATAATGTTAAAAAGTTTCTGCCTCTGGCTTCTGGAAGATCCAAGCTGGGAGCAGGCAGTCCCCTTTGTCTGACTCTGCAAGGCTCTTGCCTTAAGGCCAACAGGATTAGCACAGCCATTTCATGCTCTGAAAAGTCAGAAAAGGCGAGATGGGGAGCTTTTCACTCGAGGAAATGCCTAGTAGTCAGAGATGGTTCTGTTTTTGTTCAAAAGATAAGCAGGGATGCTGAGGTTAAAAAGCAAAATTTCCAACAATGCTTAATGAAAGGTTTGGAGACAATGTACAGAATTAGGCAATGAGATAAATTCCAAGAAGAGAGGAGCAGGTGCCAGAGCAAAAATGCAGCAGAGAATCAGCACTAGATGTTTTCATGCATTCAAAAATTTCCATGTATTTAAAATGTCATCAGGACGCCCTGTGAGCACAGACTTGATGCAGCAATTAGGGATGCAGGCTTATGCCTCTCGGCACAAAATACCCACAAATAAGCTCCTGGTATAAAAGTCAAAAGAAAGCAGAAAGAAAAGCTTTACCATAAAAAACTGAGCAGTCGCTACATTCTCTTAGTTTAACAGATAATTAACTACAGACCCTCTTATGAAGAGAAAAACTAAACTCAAATACTGTATTCAAAGGCACAGAGCCTGCAGAGCCCGAGGTGGAGTTTAAATCTGGGGTCTACAGATGGGGCTTCAAGAGGTCAAAAAACCACTAAAATAGCAAATAAAATTGTGTCTGTACAGTATTATATTAATTGTGTATTCTGTTTTCTAGATTTTATGGTGCTTTGACATCTTGGTTGCCTTGCCTACTGAGGGACTGCCCCTCCCTGGGCCAGCTAATTCCTAGAGATAGCAAACAACTTGCCTACAAGCATGCAAACCAACCGAGCCCATTCTGATAACCCCTTTCCATACTGACAACCACTTTCTTTATCAAACTCTCACACAGCAAACTGGTATTTCCTCTGTCCTAAGCCACCCCAGGCCCATATATGGACAACCAGGGACCACCTCACAGCTCAGAGCCTGACAAAATTATTCAGGCTATCTAATCCTAAGCTTACTCAGCACATCTGCTCTGCCTCATCCATTCCTTCTGAAAACCCCAAGAAGGGCACTAGCTCATACTTTCTCCTCCCCTCCTTCTGCCTCCTGATTGACCATGATACTTCCCCACGTGGCCCTGCACAGTATGGCGTGTCCCTTTACTCCAGGAATTTTAAGTAACAAACTATCTTTCTTTTAATGGCAATGGTCTCCGTATCTGTTGGCCTTATCATACCTGAATAAAACCAAAATCCTGGGTACACTTTAATACAGCTACGTGTATACCTTTTATTCTGAGAGGAGAGTCCAAGCTTTAAACATACATTCTCACAGAGTTCACTGTCCTCTAAAAGATTAAGAACTAGTGACAAGTGTTTCAGGTCACACTGGAGCTCTAGTTCAGTGGAAGAGGACATATCACAGATGAAGCCTTTCTAGGGCATGTGTAAAGACAGGAGGTTGTTCTTCAAGTGCCAAGAAAAAAGGAAACTGCAGAGGGCTGTGTTTATTTTCTGTTTTTCTTGGCTCTTTGCAGTGCAGGCGATCATAAGGCAAGGGAGTATAAAGGGAGAAGGTTCATAAATTCCTGAAGTGGTGATGGTGGTGATAAAATTAGCATTTCTCTCAAATAATACAAAACTTGTGAAATGCTTAAACATCCACAGGGTTTACTGGGAGATTAGGGATTGTCTATGTTATGTTCTATAAAACGACTAGCACACTGTGCCAATCAACAACAGTGTCACTAGCAAAGAGATAAAGCCTTGGCCTTCAACCTCACTAAGGCTGACAAAGAGAGAGAGATTTTTTAGACCAAAGTACAGAGTCTTGAGACATGCCCAGAATAAAGAGCAGTGATCTCAAAACAGAAAGCTTTTTGATGGTTAAGTGAGGACTGAATATTAAACAGATATCTATCAAATATAGCACTGTGGAAAATGTATATAAAACGGTAATAAGATGTCCTTCTTCCTTGCTTGGAGCCTATAATCCATTTGGAGAGATAAGACTTACATCAAAAACATCACAAACAAGAAAAGACAACGTGTCTAATGAGTAGTACAGACAACTAGAGCCACAGCTGCTTAGGAGGGGCCACTGGGCTTGGGGAGGGGAGATCTGGAAAACTTAGGGTGGAAACAGGAGCTGGGCTTAAAGGAAGGAGTGACAGGATGTGGAAATTAGGAGAGGAGAAGAAAAGGGTTCAGGGTGGAAAGAGGCTACTGCTCAAGGCAATTCAGGTTTCAGGGCTAGTATCAGTTCTGTGGAAGCAAAGGCTCATATAAAGAAGAATATAAAAGTCAGGCTGAAAAAAAGACAAGGAATTTGTCACCTGTGCAGCAGGAAATAGAAATCCTTTGAAATTTTTGAGTAAGGGAATTACAAAGTGGATAGCTTTTAAATTTTAATTTTTATCAAAGCACTACATACACATAATTTTAACAGAGTATTACAAGACTAATAAAGTCAAGTAGCAGCCTCTTGCCCCTTCCTCTCCCCTGATTCCTGCTCTCCAGAAGCAATTACTTTTCAAATCTTTCAGCTGTTTTTCTTCTGATAATTAACTGTCATATTTCTACTGTCACTAAATTTTCCATTTCGGCTACTACGTACCGGCTTCCTATGATGGGAGATGATTTCTCCCACCCTCTTTCCTCCCCCATCCATCCAAAATAGCTACAACACATTTTTAGGTTAAATAATGTTAATTATTTACAGTACTAAGACTACATAAATGTTCACAGCATACAGGAATAGTAAACTTGTATTTCCTTTCACATAGTTTTGTTTCTTCTGCACGAGAAAGGCTCTTGTCACTACTCATCTCCCTCTCTTCCCTTTCTCTTTATACAATGAGCATGTATTTTTTTCTAATTCCTTCACTGTCATTTTAGAGGGGATTTAGGAGAGGGTGGAGATATACACAGGTGTTCATTCCTTCATGTTTACCAGAAATCTGGTCACATTTTATGGAAGACTACTCTGGCAAGTATTTCAGAGGTAGGACAACAATAAGTAGGGTGCCACCAGTTAACAGAATCAGGGTTAGAACAGTGAGATGAGAAAGGAAGGAACAATGAGGGATTCCATCAGGGATGAACCATCTGAACACGGCAGGAGAACAGAATATGGCAGAGCTGGTAAGAAGTAAGAATCCAGGGGCTCCTGGGTGGCTCAGTTGGTTAAGCGTCTGCCTCCGGCTCAGGTCATGATCCCAGGGTCCTGGGACAGAGCCCTGCATTGGGCTCCCAGCTCAGCGGAGAGCCTGCTTCTCCCTCTCTTTCTGCCCCACCCCCTGGCTCATGTGTGCTCTCTCTCTCAAATAAATAAATAAAATCTTTAAAAAAAAATCCATAAAAACTCACAGGCCTAGCACCTGGGGTCAAGAAGAATGTTGGCGGCATTAGCAAAAGCAGGGAGGGGGAGAACATTATAAAAAAGAAAGTTTGGTTTTTGACACATTAAATAGAGATGGCAGGGCGCCTGGGTGGCTCAGTCGTTAAGCGTCTGCCTTCAGCTCAGGTCATGATCCCAGGGTCCTGGGATCGAGCCCCGCATTGGGCTCCCTGCTCACCGGGAAGCCTGCTTCTCCCTCTCCCACTCCCCCTGCTTGTGTTCCTGCTCTCGCTGTCTCTATGTCAAATAAATAAAATCTTAAAATAAAATAAAAAAATAAATAGAGGATGGCTGTGGGCCATCCAAAGTGAAAAGAATTTATTAAAATGTCTTGAGTTATTGGGGCGCCTGGGTGGCTCAATCAATTAAGCATCTGCCTTCAGCTCAGGTCATGATCTCAGGGTCCTGGGATTGAGCCCCGCATTGGGCTCCCTGCTCAGCAGAAAGCCTGCTTCTCCTTCTCCCTCTGCCGCACCCCACCCCTGCCCCCCACTCGTGCTCTCTCTCTCAAATAAATAAATAAAATCTTTAAAAAAAAAAAAAAGAAAACCAAATATAAATCACAGTGATGAGTTATATCAGAATGCAAGGTACGGATATTAGATGACTCTAACTTTAAAAAATGTTGCTATATATTGCTATGTCTTACTCTTAGATTTATTTTACTGTCAAGAAAACTTATCTTCACATTGTACTTAGGGTGTACAGTTTTACAATATTTTTCCTGTCTTTTCATTTTGTGTACATATTTTCTCTCTCCTGCTAGGTTATTAGTTCCCAAGTCAGGAACCTTGTTGGGTTGTTTTTTTTTTTTCATATTTCAAGTCCCCAGTGCTTCTGCCATAGCTTATTTTGCTGTAATGCAAGGATTATATTCCTAAGACATTCAAACTAATAAGAAAAATCCTGTTATAAAAATAATGGTTTCATTGTGGGGAGGAAGGGTTAGGAGCTACAGAGTTTAACATACACCCAAATCTATTACCTGGGCACTTTAAATTAAATTATATTACAGCTGTATGTGTAGAAGTACAAAACCTAAACCAACTAAATCTAACATTTGATTCCATCTTCCTTTTCCTTCCAAGGGATGCAGGAGCTTTCTTGGTTTGTGTAACTACCAGCACATACTGCTTCCTGCGCAGTCTTCTCACCTTTGCCACCCATCGTTCTCACAGCTCACAGACCACTCCCAGAAGGCAGCACTGGTTTTCAGCCAACATGCCTTCATTCAACAAATGTCTGAGGGCTTCCTATGTATTTCTCACCATCCTGTGCCCCGAGGGTAGAGCACTAATGATTTTCCTAAGTGAATTGCATGTTTAAGGTTTGGGATCAAATTCCGGTTCCCTAATTAATTGATGCAATTTAGGCTGTAAAAATTTGCACTTTCATTAAGTTCTTATACGTTGGTATCACTCAATGCATATTATTAAATTCACTAAAAGCTCACAAAACCCTTTCTCTCTGCTGTACTAAGGTGATTTTAGAGCTGCTCCAAATTCTTGGGACAGATATTTGAAGAACATACAGTTAGGCTGAGTGAAGCAGTTTTTTAAGATTTCCTCTTTACTTTGGTTCTACTGATCTGCTCTCAACTTCATCTATAAGAATATGGATGATCTCTTACCTTTTTTGTTCTGTCACAGTGATTTAGCGCTCCTAAATCAGTGACTTTCTCCTAGTCCCTATTCATTCTCTTTGATTTGTCTTTTTATTAACTGAGGTACAACTCACATGTAAAATTCACCTTTTCAAGGCATACACTTCAGTGGTTTTTAGTATATTCACAGAATTGTAACCATCGTCACTGTGTAATTACAGGATATTTTCATCACACCAAACAGACACCCCATACCCATGAGCAGTCGCTTCTTATTCCTCTCTTCCCACCCAGTACCTGACAGCTACTTTGTCTCTTTGGATTTGCCTCTCCTGGACATTTCATATAGATATAATCATACAAATGCGGCCTTTTGTGTGTGGCTCCTTTCACTTAGAATCACGTTTTCTGTGTTCATCCATGTTGTAGCATGGATCAGTACTTCATTTCTTTTTTTTTTTTTTAAAGATTTTATTTATTTATTTGAGAGAGAATGAGAGAGAGAGCACATGAGAGGGGGGAGGGTCAGAGGGAGAAGCAGACTCCCTGCCGAGCAGGGAGCCCGATGTGGGACTCGATCCAGGGACTCCAGGATCATGACCTGAGCCGAAGGCAGTCGCTTAACCAACTGAGCCACCCAGGCGCCCAGTACTTCATTTCTTTTTGTGGCTGAATGATATAGTCCATTGTATGGATACACCGCATTTTATTTACCCATTTATCAGCTGATGGACGTTTGAACAGTTTCCACTCTTTGACTTGTTATGAATAATGCTGCTATGAACACTGATGTACAAGTTTTTGTGTGGACATATGTTTTCAGTAGTCTTGGCTATATACCTAGGAGTGGAATTGCTGGTTCATATGGTAACTGTGTTTAACTTCTTCAAGAACTGCCCTCTCGGGCGCCTGGGTGGCTCAGTTGGTTAAGCGACTGCCTTCGGCTCAGGTCATGATCCTGGAATCCCTGGATCGAGTCCCGCATCGGGCTCCCTGCTCAGCAGGGAGTCTGCTTCTCCCTCTGACCCTCCCTCCTCTCTCTCATGCTCTCTGTCTCTCATTCTCTCTCTCTCAAATAAATAAATAAAAAAAAATCTAAAAAAAAAAAAAGAACTGCCCTCTCTTAAACAGTGTTCCTTTGATCACTTCCCTTTGAAAAGCTTTCCTTTCCTCCTGGTCCACCAGCTCCACCCCAGCTTTCCTGTTTGCTTTTGTCTTCTTCAGTTTTCCAAGTTGTCACTTTAATGAAAATAACTCCAGACATTTTATTTTATTTTTTTAAAAAGATTTTATTGGGGTGCCTGAGTGGCTCAGTCGTTAAGCGACTGCCTCCGGCTCAGGTCATGATCCCAGGGTCCTGGGATCAAGCTCCGTATCGGGCTCCCTGCTCAGCGGGAAGCCTGCTTCTCCCTCTCCCACTCCCCCTGCTTGTGTTCCCTCTCTCCTGTCTCTCTCTCTGTCAAATAAATAAATAAAATCTTTAAAAAAAATAAAATAGGGCGCCTGGGTGGCTCAGTTGGTTAAGCGACTGCCTTCGGCTCAGGTCATGATCCTGGAGTCCCGGGATCGAGTCCCACATCGGGCTCCTTGCTCGGCAGGGAGTCTGCTTCTCCCTCTGACTCTCCTCCCTCTCATGCTCTCTGTCTCTCATTCTCTCTGTCTCAAATGGATAAATAAAATCTTTGAAAAAAAAATAAAAATAAAAATAAAAAATAATTTAAAAAAATAAAATAAAAAATAAAAAGATTTTTTTTTAAGATTTTATTTATTTATTTGACAGAGAGAGACACATTGAGAGAGGAGCACAGGCAGGGGGAGTGGAGGAGGGAGAGGCAGGCTTCCCGCCGAGCGGGGAGCCCGATGCAGGGCTCGATCCCAGGACCCTGGGACCATGACCTGAGCCGAAGGCAGACGCTTAACGACTGAACCACCCAGGCGCCCCTAAAAAGATTTTATTTATCTGAAAAAGAGAGCAAGTGAGCATGAGCGGGGGTAGGGGAGACGGGGGAAGGAGAGGGAGAAGCAGGCTCCCCAAGTGAGCTCAGGGCCCAACTCGGGGCTCGATCCTAGGACCCCGGGACCATGACCTGAGCTGAAGGCAGACACTTAATGACTGAGCCACCCAGGTGCCCCTTATATTCGTTTTTCAAAAATATGTAGCAAAATACTTTTACACTAATCAGTTATATAAGTAAGACCTATACTATCTTCTGAGGAAAACTTCATAATTGCTACCATTTTCTGAATGCTTATTATGTGCCAAGGGTCACAATAAGTTTTCATTCAATAAAAGAGTCTCATTAAACCCTCACAGTTACCTTGAATTTTGGTTATTCATTAGACAAATACTTATTGAGTGCCTACTTCCTGTCAGACAATAAACAAAACAGACAAAAATTCCTGCCTTCATGGCAATTACATTCTGGGAGGAGGAGGAGGAGAGAAACATAACAGAAATGAGTTCACCACATAGCATGTGAAATTATGTCAAGAACCACGGAGAACTACACAACAGGGAAGAGAAATGGAAAATGGAAGGGGTGGTGGGTTGGCAATTTAAATAGGGTAGTTGCTGAAAGGTGTACTGAATCCCTATTCTATAGATGAGGAAACTGAAGCTCTGAGAGGTTCAACAACTTTCCCATGGTCACCCAGTTAGTAAGAAGTGAGAGGAAATTTGAATTCAGCTGCCCTTATTATTAAGATATATGGCCTCTCGGGCGCCTGGGTGGCTCAGATGGTTAAGCATCTGCCTTCGGCTCAGGTCATGATCCCAGGGTCCTGGGATCAAGTCCCGCATCGGGCTTCCCGCTCCTTGGGAGCCTGCTTCTCCCTCTGTTTCTCTCTGTCTCTCATGAATAAATAAATAAAATCTTTAAAAAAAAAAAAAAGATATATGGCCTCTCTCCAAGCTAGTAATTAATTCAGTTATAAAAGTTTACTTTATCAGCTATTTCCTTAAGATTATGTTGGCATTTTTAATCTCTCAAAGGGGTTAAGGAATAACTTTTTATTTCAATATTTGAGGTTTCATTTCACAACCACATTAACTTTTACAAAGGAGTGGCCAATGGCCTAAGATCTTTGATTGATATTAAATGCTTGGAAAAGAGGTCAAAATAATAATTAGCCAAGCATAGTCAGGACATGTCATGAACTACATTTAGCCTGAGAAGATGATGCGCAAACCCTGGACAGGCCCGACCTCCCTCCTTACTGCAGCTGTGACCACCTCCATTGTGTTCCACCAGTATTTATGTCCCAAGGGTGCCTAGCACAAGTCAGATGTTCTCTAGTGACTCCTTTTATTAAGCTGAGTTGGATCCTTTTCAGCCACCTGAGCCTGTCTCTTAGCACTGAGGTGTTCCTGTCACCAGAACATCCAAAGTTGGCAGGCCCAATGTGTCTTAAGTAGTTCAGGTACTGCAAATAACCTGAGTGCTAAGGCATAGATCTACTTTTATTCCTTTTGACTTGATATCTTTTCCAAAGGAAGTTAGAGTACTTTGCCATTTTTTCCTACTTAATCCCTAGAAGGAACATGGAGGTAAGCACCACATCCTCTCCTGTCAAGTGGACAAAGAGACTAAATGACTCACTTAAATTATATAGTGAAGGGGGCGCCTGGGTGGCTCAGTCGTTAAGCATCTGCCTTCGGCTCAGGTCATGATCCCAGAGTCCTGGGATCGAGTCCCACATTGGGCTCCCTGCTCGGCAGGAAGCCTGCTTCTCCCTTTCCCACTCCCCCTGCTTGTGTTCCTGCTCTCGCTGTCTCTCTCTCTGTCAAATAAATAAATAAAATCTTAAAAAAAAAAATTATATAGTGAAGGAGGCAGAATGACAATAGCCAGGCTGTCAACTTCTAGTTCAACTTCCAACACACAAGATCAGTAGTTGCCAAGTCTTTCTGTGTTCACAACATACATCTGGGTTTGTGAACACAACATACATACTATATTTTGGGGCAGTATATTTGAAGGGATTAAAAGACTCATAACAACACTCAAGTCAGCAATAATAAAAACACAGTCACTATTATAAGAAGACAATGTCTCATGGAGCCTATCTAGTGGACTTTGGTACCGTGTCAATGAGCAGACTATTGTCCCAAGCCCAGACTGTTCACTCACCTACTCGCCAGGCTAACTTCTCACATGCTCTGGGAAACACAAGCTCTTTCTTTGGCACCAGCCTCTTACCTCTTACTCCTACCAACTTGTATCCTACTCTAGAACACGTGTGTGACTTCCTCAGTCCCTAAATCAACAATTAAAAAAATTTTTTTAGCAAATGTGCATTTTATACACTGATCTAAACTTGGTGGCATGCCACTGTGCTAAGCTATGCAACAAAAGTCAGCCTGCCTTCAGGAAAAGAAAGCTGCCTCAACTAAGAAGTCAACTTAAATTTAGTGGTTAATTAAAACTTTAATGCAACATCATTGGGAAGTAAACAACTGACAAACAGTGCCAAAGGCACTCATTAAGGACTACATCCTCCTGTATCACAACAGAATGACAGCCTCTGTGATAGCCAGGAAGAGACGACTGACTTGATTGAAGGAAGCCAAAGCTGGAAAGAAAACAGCTTGTTGAGGAAAAGGAGACTAATGAAGTCTGGTTTGAGTAGTAGGAACTTCAGGTGTGGTGAAGAGACACAAGGAAAACTAGAGAAGTGATAGCTTGCATTTTTGTAACACATTTCTTTGATAGGATAAATATTCTATTGACATCTTTTGGGTTAAAGCTTTGTCATAGAATAAAGTTAATTATTCTCCAGTTACTTGTGGGGAAAACTGTGACAGTGATGTAATGATCAGGGGTAAGAATCACCTAAAATCTAGTACTTCTGGATCCAGAGTAACAACAGTAATTCAAAGTACTGAAAAGGTAGGAAAATAATCGAACATGTAAGGATTCTTAATGAAGTTAACCTAATTTTTTTTTCTGTTAAAAATTTCCTGGGATGCCTGGGTGGCTCAGTCGTTGGGCGTCTGCCTTCGGCTCAGGTCATGATCTCAGGGTCCTGGGATCGAGTCCCACATCGGGCTCCTTGCTCAGTGGGGAGCCTGCTTCTCCCTCTCCCTCTGCTGCTCCCCCTGCTTGTGCTCTCTGACAAATAAATAAAAATCTTAAAAAAAAAAAAAAATTTCCTAGCACTTGGGGCGCCTGGGTGGCTCAGTCATTAAGCGTCTGCCTTTCGGCTCAGGTCATGATCCCAGGGTCCTAGGATTGAGCCCCGCATCGGGCTCCCTGCTCCGCGGGAAGTCTGCTTCTCCCTCTCCCACTCCCCCTGCTTGTATTCCCTCTCTCGCTGTCTCTGTCAAATAAATAAGTAAAATCTTAAAAAAAAAAAAGAAAAAATTTCCCAGCACTTGGCATAGGACCTAGCACATAGTAGCACTCAAAAACGACATTCCATTGAATTTATTACACACAAACTTGAAAACAAGACTATATTATCCATTCGTATAGCAATGGATATAGTTGTAAAATCAGTCAGTTTTGGTATTTTTTCCTGTTGATTAATTTCATATGAAGTCAGTAAATATCAGAACCAGTGAGGTAAAATAGTTTCCAATGAATAAGAGAATAAACGAAGAAATAATTGTTCTGAGATGTAAGATCAATATGAACAGAATAGATCCATTCATACACTTCTCAAATACAAAAAGAAACCCTAATTGCTACCTCAAATTCTGCCCTTTGTTCTAGTGTAGCTAGACTGTCTGTTGGACAGAGGGAAGGGGGAGAACCTACAAAGGACTAGTACTCATTTGAGATTTTTCCCTATGGCTAGCAGGTAAGACTAGGCTCAAGAAGAGAAATACAGTCCTGGTTCACGAAGGATACCTAATCCCTATCTACCTTTTTCTACAGAGATCCTGGACATGGTCTTTAGAGCAGAAAGACGAGAAGGAAAAAGCAAAAGTCAAGAAAGTTCAGAAGAGAAGCAATACAGTATATAGTTGAGAAATGTAAATTTTAAAGCTCAACTTGAGATGTTCCATAGATCTGTAACATGAGGAGGGGACCACACTATGTTCTCACAGGATCAGCCTGAATGCGTGGAGAAGAGGAGAGGAGAAAATGAGTTGAGGTGGATTGAATACATTGTTAAATGGGAAAAAAGTCTTTTCAACAGCATAAATAAAATAAATAAATAATAAAGTACATTAGATCCTTCTGAGAGTGGAATAGTAACCCAATTAACTTTAAATCCTAGTCAACCTAGATGGCAGGCAGCCTCCAGGGCTCAATGCTAGGTATAATCTGGAATACAAAGGATTAATCATGATTAAAAGAATTCAAACCTTTGGTTTCTCAAAAGCAAGCAGTATGGGTGACTCCTTGAGATTTCCTAATGTTCAACATTTAAGAACACCAAAGCCAAAGGAGACCATAAATGAAAGAATCAACTGTTTAATGCCTAGGTCCTAGGTTGAAGAAGGAGAAAAGAGCATGCATGTCTCTGGGAGGTAGGCTGAACCTTAATCTCACCTGTATTCGTTTAGAATAAACTTTGATGAGTTTATTAATCACACAAAAAAGCCCCTCCCAGGGGCGCCTGAGTGGTAAGGGTCTGCCTTGTGGCTCAGGTCATGATCTCATGATCCTGGGATCAGGCCGCTCAAGTGGACTCCCTGCTCAGTGGGGAGTTGGATTCTCCCTCTGCCTCTGCCCCTCCTCACTGCTTGTGCTCTCTAATAAATAAAATATTTAAAAAGAAAAAAAAAGCCCCTCCCATCACAAACTGCCCAATGAAGGAAAGACAAAGGGAAGATATACGAGGAGCTCTGAGCAGAATTCAATTTGCCACAATTAAAAGGCCTAAGGATTCAAAATTCTCACATTTTCCTTCAGAAACAAGGCCCTTAGGCCATTCCCAGTTTGATAGTTTGTTTCAGTTATACTCCCCACACAAAAATTATGAGTCATGTAAAATTGTAAAATGTAAAATACTCAAATTCTGACCAACATTGCTTAGCTCTTGATATTAAGAATTCCATAACTTCTGGGGCACCTGGGTGGCTCAGCTGGTTAAGCATCTGCCTTCGGCTCAAGTCAGGATCTCGGGGTCTTGGGATCGAACCCCACGTGGGGCTCCCTGCTCAGCAGGGAGTCTGCTTCTCCCTCTCCCTCTGACTCTGCCCCTCACCTGCTTGTGGTCTCTCAAATAAATAAATAAAATCTTAAAAAAAAAAAAAAGAAAAATAATTCTTTCTTAAAAAAAAAAAAAGATTCCCATAATTTCTTTCCATCTATTTTTCACTTTTATTCTAAGGTCTCAGATCTGGAAGGAGGTGGAATAGCAAACTGTGGCATTCAAAATAAGGAGGGCAAAGAAAGCAGGTATTTTTTTTTTTTTTTTTTAAAGTAAGCTCTGTGCCCGGGGTGCCTGGGTGGCTCAGTCGTTACGCGTCTGCCTTCGGCTCAGGGCATGATCCCGGGGTCCTGGGATCGAGCCCCGCATCGGGCTCCCTGCTCCGCGGGAAGCCTGCTTCTCCCTCTCCCACTCCCCCTGCTTGTGTTCCCTCTCTCGCTGTGTCTCTCTCTGTCAAATAAATAAAATCTTTAAAAAAAAAAAAAAAAGTAAGCTCTGTGCCCAATGTGGGGCTTGAACTCACAACCCCAAGATCAAGAGACACATGCTCTACCAACTAAGCCAGCCAGGTGCTCCCAAAGCAGGCATCTTTAAATAAAGAATATCCCAAAATACCAAAATTAAGATTATTTTTTTCAGAATTTCTAAACTCCAATGGCTTTTCTTTGGGTGTCAGAAAGAGCACACACACGGTCTCTCTCTCCAGAAGCTGCATTAGCCTCTTTGAAAAAAGCCCCTCTCCCACTTGGGAGAGACACTAATAACATAAAGGAAAAGGTAGACAACTCTACTTGGTGCCTGAAAACAAAGACTAGTAAGTCTATGCTAACCAAACTTAAAACAGGGAAATAAGAATAGAAAGAGACAAAAAGTATACATGAAGTCTGAGGAGAATGAAAGGACAGTCGGCCTTTCTTTCACCATTACAATCTCCAAATTCTATGGCCAATTCTTGTTACTTGTACCAGTGGCAGCCTGAGAAAGTCTATAAATGAGTCTTAGGGTCAACAGTTTAATGGGTGGGGTTGGGTGGGGACAGGTCTGGAAGCTGCCAGCAGAGCAAGCTCACTGTTTTCATTTAGATGGCATATTTTCATTTATTTATTTATTTATTTTAAGATTTTATTTATTTATTTCACAGAGAGAGACACAGCGAGAGAGGGAACACAAGCAGGGGGAGCGGGAGAGGGAGAAGCAGGCTTCCCGCGGAGCAGGGAGCCCGATGCAGGGCTCGATCCCAGGACCCTGAGATCATGACCTGAGCCGAAGGCAGACACTTAACGACTGAGCCACCCAGGCGCCCCTAGATGGCGTATTTTTAGGGGTGGCTTGGGTTGGATAATAGTGGTAGAGAGGTATCCAAAGATTCCCAAGCTAACCCGTGGTGCTGGCTGCTTCTATCCCGTAAGACCTTAAAATTCTTCCGAGGTAAGACAAAGATGAGAATAGCTGGAAACCTTCAGAGCAGGTGTTCCTAAGCTCTCCCTGCAGTCTTTTCACCTAGAACATGAGGGTGGAATTGGGTGTTCGAAAAACCTTATCTCAGCTTTACACTGATATTTTCAGGTTTAATTAGTTTACCTAATAAGCAATAGAACATTTTACCACTTTCCCCAGTCACCTCACTTCAGCAGAATCAATGAAAATATTTAGACCAAGAAACAGTCTGTGGCTTTCATAAACTCTCAATTACCTCTTACGTTAGCTGTATGCATTTTACCTTAAAGAAAATCCAGTTAAAATTCTGTGACCCATGGGAGATAAACGTAAAGATAGGAGGGGAAGGGGACCCAAAGAGCAAAAGCAGAAGAAAAGAAGGATATTGGCTGGATCTCATCACCACAGACTCGAGCCTCTTATCAGAGTAAGAGATAAGCCCTTTAAACAGTCTGTATATTTCCATTCTCAGTGCTGTTCTTCCTTCCCAAGGTACACCACTGCTCCCCCTCCTCTTGGGAGTGGAATCTGCATTTTCCCCATCCCAGGCTCAGCTGAGCATGTCACTTCACTTTCTAGTAGCAGACATGGTCACACATGTACATTTCAAGTTGTGGCAGCAGCTCCCTTTCTGCCTCATGGTATTTTTTTTTTTTTTTTAAAGATTTTATTTATTTATTTGAGAGAGAGAGAATGAGAGAGAGCACATGAGAGTGGGGAGGGTCAGAGGGAGAAGCGGACTCCCTGCCGAGCAGAGAGCCCGATGTGGGACTCAATCCCGGGGCTCCAGGATCGTGACCTGAGCCGAAGGCAGTCGCTTAACCAACTGAGCCACCCAGGCGCCCCCTCATGATACTTTCTTGAATCCTGGCTAAGCTTTGAGGCAGGGCAAAGAGATGTTTAATAAGCATACTGGGTGCCCTGTTGAGCTGGATGATCTCGTCAAAGCCAGCTAAAATTCTCAATGGTGGGCGCCTGGGTGGCTCAGTTGGTTAAGCGACTGCCTTCGGCTCAGGTCATGGTCCCGGAGTCCTGGGATCGAGTCCCGCATCGGGCTCCCTGCTCGGCGGGGAGCCTGCTTCTCCCTCGGACCCTCCCCCCTCTCATGTACTCTCTCTCTCTCTCATTCTCGCTCTCTCAAATAAATAAATCTTTAAAAAAAAAAAAAAATTCTCAATGGTAAGTATACACCTCTCTTGTACACAGGCTGTCCCATTTTGAACAAAATTGCCCGCAGCAGAGTCTACATCCTACCAGCCACTGAGATGGCTCTGAAAGAACATCAAGGAAGTCCTAAAAGAATCACTGGTGAATATGAAATTTGTCTCTACGTGCCTGAGGTCCAATCCATGCATTCACATTCGCAGCCCATAACATCGTGTTTTGCTTTGTTTACCAGTCTCATCAATAAAGTCAAACAAAAGCGAAGTCCTATGCTTGAGAAGAACTCAATTCTAGCTTCTCCCAACTGCTGGTATAAATAAGCACAACATGACACAGTGACTGGGCACACAAAGATCCCTTGCCTTAGTTTTCAGGAAATTTTCTTCCAAGTTGCTTCTGTTAAAGGAGCTGCGGATTATAAATGATGCCACAGGTACCGGTTCACTGACAGCCGATTAGTAAGTGCTCGTACTGTTAATTCTGCCAGTCTTACTCCTACACAGAAATACATGTGGCCCCAAGGGGCCCAACCACCCACAAATCTCTTCTGCACATCTTTTCACCCTCCAGCACACAGAAATAGAGGGCTACATCCCAGAAAACACCCAGAGAAAGATAAAAGGTAGTTTCTTTGAAACACTGTATCTAGAAAACCAGGATACAGCTTCCTATTTGGATTTAATTCCTAAATTCAGGTCTCTCTGAATAATCCAAATAATGATCTAAGCCAAGATGTTTCTCTGAAGTTCCAAATCTATACATCTATATCCCTTGAAATGCTGGAACTTTCAAGTACATGTAAGGACACTTAAAAAAAAAAAAAGGGCAATTTGCTTAGAGTGAGCTACTAGGCTACCACAGATCTCAAAAAATCTACTAAATTGTGGTACAATGTTACAGTAATTGCCTTTAATGAGTTAATCCTCCCTGTATTCACACCCTTGGAGAGTGCCCTCTCTGACTCCAGGCTTAGCCCGGTAGCTTGCTCTAGCCGATGAAACAAAGTGACATAACCAGAGCCTTAAAACATGCTTGTGCACTGAGGCCGGACCTCTCTTCTTTCTCTTTGGAATCCTGAGACTCTACGTGAAGAAGGATGAGGTAACCTACTGGTGAACAGTAAAGAGATAAATCATCCCAGCTGAGGCTAACCAGCCTGCCAACTGCCAGATATGTCCATGAAGCCATCTGTATATTAGTTTTCTATGGCTACCATTAGAAATTACCACAAACTTGGGGCGCCTGGGTGGCTCAGTCGTTAAGCGTCTGCCTCCGGCTCAGGTCATGATCCCAGGGTCCTGGGATCGAGCCCCGCATCGGGCTCCCCGCTCTGCGGGAGATCTGCTTTTCCCCCTCCTACTCCCCTTGCTTGTGTTCCCTCTCTCACTGTCTCTCTCTCTCTCTGTCAAATAAATAAAATCTTAAAAAAAAAAAAAAGAAAGAAATTACCACAAACTTAATGGCTTAATATAAATTTACTAGCTTTCAGTTCTGCAGGTCAGAAATCCAATATGGGTCTTCATGGAGCTAAAATCAAGGCGTTGGTAGGGCTGTATTCCTTTCTGGAGGCTCTAGGGGATGATCTATTTCCCTGCTCTTTGGGTTGCTGGCAGAATTCAGTTCCCTGCAGTTATAGGATTGAGGTCCTCATTTCCTTGTTGTTTGTTAGCTGAGGGCCATTTCCATCTTCTATCATTGCATGTCTTTGACTATCCTTTCTCTTCCCCTTTTAAGGTCTCATTTGATTAGAATGGGTGGGTCCATACGGATAATTCCTCCCCGCACCTCAAAATCTGTAACTTCAGTCAGATCTGCATAGTTTTTGCTGCCACAGAAAGTAGCATATTCACAGATGCCCAGAATTAGGATGTGGACATCTTTGGCAAGCCATTATTCTGCCTATACATCAAGACCATACATATCCAGCCAAGCCATCAACTGACCACAAACAGTAGCCACGTCGACCCAGACCAGAAAAACTGCACACTGAACCCACAGAATTTCGAGAAAAATATATGCTGGTTTAAGCCAATAAATTTTGGGGTGGTTTGTGAGGCAGAAAGAGCTAACTGATGCAATGGCCAAGTCTACACCACTTTTTAAAATTTTTTTAAGATTTTAAGTAATCTCTACAGCCAATGTGGGGCTGGAACTCACAACCCTGAGATCAACAGTCACAGGCTCTACCGACTGAGCCAGCCAGACACCCCAAGGCTACGCCACTTCTGAAGGTTCTATGCAACCCACAGCCTGATAACATCAGCCGTACCCCCCTTCTCTGCTCTAGTTCAACAAGCATGCCTAAGAGGCCATCGGCCGTTTTGTACTCTCTGAATCATAACACAAAACAATTAAATTAGTGTTGTTTCTTCTTCCAGGCCAGATCTAGAGATTATTGCCAAAATTTAACAAAAGTCAGCCTTATTATCTCAATAGAACCATAGAGGAGCTTTTTGATCCATGACTAGAAGCCACATACATGAAAAAACATATATGCTAGAAGTCTTAGAGAAAGATTTGAGGGAGGGGCCGGCCATCTTTTGATAGAGCAAAAGCTGCTGATGGAAGAGGGAAATTTCACTGCTACCCAACCATCTCTTTGCATAAAGACCAATGAGGGCTTTGGGGCACAGCCTCTAAGTTGGGGTCTCCAACCCTTCATTAGCAGCAAATACATTTTCTCTGATGGGCTCTCCCTCAAATTTGCTGATACTTAAAGGTCTGCAAAACTTAAGTAGAAGCAAACTGCAATAGCAAGTTAATGTCCTCTTGGCTCTTCTGGCTGACTTCCCTGTGCCTGGGTCTTGCCTATTAATTGAATGCTATTCGGATTTCATCTTAAAAACAAATGAGGATGGAGCCCAGAGGCCTGCCTTCCCCAGACTGATAAGAGCAGCACAGTGCAATTATACACGAACAGCTTTGTTTCGGAATGTAATCACCGCCCCAGCCTTCTTCCCAATGGGATGGCAACAGTGTAATTACCTCTTCAGGATTCATTGTTTGGGAATGTATTTCTACAGGGCCCCCTTTCTAGGGCAAAGGAGCTGCAACAAGAATACAGCAGAATTCGTAGCCCCCTCCCCAGTAGCAGTCTCGGGAACCAAACAAATTATTTTTGTTCTCTTTAAAGTAAGGCCAGAGGTTAAATTTCAGTCTGTTTTTCTACCAACAAGGAGTCACCCATACCCCATGATGGTTCCGTTTGAAAAGTCCTGATCTAAAGCCAGACTGCTTGCATCCCCAATTCCCACTCTGCCAATACTAGCTGTGGTCTTGGGCAAACTACTCAATCCCTCTATGCCTCAGTTTCATCATCTGCAAAAATGAGTAGAAACAGGGCATCACTAGAATGTTGTGAAGATTAAGTGAATATGTGAGAAGTGCTTAGAACAGTACTTAGCATACCATAACTGCCCTTAGGTTTTTTGGTCTGTTTTGTTTTTTAAAGCACATTTGAGGGCGCTTGGGTGGCTCAGTTGGTTAAGCAGCTGCCTTCAGGTCAGGTCATGATCCCAGGATCCTGGGATCAAGCCCCACATTGGGCTCCTTGCTCGGCGGGGAGCCTGCTTCTCCCCTGACTGCCGCTCCCCCTGCTTGTGCTTGCTCTCTCCCTCTCTCTGTGTGGCAAATAAAGAAATAAAATCTTAACCAAAAAAAAAAAGCACATTTGAAGCACCATATTCCATAGCCATTACATTTTGCAAATGTGATCCAATATTAGCTCATGGTCAAAGCTAAGCTTGACTTACCACATTCTTTCTTTTCACAACCCTTTGCCAGTTCAGCATGCAGGGTAACGTTGGATAATTTTAAGTGCTGCTATAGAACTAGCACAGCCTCTGACATATTTGCCCAGGTAAAACTTTAATAGGCAGGAGAGGCTGTGCATATTTCCATGTCAGTCCTTTCATTTATGTTACCAGTCCAAGGGAAACTATAATTAATAGACCTTGGTAGAATCTTGCTGTTGAAAAAACCAGTAGGTACTACCAAAAGCAGCCACTGGCAATATGGCAGATTCTGGAGAAAATTTACCTTTCTAGCCAGATTTATTTATGAAAATAAGTAATATATATCCTCCTCACATGCTTAAAGTACACCTCACCTTCCTGAACAATACCCTTGTTTCCACTGGGAACTTTGACCTTTTACCTCCTGTTCAGCTTTCCCTCTGTTCCTTTGTAGCCTAGACTAATTAAATTCTCTGCTTAGGAACAAATACTTCCAGCATGTGCTTTGCCAGCCATAAGCCTCAAAAGTAAAAATCATAAAAAATTAAAAAAAAAAAAAAAGAGAAAAAATCATGAGTTTATTGCCAGGCAGGCATTCCCAAAGAATACAGTCCCACTGCTCAAAACAACAGGAGTGAAGCTGGGCCCCTTCTGCATGGTGCATACAGCTGCAGTGAACGGGGCTTAGGACAAACCAAGGGACCGATCTCAGAAGCCCTGTAATAATGAGAAACTGTGGCTACAGGATAACTACCTGGCTCTGGGGTGAAAATTAACTCCCGACCAAAAGAAACACCTCCAGGAAGTCTCAACACTCCATAAGGTCCCTGGTCACCCACCCGCAGGTGCCTCTTTCCACATCATGGCTTATACCAAGATATCCATGCTTGCTCTTGGCTTCCAGTTGAGTGGCACAAGGACCCTGGGGAAGAGTTGGCCTTGTGGATTAGCAGTTGTTAAAGGAAATTAACACCCACAGGTTGGCTCTACTTTGGTAAAGAGGGTGAGAGGTGCTGTCTGCCAGCTTCCATGGCATTTCCAGCCAGTATGGAATAAATGAGGCTGCTTGTGCTCATAAAAAGAGAAAGAGAAAGAAAAGCTTATGTGAGTGTAGAGTTTTAAAAAGGAGAGGTGAAAGGTTAGCATGGTTTATTAGCTTCCAGCATTTATACTGATCATGTGGGTAAAACTGATGGAGTAGATGGGACAGCAAAAGGATTGTTCCAAGTCTTTCCAGGGGTTGCAGAAGATCTCTAATCTCAAATAAAGTGGAGATTGTCTGGCTACTGCTTCCACTAGAAAATATGGGCTCTGACCTCACATTTTAGCTTTTTCTTTCCTCACATCTCCTCTGTAGATTTCTATACAGTATCATTTGTTTTGAGGGGTTACAAAACATGTCAAAGCACAAAACAAACATAACCTAAGAAGAGAGACATAAAGGTTCTGGCATTACACTGAGTACTTAAAATTAGAGGCCATTTTAAGTTGGCACCTTCAAAATGACTAGTATTTCTAAGGAGTAGGCGACCACAGGACTTAATAAGCTGTGAGATCACTCTATGTCTAGGGAAGCCCCAGAATACAGAAAGCTTAAAGTACAAGTAAACAGTGGGGTCTCAATCCAGATATACTGACATTAATATTTCTTTTTGGGAGAAGGAAGAGGAACAGGTGAAAAATTGGTTAAGAGTTGGAAGAGAGGGGTGCCCGGGTGGCTCAGTCGGTTAAGCGTCTGCCTTTGGCTCGGGTCATGATCCCAGGGTCCTGGGATCGAGCCCCACGTCAAGCTCCCTGCTTGGTGGGGAGCCTGCTTCTCCCTCTCCCTCTGTCCCATGGCTCGCGTGCTCTCTCACTCTCTCTCTCACTTCAAATAAATAAATAAAATCTTTCAAAAAAAAAAAAAAAGTTGGGAGAGAGGTTACATACGTCAATTCCTCTCACTTCCTGCTGTAGAAATACTGTAAGGTGCTGAGCTCCCACAACCAGCTTTCTGTTTATACTCCTAGTCTAGCATTTAGCATAATACCAACTTAGGAGGTGGTAAGCTTTAGAGGGCAGAGATCATGTCTTGTTCATCTGGACACCTAACACTGTACCATTAAACAAGAGAAGTTCAATAAATGCTCACTGAATCAAAATGGCTGATATACCAGCTGAGTACTCTGTATGTAATTTAAGAATTCATTCATTCTTCCCCATTAGTAACAGCTCCAGATGAAGAAGAGTTATACAACAGGGTCTCACCAGCACTAATGTATCTTGGGGTCCTGGTATTACCACCTCATCTCTTCCCATGCCTCTGTCTCTGCATCTTTTCCTAGCTCAGTGAGTTCTCGAATTTTAAAGTACATCATGATCACCTACAAGACTCTTTAAAACACAAATTCCTGGGGGCTACCACTAGAGTTTCTGATTCAGTGGGCCTGGGGTAGGGCCCAAGAATTTGCATTTATAACACTTTCCCAGGTAATGATGATACTGGTCCAGGAACTACACTTTGAGAATCCCACGTTGCCATGGGTACACAGAAGCAAACACTCGGTCTGCTGAGTAGATGCTCATTTTATCAACACAAGTCCCGATGGGGGACAGAAAATAGTTTGTCATATGCAAACTTTGTGACTCCTGTATTCTTCCCTGCTTGAGGAACATGACTACAGGCAACAGAGGACACACTAGACTGTCAAATTATCAACACAAGGACTCTCAGGTTACCATCTGTTGGTGCCATAGAACAAAAGGTCCACAGTATTTTCAACTCACTGACCATAGCGAAAGGGGAAAAAGTCCTGCTTGGAACCCAGGAAGAGCCCCACTTGGGGAGAACACAGAAAAACAGTGAGAGATCAGCAAGGTTATAATCAGTGAGGAGACTGGCATAGTTCTAACTCATCCTAGTCTCCAAAATTTATAATAAAAATCATAATAATGATAACAGCTAACATCTACTGAATACTTGTGTGCCAAAAAATACTATTCTAAATGTTTCATTCATTTAATTTCACTCATTTAACTCATTCAATCCTTTAAACAATCCTATAAGCTAGGAACTATTCTTATGCCCATTTTACAGATAAAGAAATTGAGGCCCCCAAAAGGTAAAATAAATTAACCAAGACAACACTGCTAGGAAGTAGCAGAATGAATATTTGAACCTAGACAGCCTGGCTCTGGAGCCCAAACTCAAACATTTTGCTATAATGCCTCCTAAGCAGACTATATACTATAAATGGCAGCTATCCTCCCTAAACTCCCACTTACTCATCCTCACAGACCCAATCAAAAGAAAAATGGGGACACAGTCAGAGTTTCTTCAAACTGTCCCAAAAGACATAAATCCTTAGTCCACACCATGTTTGAGCTGCATCCTCCTTAGCTAATCAGAACTGGCAGTTAAAGTCCCAGGGGAATTATTAAATTTTTAGTAGCAGGGCGAAAACAAAAGAGAAAATCAGGCCACTCCCTGGCTAGACTGTCAACTCCCTAAGGGCAGAACCATTTAATTCTTTCATAAGACCCAAAGTGCCCTGGAAAATGTTAAGCATTTAGAAAAGCGCTACATAAACTTCAAAATGACAGTAAAGAAAGGGCACAGGTGGGGAAGCGTCAACAAGTAGGTAAAGATCAAGAGGAAATTTCCTGGGGGAGAGACAGAGGCACAGAAAAACTTAGTCATATAATATAAAAGGGATAGGGGCGCCTGGGTGCTCAGTCAATTAAGCGTCTGCCTTCAGCTCAGGTCATGATCCCAGGGTCCTGGGATTAAGCCCCTCATCAGGCTCCCTGCTCAGTGGGAAGCCTGCTTCTCCCTCTCCCACTCCCCCTGCTTGTGTACGTTCCCTCTCTTGCTGTCTCTGTCAAATAAATAAAATCTTTAAAATATATATATAAAAGGGATAGAAAAGTTCATTGACAAAGCCCAGTATTTTTCCCTAGAAAAGCTTGAAGCAGCACAGGCAATTAAGCTTAGAAACTAAGACCCTGGTTCTCAATAAGCACACTTCTCACTAGCAGTATAAGGAGATGCAGTAAAAGGCTGGGGTAGAGAGGACCCCAATACTCCAGCGACTGGTGGACACCAAGTAAGTAAAAGTCTTGGGTGCTGTAAGGTGTCTATCTAGGAAGGCTGGGTTCTCTGGAAGGAGTGCTGCATTTACTTCTCTGTTTCCCAGGCAACCAAGCCAGCCCCTTATCGCCTTCACTTTCATCACTGGAGCAGAATGAAAGGTAATTGGGTTAATTATTAAAGGAGCACTAGCTAGTACCGCCACTACTAATTGTCCATTTATCTGGGGTTTATAAACAGCCATCTTAATTGATGTTGAGTTGGAATGTGTCACTCACTTTATTTGCCTGGCTACTAGGTACCAGAGAGGTACAGGACACAGAGATAGAGAGTCCAGTCACGGAGATAAATGGCCCAACACCAGAACTATTATTCATTTATGTTCATACTCATTTAAGTATACCATGATGGCCCTCAACCGTATTCACACATACTACTCATCTTTCCCAGATTTGCCAATTCAAGCAAAGATCTACTATATTAGGTAATTTGTTGTATTAGAGAGCTATGATACCAGGTTGAGAAATCAAGGTAATTCCTAAAAGTCAGCAAGCCCAGGGCCCCAGATGCCCACCTACATGGCCAAGCTAGACCAGACAGGCCTCCTAAAAGTAATTCTCTAAGGTACCAGGGAAATGGGGAACATCTAAGAAAGGCAAAAGACAACCAAAAATAAAGTTAACAAGGAAAAGTAAAGTCTTACAAAAGAGGTAGCTCTGTCTTACCCACAACAGGCAATAAACAGAAGGATGCCGATGCCTGGGACATGAGATTATATAAAGCAATTATTCTAACACTGCATTGCTGGGTCTGTAATATATATAGATGTAATATACATGACAATAATAGCACAAAGGAGAGAGAAGGGAATAGATTTATAGTGTAGCAAAGTTTCTGTATCTTACCAGAACTAAGTCTGTATAAGTCTGAAGTAGATCCTGATAAAAGTTTAAAAATCAATAAAGAGATTAAAATGGTACATTAGAAGATAGCCACTTAATATAAAAGAAGTCAGCAAAGGAGAAACAGAGGAACAAAAAAGACATTAGAAATACAGAAAAGAGGGCGCCTGGGTGGCTCAGTTGGTTGAGCGACTGCCTTCGGCTCAGGTCATGATCCTGGAGTCCCTGGATCGAGTCCCGCATCGGGCTCCCTGCTCAGCAGGGAGTCTGCTTCTCCCTCTGACCCTCCTCCCTCTCATGCTCTCTGTATCTCATTCTCTCTGTCTCAAATAAATAAATAAAATCTTTAAAAAAAAAAAAAAGAAATACAGAAAAGAAATAGCAAAATGGCACACAAAATCCAACTGTATCAACAACATTAAATGTAAATGAACTAAATAATGCAATCAAAGGCAAAGATTGTATAAAAAACAAAAAATTAGCAACACAGGTTTGAACTGCACAGGTCCATTTAAGATGTGGATTTTTTTTTGATAAATACAATACAGTACTATAAATGTATTTTCTCTTCCTTACAATTTTCTAAATAACATTTTCTTTTCTCTGGCTTATAAGAATACAGTATATAATACATACAATACACAAATAACGTGCTAATCGACTGTTTATGTTATTGGTAAGGCTTCTTGTCAACAGTAGGCTATTAGTAGCTATGTTTTTGGGGTGTCAAAAGTTATACACAGATTTTCAACTACATGAGGGTTGTGCCCTTAACCCCTCGATTGTTCAAAGGTCAACTGTATATGCTTTCTATAAGAGACCTACTTTAGATTCAAAGAAATAAATAGGTTAAAAGTTGAAAGGATAGAAAAAATATATATCACACAATCAACAGCCATAAAAGAGCTGGAGTAGCTATACTAATATAAGAAAAAAACGGATTTAAAGACAGTATTGCTAGAGACAGAGGGATATTTTATAACGATAAAAGAGTTAAATTCATCAGGAAGGCATAACAACTATAAAAATATATGTACCTAACAACAAGGTCTCAAAATATATAAGGCAAAACCTGACAAAACTAAAGGGAGAAATACACAATTCAGCAATAATAATTGGAAATTTCAATACCTCACTCTTAACAAAGGGTAGGACAACTAGACCAAAAATCAGCCAGGATATACAAAACCTGAAAAACACTATCAACCAGGTAGTTCTCCCCAACATCTACAGCACATTCCATGCAACAACAGAATACACATTCTTCTCAAGCACACAGGTAACATATGCCAGGACAGACCATGTGCTAAGCCATAAAACAAGTTTCAATAAATTTAAGATAACTGAAATCATATACCACGATGACATTAAATAAGAAACCAACAACAGAAGGAAATTTGGGAAATTCACAAATATGTGAAAATTGGAGAACATACTCCTAAACGTCTAGTGGGTCAAAGAAGAAATCATAAGAGAAAAATTAGGATGCCTGGGCACAAAGCCATCTATAGCCCAGGACACTCGACCAGGCCCCAATGACCTGCAGCAAGGAGCAAGAAAACCCTGACACTTCCCATTGATTTTAATCAAAACACTAAATTAAGTACATCAGGCCCACATCTGCTGGGAACAGATGCTCATTAGGATGAAAGTCAAAAAGATTAGGCAGGACATATAACTAATACCCTACACTACCCAGGTCTCTATCCCTCAGAAGTTTTTTGTTCTTCCAGTAATTGCCAGGGCTTCTCATTTCACTTTTATGAGGCTTCAAACATGCAGAAAAAATTGTAAGCTTACAAGCCTTTTGGCAGATACCCCCTACTTGAACTCAGGCAAAACATGGCACAGAAGATTATGAGTCAGGCAGACAGACCTGGTTTAAAGTTCTAGGTCTGCCTCTCACTGTGTTATATTGGGCAAGTGACCTAACTTCTCTGAATGTCAGTTTTCTTCCCTGCAGAACGGAAATGCATGATCTACTTCACAGGGTTGCCATAATGATTACAGGAGGTAATATATGGGAAAGCACTTAGGACAGCACGTGGCTCATTGTAGGCAGTCATTAACTTTATGTCCTTCTTTATTATCAGTGGCTGCTACTGCACAGAGCTAGAGCTGTCTACTAAAAAGTCAGCAGGGGGAGCTCCCCAGACTTCTGTGTGTTTCCCCAGAAATACACCTGACAGAGTTGCAGGAGCTTTAAATTTACTTACACTACTTTAAGTATAGGTTCAGAATTTGTGTTACCAAAGAAGGGGCATGGCATGGGTTGATGGGTGACTAGAGGCCACCAGGAACCTACAGAATTGTGGGGAAGGCACCAAGATAAAGAAGAAGAGATGGAAATTAACAATCAAAACACTTCTCTGTAGTAGCTTCTGTTTTCTATTACCACTCTCAGGTTCATGTGGGAGGAAGTGGGTAGAATGGATCTTAATTTTCTGCAAATCCATTTTTTGTTGATGACTCTGAATGGCTTTGGCTACGGGTCCACTGGAGACTCATTTGCCACCATAGTACTGGTCACACCTCCAAATACTGCAGGTGTGTTTTTGCTTCACCCCTGCAAAAAGGCATTCACCTTTCAAAGGGTTTGGCTTTGGGGCACCTGGGTGGCTCATTCTGTTAAACATCTGCCTTCAGCTCAGGTCATGATTCCAGGATCCTGGGATAACCCCTCATCGGGCTCCTTGCTCAGTGAAGAGCCTGCTTCTCCCTCTACCCCTCCCTTTGCCCCTCTTTCTGCTCGTGCTTTCTCTCTCTCTCTCAAATAAATAAATGAAATCTTTAAAAAAAGAAAAAAGGTTTGGCTTTATGTTTGGAGCTAAGAACCAAACAGCCAGATTGAGGTATAGTCAACCATCTAGACTTGGGAGTTATAGGAGGACAGGAATCATGCCTCTTATTCACTCTGGTAGCCTAGAACAGTCCCGGGCACACAGCTACACAACAAATACCTGTTGAATATAATTGTTTTGAAACCATTACAACGTCATTCCAATCATACAAGTGAAATTGCCTTTCCAGGAAAACTGGGAGTGCTTACTGCTAACAGGCCAATTTGTCTTTCACTCCAAAAGCCGTTATTACAGGAGCTCTATTACATGATCACAGTAAGTTTAATAAAAAGCAAAAATCTGCATCCATGAGGGCTAGAAGGCTCAAAGAAAGGGCTACTACATAATGATTTTCCTCAGCAAGCACCACTGGGTCATAAAAGGCTATGTCTAGAAACTGCTTAAAACAGAGGAATTAGGGACACCTGGGTGGTTCAGTCGGTTAAGTGCCTTCGGCTCAGGTCATGATCCCAGAGTCCTGGGATCAAGTCCCGCATCAGGCTCCTTGCTCAGCGGGGAGCCTGCTTCTCCCTCTGCCTGCCATTCCCTCTGCTTGTGTGCTCGTGCTCTCTGACGATAAAAATCTTTTTAAAAGATTAAATAAATAAATAAATAAATAAATAAATAAATAAAACAGGAATTAATGCAATTAAGAAAAACCCTGGGAATCAGCCAATTTCCCTGGGAGCTCTTTCCCTCTTCCAGATTAAGGTCCTAGAAGAAGCATGCTATTTTGATACTTTGTCCTTTAAAATAACTGTAGGGAGGCAGACTAGGAAGCTTTGGAGTCCCACTGCCTGGTTCAGTTCTGGCTCCTCAACTTCTAGCTGTATCACCCTGTGCAAGTTAGCCTTCTGGGCTTTAGTTTCCTCCACTGTTAATTAGGTAATAGTACCTATCTCAGGATTACTGCAAGAAAGAAATGAAATATAACTGGAAAAGCATTTAAAATACTCTCTAGTATACAACAAGTGCTCAATAAATGTTAGGCTTTTTTTTTTTTTTTTGGTTGTTGTTATTATTCTTGGAATTTTCTCAAGAGACGAACAGAAGTAATACAGCTGTCAACAGAATCTGGAGGGACATCCAAACACAGGTACCCCCCCCGCCCCCACTTCTTGAAAGTTTGTGTTACACCACTTCACTTTTACAAAAGACCAACATTAGTACCTTGTTTTCACTAACTGAAGGAAATCTGAAGAGGATTTTCACTCTTATGAAAAAAGGTGAAAAGTGAAAATAGTGTTCAGCATTTGCTTTACAATGAGCTGTTACAGAGGCAGCATGCACTCTCAGCATCAAGCTGCCATAGCTTTGAACTGTGTCTGTGAGCACATCTGTGCTTTATCTCAATTTATTGTGTGCATCTGTTAGCAAGATGTGTCCTAAAGGGGCGCCTGGGTGGCTCAGTTGGTTAAGCGACTGCCTTCGGCTCAAGTCATGATCCTAGAGTCCCGGGATCGAGTCCCGCATCGGGCTCCCTGCTCAGCAGGGAGTCTGCTTCTCCCTCTGACCCTCCTCCCTCTCATGCTCTCTGTCTCTCATTCTCTCTCTCTAAAATAAATAAAATCTTTAAAAAAAAAAAAAAAAAAAGATGTGTCCTAAGGTATCAGAAAAGCCTGAGAGAGGTTATTTTTTGGGTTTGGGTATACTAAAAATGTTTTCCATATAAATTAATGGTAATTGCTTCTTCGCTTTGCGCCATTTTGGCTTGCATAAGGTTTTGTAGAAACACACTACTTTTGGACAGCAGAGGAAACCTATATCTACAAACGTTGAGGGCCTTTACGAAAAGACCAATAGGTTCTCTGTAATGTGTATCTTGAGAAAACAGAAGAAACTGGTTTAATTGTGAATGGAAACCATCTGCTAACCTAATTCAAGAGTGAGGTTCTTGAGAATCTAGATTTCCTTCCCCTTGAGATACTTTGCATTCTTTGAGAACTTTTCTCAGTAGATTTCATATCTGTTAACAGCTGCCTGCTGGAACACAACCCCTATATTCAAAAGTATCCATAAGTGAAAGTGGGCCATTTGGGGGTCAGACCTCTGGGCATAAAGTAGGAAACAGGAAATGGCAGTAGAGTTCTTAAATCTAAGGAAGAAATAAACATACAGCTGTTCCCAAGCAAAGCTAAATGCCAAGGAAACAGATTTTCTAGCAGTAGAGGAACAGAAGGTGCTGTGTGGGGTGATGCAGGCAGATGTCTGGAACAAAGGGTGGAGAAGAGCTCTATAGTATTGCCTGGCAGCAAGTGATTATCTGCCAGTGAGGAGCTTCCACATGCCATCAGCCAAGCCACACAGAAACACCAAGCATGGAGAGGCACTGAGGCATGGCATCTGCTTACCCACTAGGGCCAGAGGTCCTCAGACAAGGTTGTCAGGGGACCCAGATATAGTCTGCTCCCCGGCCAAGCCTGGGCCGACAAAGAGTCTGGTGGCTAGCAGAGAAACCACTGAGGTTTCTAGGACTTCTGGGCCTTGACACTGGGTCGAGGATAGTCTTAACCAACTGAGCCACCCAGGCGCCCTGGGTCAAGGATAGTCTTACCTAGGAAACCTGTATCTAGGAGACCAGAGATCCTGTGGCCTTCCAGCTGTCATAGCTTGGTTAGAAATCACATTCTCCCAGGCTGACAGTGTTACTGCCTCACCCAGATCCCTTCCTACCTTTAACCACTACGTGGCCCAGATTTTCCAAAACATAGTATCTTTAAGAAATTTTTAATAAATGCTTATTAAAGACACACCTAAACGTGGACTGATTTTTATACCTTTTATGCCTTCACATACATAAATTTAGAGGTAGCATACCTCGAAGTGGAGGAAAGAGTGTGATGGGGAAATAACCTTTGTCAGAAAAAAACAGAATTCTGCTTTGTTTCCTTCTCTAGACACTGCCCAGAAGCAGCAGCACATACTACGTCTGAGAGCCTGGTCACACCGTGTAGCTTAGGCCAAAAACGGTCACTAAGCTATTCAGCCACCATAAAACTGCCTCAACTGGCATTGTCCAGCCCATTTTCTGTTTCTGAGGTTTCTGAGCCAGCCTTATGGGTCTCTTCTCCTCCTCCTCCTTCCCTGGAAGATTCCACAGTGCCTGGAAACTCCATCTGCTGGCAGATGAGCGAAGGGTTGAAGAGGTGTGCATTAAGCTCCTAATTAAATCACAGGATCTGGTTCATGAGTATCTCACCAACCAAAACATGAACAAGACACCTTTATCATTCAATTAAAAGCATAGCTAGAATCTAATTGCTGGATTAAGAAACAAAGAGTTTAAACAATTAAAAAAAAAAAAGATATTTGAAGGAAGTGGGAATGGGCAAGGTAAACAGCTTCGCTCCATTCTAGTTTCCTGCCTTGAAGTAAGGAACTGGGTACAAGACCTCAAAACAGAGTATTCAGCCACATGACAAGATGCCATTACATCAACATAGGTAAAGGGGGGGGAAAGCTTTATCTGGCTCCCTGCCCCTTCAACTTTTCAAAATCCGAAGAAACATTTCCTTACCTGCCAGGACCCTGTTAACAGAAGAGTGAGTAGCCAAGCCAGGCTGTCCACGTTCATGAAAAATCCCCGCATAAGGCAAGTACTCAGGCAGCAAGAAACGCCTACAAGAAGGAACCACGTGTGAAAAGCCTATGAAAGACTACCATAAAACAAAGGAGATATACTATCCACCTACCCCCAATAACCAAGGCTAAGGGATCCACTAAACTTAGGAATCCACAGAAGCCCAGCACATTATAAAAATTCCTGGAATTTGTCCTTCTGCAGACTTGTATCTCCTTCCTGATCTTTCTTCTGCAGTTTCTCAGGCTTCTAATCTTGAATAGGATACTCCCCAGGCACTTTTCTATCTCTTTTCATTGTGGCCAATCATCTCCTATCAAGTCTTTAAGTGGCAGGGCTGGATTATACGCTCACCAGGAAATAATTCCAGATACGGAATCCAAAGTCCAGAAAGTAGGTTTAAAAATGAAATCCCAGGCTCTCATAAAGGCTCCCTCACAAAGGCTGGCTACCCAGTTCTTACCTTGGAACGAAGCGTCCAAGTGAAGGTGCAGACATCCGGGCATTGCGTGGAGCTCGGTGCCTGGATCTGTCACCATTGTCCCTGGAGAAAACAAGAAGACTGTATATAAGAGAGTCACTTAAGCAGAACCAGCCATCAGCCCAAAAGACAAACATTCCCCAAACGAAATTTCTACACTTAGGTGAAGAACCCAGAGAAATTAGTCATCAGGTTGCTTACTAATTTGGATGGCACAATATATTACATTTCTGGAGTACCTCAACTAAAAGATTTATGAGCATTTGCTGACAGTTCAGTAAGAAGGAGGATGATTTTTCATGAGTTAATGTGATCTCTGAACCCTGTAGCATCTGAAATGGAAATCAAGTTTAGATCTTCCAAGGGACCCAGAATGGAAATATATAAACTTCTCTTTCTAGATTGAAAGATACAGAGAAAAAAAAAAAAAGAAAGATACAGAGAAACTTTGGCTTTGGGGAATCTTGAAGGAAGAAAAGAATTCCCCCATCAACTTCATTCAGCAAATGGTTATCTCTAAATGAGTCTGTTTAGGTCTTTGATGTGGAAAAAAAATCACTCATGAAAAGTGAAAGAAAAACAACACAAGAAAAAGACTAGGCAGTCCCTTTTAGACTGCAAAATTGGCAATGATGAAGAGTATTAGACAATGTAATCCCAAGCATTCGAGTAAACAGAAAAAAGTCTAGGTGTTTTCTTTATGGTCTGTTAAAGCAATAGTAATAACCACCATTTATTAAATATCTACTAAGTTCTAATATGAAGGTTTTTTTTTTAAAGATTTTATTTATTTATTTGAGAGAGAGAGAAAGAGCACATGAGAGGGGGGAGGGTCAGAGGGAGAAGCAGACTCCCCACTGAGCAGGGAGCCCGATGTGGGACTCGATCCCGGGACTCCAGGATCATGACCTGAGCCGAAGGCAGTCGCTTAACCAACTGAGCCACCCAGGCGCCCCAGGGTTTTGTTTTTTTTTTAAGATTTTATTTATTTATTTTGACAGAGAGAGACAGCGAGAGAGGGAACACAAGCAGGGGGAGTGGGAGAGGGAGAAGCAGGCTTCCCGCTGAGCAGGGAGCCCGATGCAGGGCTCGATCCCAGCAGCCTGGGATCATGACCTGAGCCTAAGGCAGACGCTTAACGACTGAGCCACCCAGGCGCCCCTCTAACATAAAGGTTATTAACATGTTACCCTATTTAATCCTTCTAACTATCCCATGAGGTATTATTAGCTTTGTTTTACAGATATGGAAACTAAGGACCAGAAAGGCAAATGCCCAAGGTCACACAACTAGTTAAGTGGCTGAGGCAGGATTCAAAGCATATCTATCTGATTCTGAAGCCTTTGCTCTTTCCACTATACTCCACTGCCTCCTACAAGACAGGGACTTCACGTGGCTTAGTTTCTAATGCATCAAAGGAACAATAAGCCAAAGGGCACTGGCTGGACAGTGCAGTTAATTAGCTGCTTAACCAACTTCACAAAATAAATGAACCTCTGAAAGCTTGATTTGGTATTTTTTCTGAATTCTCCCTTTGGATTATCTTCAACTTAATGAGATCATCTTCAAACTGGCCCTGGAACTAAAGTTAAGACAATACTTTAGCTTTCAAATGGACCGCTGGGAGCTTTACAAGCCAGAAATGAAAGCCTAGGAAGGTTTTTATATCTTGGTGGGACTGGATGCTGAGCATTAACAGAGAAATCAATATGAGAGATATTGGAAGCTGATCCATTAAAAGTCAGCACTTGCTCTTTATTTTCCCCAAAGAGAAGGCATACTATTGTTTTCCTTAACATATCATATCCCCTTGACTTGAAACTCTACAGATGAAGGGAGAGGAAAGGGGAAAGAGACAGAAAGAGAGAAAGAGAAAAGAAGAGACTATATGGAAAGTAAAAAGGTTATAAAAACAATGAAATCGGGTGCCTGGGTGGCTCAGTTGGTTGGGCGACTGCTTTCGGCTCAGGTCATGATCCTGGAGTCCCAGGATCGAGTCCCGCATCGGGCTCCCTGCTCAGCAGGGAGTCTGCTTCTCCCTCTGACTCTCCCCCCTCTCATGTACTCTCTCTCTCAAATAAATAAAAAAAAAAAAAAACAAAAAACAAAAAAAACAATGAAATCAGAAGTTCCTGACCAGTAGACTGCAGCTCTGGGGAGCCCACAAATTGTTATAAGATCTCGGTAGCCACATGCATACAGAAAAAAATGAGTATCAAACAAATAAGATAGTTCTCAAATTAAGCATATTATGATTTTTCAAATATATGTAGCTTCAAATTTTGATCAAAGTACCAATTCACTTTAAAGTACAAATGAGGGGCGCCTGTGTGGCTCAGTCGGCTGAGCGTCGGACTCTTGATTTCGGCTCAGGTCATAATCTCAAGGTCATGAGATCAAGCCCGGAGTCAGGATCCCAGCTCAGTGGGGAGTCTGCTTGAGATTCTCGGATTCTCTCTCTCCCTCTGCCCCCGCCCCTCCCCAGGGTCGCTCATGTTCTCCCTCCCTCCCTCTCTCTCAAATAAATATATCTTTAAAAAAAAAAAAGTACAAATGAATTCGACAGCTTTTCATAACAGCATATTTTATTTATCAATGGGCACTAAAAGTACAGTTAATTATCATGAGAAAAGTTAGAAAACATTTTGAAGTTAAAAAGTGTCCCTAAGCCTCAAAAGGTTAGAAACTAAGCCAGAGAAAGGAGCACCATGGGATAAATGCAAGTGCTTCCTCCATAGCTCTGAGAGAGAGCTGCCTTCCCAGAATCAATCACACTGTGGAGCTGACAACTGGCTTCTGCAAGGTCCAAAGATTCCTCTCCCCCTGGACAACAAACAGGTCTCTATCTGGCGTCAGCAGGGCTGAAGAGTAGGGAAGGAGAAGCCAGGGCACTACATCATTCTGATCAGCAGTTGCCAGTGCTCAAAGACTTGGGCACAAGCCTTGGTGAAAGGACACAGGGAGACAATTTAGAAAAATGGACAAATACATCAGGGCTGCGGGGAAAACTGGGCTCCTTCGACATAATTCACAAGCCTCTTTTCGTTGTTATTAAAACCGACAAACAACTTTCTTTCTTTCTTTTTAGAGAGTGCACACGCAGGGGTGGGGTGGGGGAGAGAAAGAGAGAGAATCTTTAACAGGCTCTACGCTCAGCACAGACCCGAACTCGGGGCTTGATCTCATGACCCTGAGATCATGACCTGAGCCTAAATCAAGAGTCATACACTTAACCGACTGAGCCATCCAGTCGCCCCAATCAACTCCTTTCTGATTCAGTTTCTCCTTCCATATGAAAAAGGGGGGTGGGACACAAAACATGGCCAGAGATAATGGATTTATAGTATTCACAGATTACTGGGGGATATATAAGAAAATACAAATGAGATCAGCTGGCTCAGACACAAAGTCTCAGACTGATGGTCACATTCGGCAACATGAGAGACGTTATACATTGAGTGGAGATGTATCTGCTGGCCCTCAGCTTAACATCTTGACAAATGATGGAGAAGTAGGAGCTAAATGGCATCTCAATAAAATACAGAGAAGACTTCAAATTAAAAGCATTGAGGACTCTAGCATAGAAGGACAGGAATGAGAGCACAGGCCTCAGAACTATTAGAAAACTGTGGAATGCGATGAACACACAGTGAGAGAACAACAAAGAACATCTAGGAGAAAACAGCTCCAACACTGTTCCAGGAAAAACCCTGAAAACAGGAATGGGAAAGGTAGCAAAGGCCAGAAGGTTCGACCGCGGGACAAGTGAGGCAAGGAGAGGGATAAAGGCTCTGGGAATTAGTACCGACCACAAAAATCCCTAACTAAAGGCAAGGCTCCAAGTAAACTAGAGGTGAAAAGAACAACTCATGACCCTAGATTCTGTAGTCTAGAAAGAAGGGAGGATTCAGAAGTAAGCAGTTCGGCCGAGGATACCAATTTCAGTGCATGGCATATCTGCAGCGGGGATGGGAAACAGGAGAAGGGGAGAGGGAGAGTGCTAAGAGTTCCAAGAAAAGGGCTAAGGACTTAAAAGTACTTAAACTAATGCTGCATTTACAAAGCCACACAGACTCTGCCACTCACTTCAGTGCTGTCTGTAAGATCAACGTGAGGCGAGGCTGCACAGGCTGAAGAAGGCCAAGTGAGTGAGGCTGAGACTGAATGTGCGTGGCCCAGAGGCTGTCTGCCACATGAGCAGGGGGGAAAGGCAGACCCAGACAGACCATTCACCTTAGGAATGGCGAAGGTGCTCTGTACCGGGGCTGAATGGAACACAGCCTGTGCCCTCTCCCAAGGGGACTTGGGGGAAAAAAAGCAAACAAACCCAGCCAGTAAGGAGCAGAATATGCAAATATGCTGGTACTGCTCCTCCTTCACAGGAGGACTCTGTCACCAAAATGCTTTTCAGGGAAACACCAGAGAAATCCTCATCAATTTCATCAGCCAGAAGCTGCCGTTAAGCCAGCAGGACAGAAGCTGGCGGAGTTATTAATGGCTTTCCCAGTTGTTGAATTCTGTGCATCTCTGATTAACTCTCAGAGGGGTATTTGGGAAGGAGAGGGGGAAGAAAATAAGGTTTTCTTGTAAAAGATTTTATAAGGAGAAAAACACCCTTCAAAAAATAAGGCATCTGAGACAAATGCCAAATACAAGAAAATGCATCTCTGGAACAAGGGAGAGACACACAGCAGCAACTCTTGTTAAATGCCTAGGATTAACTGTCTCAGAGAGAGGCTGTAATTTAAAGGAATAAAAAACACACCTACAGACTGCTGTCTGAGTCCTGACCAGACAGTCAGGTTGTCATTACTCCTCATGACAAATGGCTCTGACTCGGGCCTTTATAAATCAAGCTCTTGCAGCAAAAAGCTCAAAAGGCCATTGTCCTCTTGACAATACACAGTTGACTTCGCTGAGAATTAGACTATTAAAAAAACAAGTGTTTTCCTATGCTCTTCTGTTTATACTCAATCTCCAGACAACAGAAGGCCTAGCTGGTATTACTGTCCCTGGATGGCTCAAGTCCTTTCCTTACCTGGGTGCTCTTAGTAAGAAACCGAGGGCCCTGTCTTTACTGCCAAAGGACTGTGCACACGTGTAAGGGCTTAGATTTCTGGGAGGAAGGCACAGGGCCCGTGGGTGTCATTCATAGGGGATACCCCCTGCTTGTGTTCCTGCTCTCGCTATGTCTCTCTCTGTCAAAATAAATAAATAAATAAAATCTTTAAAAAAAAAAAAAAGAATACAATAGATCTCTAAGTGGTTATGTCTTCCTTTCCCCCCCTCCTCCCCACCTGGCTGTTTCTTTCCTTCTGTGTTTTCCCATGCTATGCCCAAGTACAATCCATACATATTCCCTTTTCTTTCTCCTCTAGCATTCCTTATAATAAATATTCATATATATTTTACTTGCCCAGAAAGAATACTAATTCTGAGGTTGCCAAGCAATAGTCTATATTTCTAAGCAATAGGCTCAAAATCCTCAGGAAAGAGCTAGAATTCAGGTAGGCATATATTTTAGAAACATGTTGGGGCTCTCCAGGTGCCAGATATCCTGTTCCTAATCCTCAGGAAGTCTCCTCACTTCTCTGAGACTTTTCATTATTCTGCCTCTGCTGAACACAAGGGAAGTTCATCTAAGGTAGTCAGCTCCCACAAAGATCTGAGCGCTTCAGGGTTAAACTTCAGAGATTATCCCCTCTGATTTTACAGATCAGACACTGAGGCCTAGGGTGGGAAAGGGACTTGCCCAAAATCAAATGACAAATTTGGCTCAGCCTAAACCAGAACCCAGGGCAATTCTCTAGACAAGAGTTGTCAGGCTATGGGGGCAGCAGGCACTGACAAGTGATCCAGTTCCCACCACAGCTGCTCTAGGAGTCAATTGCTGTTTTACCAACTTAGTTCAAAACTGGCTCAAGTAGGAGTCGAAAAGGACTCGGGCAACATTTCATTTGGAGAGCAGGAAGTGAAACAGCCGAGCTCTCAAAGCTCATTTCCCAGGAATGTTCACAAACTGGTCCCACTCTTAGAAAACACGCCTCTTACGCCCAACACGTAACGTCCAGTCCGAGTGTCCTCTCCTGTATTTTGCCCACTGCTTCCTAACTGGTTTTCCTGCATCCCTCCATATTCTTGCCACTTTAGGTCACCCTAACGAATGCTGTCAGAGGTAGCTGCCTCAAATACGTCTTCAGTAATGGCTGCCCCCAGATCAGAATAAAGTCCAAACTTCTCAGCCAGGCATTCCAGGCCCTCGGTTCAGGCCTTTTGGATCTTTTCTTTCACATTACAAACATTCTGTAGCTCTAGCCACAGATTTATTCAGGCTCCCCCAAACAAACCCTGTAAATCTTCGATCACTGGACTTTTGCTTAAGCTATTCCCTTTGAATCTCCTAGAATCTCCTTCCCCACGCTCATCCTCCACATCAACTCATCAAAGTCCTATGCAGTCTATCCACCCAGGTGAAACCCAGGGAGACTCCTCACATCTCCCCAAATACTCTCTTCCCTTCAGAGAATGCTGCTCTGTATTTTAGTGCTACCTTATTACAGTCTGTCTTGTAAGTTATTATGTAAAAATCTGCTCACGTTATTTCATAGCCTAAAACTCTTCAATGACTCCCTGACCTACAAGATAAAAGTTCACCTCCTTTGCAAGGTACACAAGACTCGCCAAAGATCTGGTGTCACCCTAACTCTCTGGGCTCATCTACCACATATCTTGGACTTTACAGTCTAGCCAAACTTATCAACAAGGGAATTTCTGAAATATTCCATGCTATTTCATGTTTCTATGACTGTGCATTTATTTGTCTTTCTCCCAAGTATATCTAGAAGCGACAGTCCTATTTTAAGACATAACTTTCTCTTTTATAAACCCACCTTATAAAAAAACAATCAACCACTATGAAAATCAAGTAAGTGAAATTATTTAAAACTCTCTAATAAAAAGAAAGAGAACAATTTCTTATCTCATCCCACTTTAGGAACTACTTCTATTCTTCTATGCCTGATTCCCGACTGTTGCAGCAGGTTCCAGTCTATAAAGAGAATAACTTTAAAGTGTGTTTCCTTAGAATTTCTCTTGTATTTCTAATATCAAAGAGTCTGTGGTTTGTAAGTCAAAGGAAGGAACAAAGGCAACTCCTCTTCAAAATGAAGTAGACAAGAACACTCTCTAAAGATTTACCCTTCCCTTTCTTGGCTACAGTTATGTATCTGTTATTAGTAGTCACTGACTCCCACAGGAGTCCTGGAAATTCTGGGCACAGAAGAGAGAGCGGGAGCAAGGAGTACCAAGGACACGCAGCTTCACGCTACCAGAATTCCTAGCCACAAGAACTTGAAGCAAATATAGGAGTCTCACAAAGCTACCAGAATTTCACCTATACACAGATGATAACAGTAGTACTGTTTGGCTTTCACGTATTTTCTTTGCCATGGCTCAACTAATTTCAGTTACAGCAAAAGAGCAGGTGAAGAATATTAACTTCTGAACTCAAGGCAAGCAACCTCTCTTACACCAGCCCAGTCAGATGGCAAAGCAAGTGACAGCCTTCAGAATCCTCAGCTACATCACAGACCAAAAGACCTTTTAACAACTTCCTTGCCAGAAGGTGTCTAGCACGGGGACCATAAAAGGAGGAACTCTTTCTGCATGAGGCTGTCTATGGGTATGTGGTCCTGCCACAACACTTCATGCCAAGCTAAGGAACCAGAACCCATCTCTGGCACCTAGAAATGACTGCCATACGGTGAAACATTTTTGCCTGTTTGGTCACAATATGCATTTCTGGGTAAAAAATCAAATACAACCAGATAAATTAGAAAAATGAAGAAAACAAATGTAATAGACCTAAAGAGACTTCATCTTAAGACTGAAGGACTAGAATTCCCATTGAGATGTTTTTCCAAAGTCAGCCCAGTGTCACAACGGTAAATTAAGAACTTGCTCTTTTCTGCGCTAGCAACAATTTTAAGAAGTGAATATAATTCCCCTCTGGCTGGTATGCTGGTGGAGATATTTGCGACTGATCCAATCTGAAGCTTCTCTAATTCTGTCATCGGTTCAGGGGATTCTTTGCCTTGGAAGGCAAAGCAGTTACAAAAAGACACAAGAAGGGCAGGAATAAACTGGGGATGATTCTGGGATTATAATTACATTTAGAAGAAGAGATAACATGAGGAAGGGGGTGAGGATAACAGGAACAACAGACACATACCACCTCTTGTGCAGGCCTCAGCAATGACTAGGACACTGCACTTAACCGCAGTGCTTCATAAAAGCCTCCCTCTCTTTCCAAAGGGATGGTGAAAATTAAAATGGCATTTTTCCTTACGCTTATTTGCTTTCTACATTCTAGCAGATGGTCTGGGCTCAAAAGCAGGCAGACAGCAACGTCAGGGGCAGCCACACCTTTACCCTGCTTGTGAACATCTTTATGCAAAGACAGATGCTGAAGACTTCAGGACAGACCTTCTGACAGCAGGTTTCTGGATGTCCTATTTGTGCATTTTGATAAACACAGGGACCCTGCAGTCTCAATCCTGGCCGCAGACAGAGATGAATGGCAGGAGAAGATGCCTGCCTGGGTAGATGGTCATTAAACCAGACCACAAAAGAACAGAAAATGTAACCTGACCAAACTTCAAAGCTATCCTCCCTAGAGATAAATCTAGATAGTCTTCTTCCACAGCAAATTCAGGGAGCAAGAGCTCAAATGTGGTTCTATATCATTTATAAGGTTTTTATTTTATTTATATATTTTTAAAGATCTATTATTTATTTGAGAGAGAGTGTGCATGCAGGGGAGGGGCAGAGGGAGAGAGAGTCTCAAGCAGACTCCCCGCTGAGTGCAGAGCCTGACGCGGGGCTTGATCTCACAACCCTGAGATCATGACCTGAACCAAAATCAAGAGTCAGATGCTTAACCGACTGAGCCACCCAGGCCCCTCCATTTTTTTTTTTTTTAAGATTTTTTATTTATTTATTTGAGACAGAGAGAATGAGAGAGAGAGAGAGCACATGAGGGGGGGAGGGGCAGAGGGAGAAGCAGACTCCCTGCCGAGCAGGGAGCCCGACGCGGGACTCGATCCAGGGACTCCAGGACCATGACCTGAGCCGAAGGCAGTCGCCCAACCAACTGAGCCACCCAGGCGCCCCAGGCCCCTCCATTTTTAAAGGTTTTTAAATCTGCAGAACAGGGGTGCCTGGGTGGCTCAGTCAGTTAAGCGTCTGCCTTCGGCTCAGGTCGTAATCCCAGGGTCCTGGGATCGAGCCCCACATCTGGCTCCAGGGAGCTTGCTTCTCCCTCTCCTCTACTGCTCCCCCTGCTTGTGCTCTCTTGCTCTGTCAAATAAATAAATAAAAATCTTTAAATCGATCAATCAATCAATTTGCAGGACAATAAAAACCAGACACTTAGTATGTTTGCTTCTGTTCTCGAATCTCAGACATGTCTGATTTTGGTCGCCTCTGTATCCTCATTAAAAAAAAAATACTGGGGCACCTGGGTGGCTCAGTCATTAAGCGTCTGCCTTCGGCTCAGGTCATGGTCCCAGGGTCCTGGGATCGAGCCCCGCATTGGGCTCCCTGCTCTGCGGAGAGCCTGCTTCTCCCTCTCCCACTCCCCCTGCTTGTGTTCCCTCTCTCAGTGTGTCTCTCTCTGTCAAATAAATAAAATCTTTAAAAAAAAAAAATACTACAATGGAGTAAATACCTCATTAGGGTATTATAAGGATTAAAAAAATTTTTAAATATATATATAAAGTATATTAATATATTTATATATATTACAAATGTGTTGTATGTTATAAATTAGTATACATATGAAAAATATTACTATAGCTGATATCTTTCATTCAATAAATGATGGAAAAGAACCAAAAAAGATGGGATCTGGCTACTTTATATACCTAGATGGGACAACGTAGAGAATGGGAAAATGATCCCTGGCTTAGCAAATGGGAAGAGAGCTGAAGATGCCGAAGTGGGATGGCAAAGGCAGGAGCATGGTGTACTATGAAGGCGAGGAAACCAGTAGAACAGTCTCTCTTAATGGCACCCTAAGTGTTAGCAGGATTCCAGGCCGTGTCTAACTTACCTGCTTCTCTGTACCTGAAAGAACTATAAACTATGATTGTACAAGCTTCTGACCTTCCTTCTAGTTATCAAAGCTAAGGAAAAGGATTGGGGCAGAGAAATTAAAATGGGTCAGGACATTCCCTCATTTCTCACTCACTCCCGCTTCACAGCACCTAGAAATTAAGAGAAGAGGAGCAACCACAAGCAGCACTCAGTTTACAACAGGAAGGAGGAGGGCAGGGAAGAGACAGAGAAAGAATGAACAGACAGTAACTCAGCATCAGCCAGCTAGCAACTTCCTTCACTAGGAGACCTGGACTACTAATACTGAAGTGACTAATCCACAGCTGTTATTAAAAACAAGATTACAGTCTGCATCAGCCCAAAAAGAAAGGCAAACACCCTGTGAAGGACTTTCAGGGGGCATGAGAGAAATCAGCCCATTGTTACTTACCAGGGAGCAATGGAAGACCCCTAGGGAGAAATAACGGTAAGTCAGTGCAGGAAAGGTGAGGAAGGCAGTGTAAATTCAGGTCGTGCTGAAGCCAGGGGGGAGGTGAGAGCACAGGTGGGCTGTGGGGAGCACGAGGAGGAGGCAGTCTGACACAGGAAAATCGAGGGGGAAGGAAGAGGAGAGGGAGGAGGTGGTAGCAGAAGAAAGAGAAGGTAAGATGAGAACAGAACATTTTAAACTAACCCAGAACTCCATTGTGAAGGACAAGTCACGAGGCAAGATACAGCTCAAAGGCATCAGTGCCACGTTTCACCACTGCAAAGAGATAACACAGCCTTCCAAACGTGCATGGAGGGAGGCTATGCGATCTGCACTGACTCCCAGAGCTCCCCAGGATTACTGAGGCTTTTCAGCGGTACTAAGTCCCGGCAGTCTTGGCATGTACTTGAAACTGCTTCCCCGAATAGACCCCAGTACTGAAAAAATAATCAGAACCTGCAGGGGAACATATTTCACTCCTGGCGGGTGCCTGACTGAGAGAGTGGAGACTCTCTTTCCCCTCACGGCCAGTATATGCATCCACCTTCCCCTATAGTGGACTGAAGGAAGAATGACATGGGCTAGGAGCCAGTGGGCAGCCGATGAGAGAGGACCAGCACCCCTGCTCCACGTGCCACCACAGCTGCTTCAAGGGCATCCCTGCATTTCTTTCACGTTTACATCTTCCCCAGACAAATGAACCACCCATTCAGTCTGCCTTCTGCTTCCAAGTACACAATTGCTAGTGTGTTTAAGAATCATAACTGGAAGGCAAATTGTTATAAAGGTTGTTTCCACCTTCTTAGTCATCACTGTCAGAGAGATTTCTCCAACGCATCTTAAAGCTCTATTGCAAGGTGACTCTTGGGGAACCATCCATTCAGCTCACGGAAGAGGAAGGTCGAAGGGGAGGCAAGAACTCTTAATATCCCAGACCTGACCAGGCTATGTCAAGATGCAGAGGGGAAATAAAGGAAAATGACTGACAGGCTGTCCTATTCCAGTACAGACGGAGAAAAAAAAAAAAGCCTTAAACACCTCTCTCTCTCACTCGTTTTGCATGTTTGAGAATATCAAAATACAGGAAATCAAAACAAGAGCCAAATGTCCAATTTGATACAAGCCAGGGAAGCTTTGAGAATGGAAAGAAACACAACGAATGGCTAGAAAGGTCAGGAGCAGCAGGTCAGAGAGTTCAAACACAGCAGTGAGACGGAGGGGTTTAATCCTGTGTGGGGGGCTAACCGTGCTCCTCCAGCTCACCCCTGCCCTCCAATCAACCACTCAAAAACACCAGAAGAGCAAGGAATCACCTCTCAAGCCACCACATTAATTTGACAGGCAACTTTCAAAGGATCCTTATGGGAGAGGTGGGGGGAGGGAGAAAGTTTAGGCAATGGAGTAGGACCTCAAAGAATCCGTGTGATTCAAGGGTACTAAAAGGAACTGTCTTTAGGGAAATCTGGGCATTCTCATTATTTCTAGTCTCTATACCTACTCTGCTTAAGAGAAAAAATATACAGCATCCTGTCTCCCTGATGTTGGGAAGACAGGCCATGAGAAGCACTTCCACAGCCACCGTTCATGCGAAAGGGAAATAGAAGCGCTGCCTATGAGCGGTACCATCTTCTCCAGCCTGGCCTAGGGCCAGTGGGCTGTCTCTCCCCACAGGCTCCAGTGAATCAGCAGCACAACTGCCAGAGGTGGGGAGGTGCGGCGGGGGCTGAGCCTTTTAACCCCCTTTCCCTCACCCCATCCTATAACTCATAAATAATAACTTAGGGGGTTGAAGCAAAAATGTCAACCACCGCTGCTTGGACAGCGGTCAACGGGGAAGCACACACAGCTGGGAGGACAGGGAAGAAACAAGCTAAGGAGGTACTTACTCAAAGTCCTCAAACTCCAAGTCGGTTCCCTCTACTGATGGGCCCTGGTTGTCTGAGGAAGAGGAGGTGGAAGAACGGAGACGGTTCTGCTGATAGCGCATGGAGCGCTGGCGAATACTGTCTCTCCGTGAGAGATACTGGATCATCCTCTGGGCGTAGTATGCAGCAGGAGATAATCTGAGAGAGACAGAGATGGACAAACACAAACTAGCACTAATGTGGGGAATACTGTGAAAGACAGTAAATCCAGCTCTCCCAGGGCATCTCCCTGCTGAGGCGAACTCCGGAGACATGAAAAATAAAGGGCATTTAACTCACCAGGAGGTCTGTACTGCACAATATGCTTATCAGACTACCACCAGTGTTTCTGTTCTGAGAGAAGGCAAAGAGGCTGTTGAATCAGTCATCATCTGCTCAACGGCTGCCCCTCCCAAGGGTATAACACTGGACCTTCCTTTTTAGTTTCTTAAGGGACCCCTCGTAGTTTCTTAGGGTGCTCTTCACACAGATTCACGGCCTTCTTCAATCATCCATACTCAAAATATAAGAAACGAAAAGAGACCACAATAATCATCTAGGGGCCAGGTCTTCTTTCATTTTATACAGGAGAAAGAGGCCAAGAGATGGCAAACCGGGCATGACCAAAGAAGGCGCCATCTTCACCAGGACGTCCTTCCTCTCCAACAAATCCACACAGCTCCAGATTTGTCCTAGCCCCCTAAAATGAGCTCCCTGAACCTCTCAGATCTATGGATTACTCACAGATATTTGTAACACAGAGAAAATATTTAGGATCGAAAAAGAGACTAAAAGATACTCAGGAAAACAAAACCTAACAGGGAAAAAAGATTTTTCTATTTCTTACAACAGAGCATTAGAGGCTACGTGGGCACTAAGCAATGTAGTAGGCAACAGTTATTCCTTTTTCTTCTCCTTTACCATGGCTATTCTCAGTGGATAATTAGTCTAGACCTCTATTCTTCTAACTGTGGCTTAGTGTCTTCATAGTCCATGAAAACATCTAGTGTCCCATACAATTCACCAGATTCCCTTCTTTCTCAAGTTTTTCTTCCATCTTTCACAATACTGCTACATACTAAGAAAGTGAGAGAAGAACAATAATAGAAAAACGTTTTATATGATAATATTAAGTGGATTACTAAGAAATTTCCAGCCTTAAAACTTGCCTGAGGCAGACACTTTAACTCAACAATTCCACTAGGAATTTTATCATACGGGAAAACACAAGGATACACAGGTATGTATGTATCTGTATATGTTGTTAGCATTAGTGAAAAACTGGAAAACGTCCCAAATGCCCACCAACAGATTAAATAAACTATATCTGTACAAAGAAACACTATGTAACTATTAAAAAAGAATAAGTCATCCCTATATACACACAAGAAAAACCCTCTAAAGCAAAAATTTAAGTGGGAGAAAAATTGAAGAATGGTATGCATATACTAATATATATAAAAGCATATGTATTTCTGCAATTAGAACAAAAAATTAAAAGGAAACACAGCAATCCTAATGAGGATTCCTGGGAATCTTAACTTCTATAATATTTGAATATAAAAGGAAAAAAACATTTTTTTTTTAGAAATCTGGAGAAACTGATTGAGAATGGAAATAGTAATAGTTACATCAATTGATAGGAAAACTATTTACAAAATCTTGCTGCCTGACTTTTCATTACCCCTGGACAAACTTTCTGGGAAAATCCTCAGTAAATCCACTGACTCAGACCAAAGAGATTCTGCAGTCACCTGCTATAGGAACTAAGGCTACCTCTGAAATGCCAGTCATCAGAGGTGGTATCCTTCTGGCCAATCATCAAATGGAATTCCCAAGCAGGCCAAATTACAATCTTTGGAACTCAAAAGTCCTTGTAATAGAACAATATACTGTATTTGGCATCCCCGAATCCAAATTATACAGCAGGTGGGCAAGGGATGCACAGATGCCTTGGCCAAGATCATCAGAGTACAAGAATCATTTCTTAAAAGTCTCAACGTGTGGAGCTTTCATTATCCATTGGCCCCCTGTTGCCATACATTTTGCAAGGATGAATCAACAATCCTAAATTTTCAAGAGACAAAAGTCAGCACTCTTGAGTTGTTCTTTTATCTACTAAATATACAGAAATCTTCCAGAAGTCAATCATTGAAGGTTAAATTCTCAAGTCAATCAGACTAGAAAAGAATGTAAAAAACATTTCAAGAACAGAGTGAAGATTCTTTTTTTGGAACTGATTCTGAAAAGTGACCATAAGTATACTCATTCCTCAGTTGATAGCCCACCCTAACTAATGGGAAAATTATATTATTGGTGACAGAAGTAGAAAGAATGTTGATGCAGACAATAATAAAGACTACCCTTTTATGTAAGGGCACAATTTCAGCACTAGGTAACCCTAACTGTTTAATTTCACTATAGGATAGGAATTCCCTAAGCTACAAAACTATGCATCAATGGTAAAGAAAAACGGATTCCTGGCACAATTATCAAATACAAATATATCCTGGCCTCATCTTTTTTAGGTATCCAGAGGGAAGCTAAGGATCTGAATGCTGAAATGCCCCATAAAGGCTTTGACCTATATGTGCTGTGTATGGTGAAGTCTAAGAGGAAAAAGAAATTAAACAACCAGTATGAGGTAGCAATCATCCTCCTACTGAAGAGCTGGATAATCACCAAACTCTAGTGTCCCAAGTAAAAATTTTAAATGTTTAAAAGAATCCGAAAGTTTTCTTCAAGGAAGAATACTTTCTCCTCCAAAGAAAACATATTCTGTGTTCAGAGAGAAAATGTAAAAATAGCAACACCACAAAGTATGACACTTTCTGTGATAAAGAGATCTGAGTGGGAGTAAATAAAAGATTCATTACATGAAAGGAGGACAAACAATGGTCTTTAAGGATCACTGTTAAACTCTGTCAGGCTAAAAATTCTGGGGATAGGATTCCTATTGCTGTCCTAAAAGAAACTCTTTTATAGCAAGAAATTCTCTTCTCAGTGTTTCAGAGTAATCTGATTGACACATAAAATCTCCCTCTCTTATTTAGGACTTACTACTTTCAAGTGTGATCAGAGACTAACATAAACTTCCTTGGTTTGGTCATCATCATCTCAGCTGCCTCCAAATGTTCCCCGATCCTTGGATTTGCCATTTCGGGGGTATGGAAAAGGAAGTAAGAGGGTAATGGGGAATCCTTTCATTAGTCTCTCAGAAAGAATGCTCAGTATCATGACATAACTGTGGCAACAGTGAAATCACTCAATATCTCTAGAATCAACTTGGTCTACGGGTCTTTCCAGACTTGAAATTCTTAATCTAAAGCAAAGCTCATTTAGCTTCATCTAACCTATATTTGTTAACTTGCCAACCCCACCATTACAAATTGCTCTTTCTTTTGGCAAAGCCTCACATATGCTCTGGTATTGCTTACATAATGTAAAAGTTATCCCCTATTTAGGTCATTAACAGAATCAGTAAATCTGGTTGTGACAACGCCAAAGGGCTGGTCACTATAAATAAATGTTATACATCAACTCAACACCCATCCTTGGTCCTCAGTCACCAGTATTACTTAGGGGTGGGCCTTGAACTTGTCTAAGTGCTTTTTTAATCTCTTTGAGAACTCTTCAAATATCTTCTGATCAATGTAAGGTAAACACTTTAATAAAATGCCAACTTGTTTTATTTAGTTACCCTTTTGTAAGTCATCTCTTCCTTTAGGTTGCATCCAAAAATTGAACATCTGAATGAGTTTGACTTCTACCTTTTGATAGCCTAAATTCTCTCTCAAATGAGAGCAAGTAGGATTATCTGTTAGTTGGTTAGTTTTAATTTGTAAGTAATTTCCCTATTAATAACAACTTGTTTCCCTTTTGGCTTTCCATCTGAATGGCAACAGCCTCCCTGATCAGCAAAAAAAGAGTATCCTGTGACTCTGCCAGTGGCCTCCTCTAAGTGCCCCACTTACAGAAATGAGCCCCAAAACACAAGAGCTCAGTCACAACCCTCTGCCACCAGAGGTTCTGTTCACTTACCTGCAACACTTCCCAATCACCTGAACCACCTGTCTCAAAACTGTTAACTGAAGAGTAAAAGAGCACCAGGACCAGAGAGGCACAGAATGGGGCTTCCAACAGCTTGGCAACCCCAAGGGCAGCCCCTCCCCCCCACCTAGTGCCATTTCTCACTTTGGCCTTACCTCGCTGGGTCTGGGTAAATTGGGTGCTCTCTGGATCCTGCTCCATCATAACGGGATAATGAAATGAGGGAAGACTCCAGCAGCCTCCTAGCAGAGATTAAAAAAATGGCAATAATCCCTGTCAATTACCAACTCAGAGGTCATTCATAAGGGAAAAATAGGGGGAGAGATAAATAACATCCCCCTTTGTAGCTAGCTAGCACCTGCTATCTGGGATCACACCCTTCCTACAAACTAAATACTTAAGAGACATAAATAAATGAGCTACAAAGCTCCCACACTGGACAGGGCCACTGTATTATGCTGAATACTGCTCTTCTGTGAGAAATGAACAAGTGCTTCAGAGACATGATCTTATTTCTATTTGCAGTATCTCCAGCAGACAAATAGGAGGTTGGGATCAACACAGGAGGGGAAAATTAGGCATATCCAGAGATATTCAGGTAGTGCCAACATTTATCTTGGTGTTCAGTTTCTCCATGTTTCCTAATCCACATCCCCTTATCTTCTACTCATTCTGCTCTGCCCATACCCTTTTTGTGAGGCGTACTCCTCATGCTCTCTTAACTGACAAAAATCTTTAATTATATAATCTAGCCCAATCATAAGTTCAAATGATCGTATGTCAATACACCCACATTTTATTGAGCACTTTTTTGGTGCCAGGCAAATACTAAGCACTTCATATATATTTCCTTACTTAAAACTCACCACAACCTAGCAAGGTAGGCATTACTATACAAACATGAGAACACTGGGCCTAAAAGTTAAGTATATGGCACTGTGCACAGGGCTATTTAGTGATAGCACCAGGACTCCAGAGAAAGTCAACTCCAAAATGCTTCAAACCACAATGCCCTACTGTAGGACCATTCCAGGCTCCCTGCAGGTAAAAAGTGAGCATGTTTCAACTGTGAGTCCAACCTAGAATGTGGGCTCAGTATTGCTGGCTCTTCTGTTTTTTAAGGGAAGCCAGAAATCTGGACTTTTCCATGAAATCTCCTGACTTAAATTTTAGCTAAAACATTTTTTCCCTCTTTGTACAAGGGCCAATTAAAACACATCTGATAAATATGGCCCAGGGACCCCCCAGTTTGCCGAGTCTGTCACACTGCTTCCCAACTCAAATGTGCCTTGGCAGCCAGTCAAGCTCCTGCCATAGAACACGTTTCAAAGGAAATGGTCTCAAGAAAGAAATGCATATTGTTCCTCTCCAGCAGCATCTTGCCTGGCTCTCCCGGGAACAGGTCTCCGGCTCTCTGCCAGACTCTTTAAAGCAGATCTGCAGGATAAGGACAGCAGCTACCAATCTTTTCCAATTGAGTTAATTCAATTCACTGTTATTAAAACCAGCTGGCTTTAGGTAGAGTCATGTGCAGTCACTTTATCCCAGCAACTGGCTCACCAAAGCATCTCCCCTAACAGCCTGGGGAAGAGCTACAGAAGAAGCCCTGTCAATCTGGCTTGCTACCTTTCCTGCCCAGGACAACCAACTGTTAAATGATGCTTTCTATCTAAACAAGGCCTAATACCTCCCCCACACAATTCACTTTAAGCAGTCCTACCACTGAAGGAAGAGAATATTACAATGTAACCAATGAGGAAGAGAAGAAAGCAATAAAATACATCTCTGGGGCCTGGGATCTTCAATGATATCACTGTTGACAGCAGCAGTAATGCTGCTTCTCATCAATTCTAAGAGATACCCTCCCATTTTAACATGTCTGAAACTGGGATGCATCTTATAATTGTGTGACACAGTTTATTTTTTTAAAAGACTGTATTTATTTGAGAACGAGAGCATGAGCGGGGTTGAGGGGGCAGTGGGAGAGGGAGAAGCAGACTCCCCACTGAGTACTGAGCCTAACACAGGGCTGAATCCCAGGATCCTGAGATCATGACCTGAGCCCAAGGCAGACGCTTAACCACTGAGCCACCCAGGCGTCCCTGACATAATTTAATTGGCAGGATTTTTTTTTCTTTCATTAGGGGCACATAAAATAATGGCATGTCTTTGAGTCTTGAACTACAGAATGTTTGTGAGAGGAAGGGGTAGGGAGAGGTACCTAGACTGGAAAAAGAAGAAAAGTGAAATTGAGAAGAATATCTATTCAGGACATTTATAATATTCTTTTTTTTTTAAAGATTTTATTTATTTATTCATGAGAGACAGAGAGAGAGAGAGAGAGAGAGAGAGAGGCAGAGGGAGAAGCAGGCTCCCAAGGAGCAGGAAGCCCGATGCGGGACTCGATCCCAGGACCCTGAGATCATGACCTGAGCCGAAGGCAGACGCTTAACCATCTGAGCCACCCAGGCGCCCTATTCAGGACATTTATACCATCTTAGATAAATACTTGTCCAATACTAATTAATTAGTTCTATAGGAATTGGGAAGGAGTTGAACGGAAGCAAGATCTGGGAGCAGCTGACATCCCTGAACACCGAGAAGTCTGTTCCATCCCAAAGGGCTCTGGAGTTAGTCCTGAGTATAACTGAGCCCCGTAAGGTTATCCTCCAAATGGCTGAGTAAGCAGAAGCCCTTTGGCAAGGAGCATCCTGCAGAGCGACCAACATATACCTTTTTAAAGTACTTCTTTGCCTGGAAAATGACGCTGCTAAGTTAGGAAGCCAGTATTACGCCCTATTACTATGCTAAGGCAGTGTCAGTATTCAGAAAGATGAGATGACTTTTTAAGGATCATGTAAAGGAGATTCTTGAACTAGAAGAGTCTGGATTAGATAATTTCAATTTAAATGATTCCATTTTATAATCCTGCAACGTCTACTTCCCACCTTAACTTCCTATCTTCATTAGAAAGACTTTTTTTTTTAAAGATTTTATTTATTTATTTGAGAGAGAGCACATGAGAGGGGGGAGGGCCAGAGGGAGAAGCAGACTCCCTGCCGAGCAGGGAGCCCGATGCGGGACTCGATCCAGGGACTCCAAGATCATGACCTGAGCCGAAGGCAGTCGCTTAACCAACTGAGCCACCCAGGCGCACAGAAAGACTTCTTTAATCAGGGTAAAACCAAAATGTTAAGCTTTGTCTCTGGGGAGTCCCTGATGAGGTTCTTTTGGAACATGCATCCCTTGTGCCTACTTACTACAAAATCTGCTGGCACCATTTATGCTCGCCAGGCAATACAGTGGACTGGCAAGCCATATATAAGCCATATATATATATATATACATATATATATATGGCGTTTTAACTGCTAATACACAAAATCAGGAGAGCCAATTACTATGAATAACACCCCACACACTTATCACTGATTAAACACTGAATTCTCTTCAGTTACAAGTACTATCTAAAAGAATAAAAAGGGCTTCTCCAATTGGTGTTGAACACAGAAAGAACCAGAGCTACCAGATGATTAAATGTCACCACCACTCCTAGGAACCTCAAAGAAAGATCCTTCTCTCCTACAGTCAGCTTCCTGCAAACAGCCATCACTGGAGAAATGACATAAGAAAATGGGACGAGATGGCAGCTGTGCACCTTCTTCTCTGGCCACTACAAATGTGACCTGACTTAACCATCTCTCATGCAACTCAATAATGCAAAATCAGGTAAGAATCAGGAGGGGGTTCAGACAAACTTGTTCAAGCTTGAAGCTACCATCTCATTCTGACCTGTAATCACAATTTAGAAATGTTTTTAAAGAGTCACTGAAACCCTTGACAGGAAAAAAACACACACAAAAAAAACCCTCTTTCTTTGCAAGTTTGCCTGGTTCATTCTCTGTACCAGTGGTGTCCAAGTGAGATACACAGGGGTTGTGCAATTTTGATCCACTGGAGAACAGAAGAAAATATCAGAACTTTTTATTTATAATGTATAACCATAATATATAATACACACACACATTGCTCAAAAGCCTTTTACTAATAGAAGTATTTTTTTTAAATCTGAAGACCACTGCTCTATCAAACTATATCCTACTTTTAAGAAAATCCAACATTCAAAAGAATATAAGCACAAATATATAAATATAAAAACCATACAATTAAAAGAATAAGCACAAAGTGTAAACATAAAAACCATAAATATGTAAAAGCATAACCATACTCATACATAAAGCAATAGAGAGAGAATGATAAAGCAAATGTGGTAAAATGCTAAGATTTAGGGAATGTGGGTGAAGGCTATATGGGAATTCTTTGCACTATTTTTGCAACTTTTCTGCCAGTCTGAAATTATTTCAAAATTAAAAACATTCAAAAAAATTAAAAACATTCAATATACAAAATTGAAAAGTAAACCATTGAAAACTAAAAAGAAAACTCTTCATTCTCAAAAGAATTACTAACTTCTTAAAAAGGATTTCTTAAAATAGCAAGTTGCCCTAATGCCCTAAGGTAGGTATGGTAAACTACCGGCCCCAAGTCAGCTGCCTGTTTTTGTTTTTTTTAAAGATTTTATTTATCGGGGCGCCTGGGTGGCTCAATCGTTAAGCGTCTGCCTTCAGCTCAGGTCCTGATCTCAGGGTCCTGGGATCAAGCCCCACATCGGGCTCCCTGCTCAGCGGGAAGCCTGCTTCTCCCTTTCCCACTCCCCCTGCTTGTGTTCCCTCTCTCGCTGTGTCTCTCTCTGTCAAAGAAATAAATAAAATCTTTAAAATAAAAAAAAAGATTTTATTTATTTATTTGACAGAGACAGAGTACAGATAGTCAGAGTGGCAGGCAGAGGGAGAAGCAAGCTCTCTGCCGAGCAGGGAGCCCGATGCGGGGCTCGATCCCAGGGCCCCGGGATCATGACCTGAGCTGAAGGCAGACGCTTAACCGACTGAGCCACTCAGGCACCCCAGCTGCCTGTTTTTATAAATAAAGTTTTATTCAAACATGGCCACATTCACTCATTTATATATTGTCTATGGCTGTTTTGGAGCTAGCAAGGCAGAGTTAATCCTGACAGGAACAGGCTTACAATACTTACTACCTGGTCCTTTACAGAAAAAAATCTGCCCACCCCTTGCTCTAAAATATTTGCTTACATAAAATCCTTTGAAAGATAAAGTGAAGTCACTAAGAAATGGAACAGAAAAACATGAAATCAAAGTATTACATACTAGAGTAAGTCATCAAAAATTAATATTAAAACCTGATAAAATCATTAGTCAACAGAAACACAATTCAAGCTGTAAAATTCCTAACATTTTAAATTACTACAGCTCTTTCTTCCTTTCCTGATTAATACTCTGAATATGTGTAAGTGGGTTCCCTAGATCCATTATACCCTTTGATGACTACTAGGAAAACAATGAAAAAAAAATAATGGAAGAAAGCTCTGGGAAAGAACAAAGTTGTCAGGGCAGATGAGATGGGTCATCTAAAAAAGAACTTTCATTTCAAATCCAATAGATATCAGAGCTGAGAAGCAGAAAATTTGGGTACCTTTATACATGTCTAGACAGAATGAATAAGCCAGTGACAACTCTTCCTTACTCAACAATTATATCCTGAAAATATTCTTTTAAAACTAGTTGTCAGATGACAGAAAAAAAAATCAATATCCTAAAGCAAATAAATATGTTTAAACCTCCTCTAATCACTGGGAAAAATCAACTGCCAGAACTCTGTGACCTACATGATATGTAAAGCCTGCTCCAAGAACCTAAGATGCCACTGATGCCCCATGCCTAAAGAGTAATTTCCCAGCCTAACTTTGATGTCTGGGTGATATCTGCTATTTTAGTTCAAGGGAGCCGAACCCAAAACTAACAGCTCCCTTCTGCCTAGAAAATAAAATCTAGGGCGCCTGGGTGGCTCAGTTGGTTAAGCAACTGCCTTCGGCTCAGGTCATGATCCTGGAGTCCCGGGATCGAGTCCCACATCGGGCTCCCTGCTCGGCGAGGAGCCTGCTTCTCCCTCTGACCCTCCCCCCTCTCATGTACTCTCTCTCATTCTCGCTCTCTCAAATAAATAAATAAAATCTTAAAAAAAAAGAAAAGAAAAGAAAATCTAAAGTCCTCAGCTTGGCTCCAAAGCTCTGCAGCTGAATTTCTCATTTCTTCTGGATATATGATATACTCTAGCATGGTGGGTTTCAACCTTTTTGGCCTCAGAACTTCTTTAACTCTCTTAAAAATTAGTGAGGACCCCAAAGGGCTTTTATTTATATGGGTTTTATCTATTAATATTTACATTTGAAATTAAAATTGAGAAATTCCTAACACAAGCACACATACCAGAGTGACAACCTTGTTACATGTCACAGAGCGAAAACTCCACAGACACTTGTGGAAGAATGATAGTGAAAAAGACAAAGAGCAGCTCAGCATTATCACAAAAATGGTATTGACTTTAGGAATCCCAGGCCACTTTGAGAAGCACTGCTCTAGCTAAATTAAACACATCCTCATCTCATTCATGTATTTAGGTTGGCCATTGCTTCTTTCTGGAAAGTTCTTTTTCCTATTTCTGCCTTAAAAAATCCTTCAAAACTCAAACATCTGACTCCTCCATCCAAAAGTTCACACTCTCTACTCTCTCCCCAAAGACCCCACTGCATTTTGAAACCTCTCTTAAAAGGCCTCTGCCTGGGGTGCCTGGGTGGCTCAGTTGGTTAAGTGTCGGCCTTCGGCTCAGCATGATCCCACAGCCCTGGGATGGAGCCCCACATGGGCTCCCTGCTCAGCGGGGAGCCTGCTTCTCCCTCTCCCTCTGCTGCTGCTCCCCCTGCTTGCACTCTCTCTGTCAAATAAATAAATCTTAAAAAAAAAAAAAAAAAAGGCCTCTGCCAAGTCACCACGTACTATCGTTACCTCTAAGTATGTTTTGTCTCTGCTACTGGACTACAAGCCACATGAAAGCATGTACTGGGTCCAAGTCATCCTTCTGTCCCCATTAAAACTCCTAATTAACATGTAATAGGAGACCAATAAAAGCCTGTGAATAAATCAGCGGTCCTAAGTAGATATGGAAGAATAAGCAAGAAGACATATCTGATTGCCCCTCACTGACCGCATGACATTCAGACAAGGTTGCTAGATGTCCAAAAACTCACACTAAAATTCCTGAAGGAACAAGGTCTCCAGGAACTGCTTACATCACCCTTTATCCCTCTGGTCACTTAAGCTGCTCAGGTTAAAGTGCTGACATAGTTGTCTTGATAAATGCAGTGCAGCCTGGTCCCTGGGAAGCTTATTAAATCATAAAGTCAGCGGCTGGCTACTTGCCTGGGAAACTACCACAGATGCTCCTGGATGGTATATTGCTAAAAGACACCTCAAAGGGGAAAGAGGGCAATGTTTTCAGGGGGATGGAGGGACAGGAGGCCAAAGAAACTTGGATGCACTATTGCCTTCTTCATTTTTGAATCTTGCTCTGCAAGCCCCCGATCTCTGCCTTGGCGCATGCCTGGGCTGGGAGATGACAAGCCCTTATTCTTTGTAAAAAATAATTGTGTGTTCTGAAATGACACCTCTATTATGATTTCCAAATTGACATCTCTGCTTTAAAGCGGAGGCACCCAAGCCTCCCCATTTCACACACTGGCAATTATCGTTTAAGTTATCCAACGATAGGTACTCATCTGATCACTGCAGGGCCCCCTAGTTCTAGGGGTGCACTTAGAGCACGATGCCGTTGCCAATGAACCCCGGCAGGCAATTCCTGCCCCTGCTGTGGGGTAGACCAAGGCAAGGTGGCACTGCGAAAAGGCTGACACCAAGGGGAAAAAAGACATACTATAGAAAAGCTCACAGTGCCTGTCCTATGGATCAGCTTTATTTTACTATCATCAAGCATAAACAATTCATGGGGCTCAAAACAATGCCTTTCACCAAAACATCTTTACAAAACATTAACGTATTCCTCAATGCCTCTGTGCAGCGAGAGACAGATGGTAAAACATCAGAGCACAACATAATCACAGATACCAAAAGGAAAGAAGCTGGAAACAGAATTCATAATCGGTATATAACTGTGTATCTAGTTATACAAAAGTCTTACCTGAGAAGTCAGCCAGACCCCTCTGAGAATATCTGACCCTCTACTAACTGTCTGGTAGATTGTCTGTTTTAATTAGGCTTCACACTCAGCACAGAGCCCAGTGCAGAGCTTGAACTTACTACCCTGAAATCAAGACCTGAGATCAAGAGTTGGATGCTTAACCAACTGAGCCACAGAGGCGCCTTAGGTGGTGATTTTTGATAAAATTATAAAATGATTGGTTGGTGCTATGCTTAGCTTTTGCATATCCTCAACACATTACATTTTAATTATAAAATTTCAATTTATAATAAAAACTCACTTTCGTCAGCAGCGGAACTCAAAGGCCCAAGGTGATCTACATGGATATGTTTACTCTGTCTCCAAATTCATTTTCTCTAGGAGACTTGGAAGGTCAGCTCACAGACCACACACTTTTTTTAACTAGAAATTTAGATCAGGGGCTTTTCACCAAAGGATGAGTAAGAGCGTATCAATGACGACAAGTTCCACAGGTAGTTCTGATACTCACGCATAGCCAGACAAGCAAGAGCTGTGATATACAGGTTTAGATTTTAAAGATTTTTATTTATTTATTTATTTATTTGAGAGAGAGAGAGCACAAGAGGGGGGAGCGGGAGAAGCAGACTCCCCGCCAAGCAGGGAGCCCGATGCGGGACTCGATCCAGGGACACCAGGATCATGACCTGAGCTGAAGGCAGTCGCTTAACCAACTGAGCCACCCAGGCGCCCCAGGTTTAGATTTTAATTAAGAGGCAGTACATCCTAATTGACTGGTTTCCTCCAAAATCAAGAAGAGATTTACAAAATCCGATAATCCTAATTTCTCAGCTAATTTTATTCAGAATAACAGGTAATTCCAAAAAAGGCTTTATCTATACCAACTAATTCTACAATGAATATATTAGGTAGAATCATTTACTGCTTCAATAACAGCAAACCTGTACACTTCTTCCTAGATCATTTTTCACATTTCTATTCCTAACCTGAAATTTAAAAAACCCTTGACGAAGACCATCTGTTCTTAAATGACAGGCCACTGACCCTGGTATATTGTAAACACTATATATTATAATATAAAGCAAAGCCTTAGGGCCAACATCAGGAGGGCAAAGAGAATTAGTAAATGAAGCCTTAAAAGAGAATGAGGAAAAAGGAATACACAGTGGGCTGGAGCATTTACTAACCAGAGGCAAAGAGGCAGCTTTCCTGGCTCATGTCTGTAATGAGGTTTCTGGAGTCTACAGAAATAGACAAGGGGCAGAGACTCCAGCTGGGCCCCCAAACAATCCACTGTTAGCCCTTGAGCTAATACAAAGCTCCAAGTACGATCCCTTTCTTACATCCTGGGTTCATTCTGAGCCGCTTCTCTTGGTGACATCTGATTTTCACTGATTTGCCTCTGGGGGGATATGACTTGCTCTTCCACCCTGATCCTGACTTCAGCAACCTTCTTGATTCCTTTTGGACTCGCATTTGACTCCACTAGAATAATTTCTCCACCATTTCCCTCTGTCTAGACAACATGAAATTGTCATAAATGACACCTAAAGTACAATTAGTAGAGAAACTGCAATTTCCACTCTCCTCCCCCGTTCCCTAAAAGAACTGCACATTAACATCCTCCAGCATGTCAATCAAACACTACCCTGAAGATTAACTCTGTGGAGCCTGGAAGCCATTTAATTCTCAGCTTACTAAATATTATACCTTGAGGCGCCTGGGTGGCTCAGCTGGTTAAGCAACTGCCTTCAGCTCAGGTCATGGTCCCAGGTTCCTGGGATCGAGCCCCGCATCGGGCTTCCCGCTCAGCGGGAAGCCTGCTTCTCCCTTGCCCACTCCCCTTGCTTGTATTCCCTCTCTCGCTGTCTCTGTCAATTAAAGAAATAAAATCTTTTAAAAAAAATATTTTACTTTTCCCCCCTACCATAATTAGAAGATATAAACTGCCTTTTTTCACTACCACAAATGCTTGTTATCTCAGGGATGTGAATGCCTGCTAAATGGATACCTGTGTAAAAAAAAGTCCTTACAAACACTACTTTGTCCAGCTGCATTTGATAGAGGGGAATCACAGACAAAAGCAAAAAGACAAGGCAAAAGAAGAGAGAGGCAATGAGAGAAAGGCATGACTCAAGACCATCAGAACCAGGCAGGAGCACCTGGGTGGCTCGGTTAAGCATCCAACTCTTGATCTCAGCGTCGTGAATTCAAGCCCTGTGAGTTCAAGCCCTGCCTTGGGCTCCACACCCAGCGTGGAGCCTACTTAGAAAAAAAAAAGAACCAGGTAGTACTATTACAACTATTACAAGAATGAGGTGGTTTGAAGACACTGCCAGTTCCTTGTGAGAATTAAAAAAAAAAAAAACAGCAAAACTGAAGGACAGCAAATCATGAAATAACTTTTCAATGGGAGGGGATCCCCCCAGGGGACATATGGCAATGTCTGGAGACACAGTTGTTGTAAATGGGTGGGGAGAGTGCACTGGCATCTAGTGGATAAAGGTCAGGGATACTGCTCAACATCCTACAATGCATAGCACAGACTCCCACAATAAGAATTATCCAGTCCCGGGGTGCCTGGGTGGCTCAGCCGGTAAGCGTCTGCCTTCGGCTCAGGTCATGATCCCAGGGTCCTGGAATCGAGCCCTGCATCGGCTCCCCACTCAGTGGGAGGCCTGCTTCTCCCTCTCCCACTCCCCCTGCTTGTGTTCCCTCACTCCCTGTCTCTCTGTCAAATAAATAAATAAAATCTTAAAAAAAAAATTATCCAGCCCCAAATGTTAACGCTATTAGCTGCTGTTGAAAACACCTCTGATATATCTTAATAGTCTAAGACTAACCAAGGGAAACTCTGAATAACTAATAAAGGACACAAGTCAGTGCTTTAGCTTTAGAATGAGAATGAAGTTTATTTTTATTTTTTTATTTTTATTTATTTAAATAATCTCTACACCCAGTGTGGGGCTTGAACTCACAACCCTGAGATCAGGAGTCGCATGCTCTTCTGAATACGGCAGTCAGAAGCCCCGAGAATACAGCTTAAATTCATCATCTTGTATCACTTACTAGCTATGTGACCTTGGGAAAGTCCATTATCTTCAATGTCCAAATTTAAAGGGAAATCCCTATTCCACAAGGTTGCTATAAATAAGAACATACGTAAAGTATGTATAGTAGCCACTACACAGTCCAATGAATACCAATTATTCTTTTCTCCCCGGGATTACAACTCCCAAAGTGTCTGCAGGGAATATGATGCACTCTGGTCACCCACGTCACTATGCCTAAAAAGGTGATTTCCCAGAAAGAAAACATGTGTCGAGAAGGACGAGTACTGTAGGGGCATAAACATGGGTGGGTATCTGAACCCTAAGAATCACATGAAACTCACTCAAACTGATAAGATCTGTCAGTCATTCACCCACCAATCTGTTAGTCTATCCAATCACTGATTCAAATCCCAAGTATTTATTAAGTATCAACCACTGGGTATACATTAGTATATAAAATAGATATGGTTCCTGTAGTAGGCTCCAAAAATGGACCCCAAAGAACCATACTTCTTAGTATTCTTGTCCTTGTATGGTCTCCACCCACACTCAATCTAGACCAGTCTGTTCTTGCTTTAACCAAGAGAATGTGGCAAGCTGTGCCAGTTCTGGCCCTAGCCTTTAAAAGAACTGACCGCTTCCATTCTTCCCTTTTGGAACTGTCACTTTGGGAAGCCTTAAGCTGCTAAGTAAAAAGTCTGGCTAGTTGGCTGGAAAGGGCACATGGAGAGAGGAGTCCCTGAGACTACAGGAAGAGGGAGAGGCCTAGCTGTCCCAACTGAGCCTCCAGGTGACTCTAGAGAGACCACAGGCAAGACCAACAGAACTTCCCATCTGAGCCCAGTCTACCCAAAAAACAATGGAAGGTAATAAAATTGTTATTTTAAGTCACTAAGTTTTGTTGTGTGGTTTGCTATACATCAACAAATGAATGAAATAGTTTCTGATCTTGTAGAACTTTCAAGCTAGTCAAAATAGCAGCATTAGAACTAAGTCCATGAAATTAATTATAAGCCTTAAGTAATCACATCTGTACTCAAAGGAACCTTGGCTACCAAAACAAAACACCAAACAAGACATCTGGAAACAGATCTTAAACAAAACTCACTACAAACCTGCTCAGTGTCCAAAGCACAAAGTCCTGGTATTGGTCAGAAATGTCAATGTCAATTTGGAAAGACTTGCTACTCTCCTCCTTATCCCAGTCAGGCTCTATCTTTCTGAAACACACTTCTGCCCTGGATGGCTCCTTCTTAATGTAGAAGGTGGCCCTAGAATTTGGGAAATTAAGGCTATTTATGCTCCCTCCTTTATCATGAGGCAGGACCTGTCTCTTTTGCACAAATCACTGTAAGAGAGTGCAAGAAAGGGGCGCCTGGGTGACTCAGTCAGAAGCAGTCTGACTCTTAGCTCATCTCAGGTCTTAACCTCAGGGTCATGAGTTTAAGCCCTGTGCTGGGCTCAACACTAGGTGTGGAGCCTACTTAAAAAAAAAGAAAGAAAGAAAGAAAGAGTGCAGAAAAAATGAAGATAATATCCCATTCTCTTGCTATGAGCCAAATTACTTTCTGTATTATTGAACTTTCTAATACAGAACTTCACTGTGTCCACTGCAAGTGACTAATGGAAGTAACTAGCACCAGCTTTATCTCAATAACCATTCCCTATCCACCCTTCATAGGCACCTCACTTTTTTATGAACTTGGTTTATTCCAATTTTATATGAAGAGATTTCACAGATACCCCATAAAGCCTGAAGCCCCAAAAATAATGCCGACCAAAAAAAAAATCTGCAGGCAATATGCCATGGCAAAATGTTTTTGTTTTGTATTTTTTTTTTTTTTAAGATTTTATTTATTTGTCAGAGATAGAGACGGAGAACAAGCAGGAGGGAAGCAGTGGGCAGGGGAGAAGCAGCCTCCCCTGCTCATGACCTGAGCCGCGAAGGCAGACGCTTAACCAACCGAGCCACCCAGGCGCCTGTTTTGTTTTGTATTTTGAGCAGAGTAATAGGACAAAGGAAAAAAAGAGCAGGCATTTCTTGAGCATCTAAATTTGCAAAAGTAACTGGTGCTTTACTCATTTAACCCTCACATAATTTTCCAATTGATAAAACGGACGTTCAGAAAGGCTATTTAACTGCCCAAGGTCACAAAACAGAGCCAGAAATTGAATCCAGTGATGCTCAACTCCATTATCTTTCTATTAGTACATGTTATAATTAGAGAGAAGGAGACTGTGAGAATTAAAGCAACGTTGCATCATATGGGACAAGAGCAAAAGGAAAAATAAAAGCTGATGAATAATGCAAAGGATCTTAGTACACTACAGAGATTTGGGGGAATGGTGGTAATGGTGTTAAAAGAGTTCCTAGGTGGCCTAAAATAGTGTTCTCTAACTTAGTGTGTGTCAAAACCACCTGGAGAGCTTGATAAAATGCAAATAACATGGCCTCCCACCCCAAGTTTCTGATTCAGTAAATCTGGGGTGAGCCCAGGAACTTGTATTTCTAACAAGTTCCCAGAAGATGTTAATGTTCCTGGTCTAGGGACCACACTTTAAGAACCACCAGCCAAAGAGCACACAATAAACACATTCTGATATATCTACCCCAACTCTCTGACTTTATCATATCCAAAACAGTACCATCTAACATCACTGCCAAATTTAGTGGCTCTATGAGGGACTAAAAAGTCAGCAACTCTGTTAGGATGAATATTACAATGCTCCTTTGCCTTCAAGGAGCTAAAAGAAAATGATCAGCCCAGCTTCTGCCTTAGTTCTTTCTGAGAACTTGTAACAGACCAGTATGAAAAGCAATCAGAAAAGCATGCTGAGAAGATTGCTGGACTTCTGAGAAGACACTAGATTGGAGAAATTTAAAGAAAAAAAAGTTCCTTCTCGTTTTAATTTTAAAAGGACTACATTTGCTGAAAAGGAAATTAAGAAAATGGTCCTATTTACAACAGCATCAAAAAGAATAAAATACTCAGAAATTAACTTAACCAAAAAAGTGAAAGACTTGCACACTGAAACTATAAAACACTGCTGAAAGAAAGTAAAGAAAGCACAAATAAATGGCAGGACATTCCGGGTTCAGGGATCAGAAGACTTAATATTGTTAAAATGTCCATATTACCCAAAGCAGTCTACAGATTCAATGCAATCTCTACCAAAATTCCACTGGCATTTTTTACAGAAAGAGAAAAAAACACCCAAAATTCATATGGAATCTCAAAGGACAAGAGCCAAAACAATCTTTTTTTTTTGTTTTATTCAAAGTCCAGTTAGTTAACTATATAGTGTAATAACCAAAACAATCTTGAGAAAGCAAAACAAAGCTAGAGACCTGACACTACCTTATATCAAAATATATTGCAAAGCTACAGTAATCAAAACACTATGGTACTGGTATAAAGGCAGGGACACAGAACAGAATAGAGAGCCCAGATATAAACCCCTGTGTATATGGTCAAATGATCTTTGACAAAGGTGTCAAGACTCCATAGATAATGGTGGGGCGCATGGCTGGCTCAGTCAGTAGAGCATGTGACTCTTGATCTCGGGGTCATGAGTTCAAGCCCCATGTAGGGCATGGAGCCTATTAAAAAAAAAAAAAAAAACCCCCAGATAATGGAGAATTAATAGTTTCTCCAACAGATAGCACTAGGAAAACTGGCTATCCACATGCAAAAGAATGAAGATGGGTCCTTACCTTACACCATACATAAAAATTAACTCAAAATGGATTAAAGATCTAAATGTAAGGGTGCCTGGGTGGCTCAGTCAGTTAAGCATCTGCCTTTGGCTCACGTCATGATCCCAGGGTCTTGGGATCAAGTCCTGTGTCAGCTCCCTGCTCAGGGGGAATCTGCTTCTCCCTCTACCCCTCCCCTCTGCTTGTGCTCTCTCGCTCTCTCAAATAAATAAAATCTTAAAAAAAAAAAAAAAAAAAAAGACCTAAATGTAAGACCTGAAACTATAAAAACTCTTAGAAGAAAACACAGGGGGAAAAACAAACAAAAAGTGTAGTGTCATAAAGCTTTTCCCCTATTTTATGATTTCTTAGATATGATACCAAAAGCAAAGGCAACAAAAACAAAGACAAATGGGGCTGTGTAAAACTTAAAAAACTTATGCACAGCAAAGGAAACAATCAAAAGAGTAAAAAGGGAATCTACTGAATAGAAGAAAATATTTGCAAACTACCAGATAAGGGGTTAATATCCAGAATATATAAAGAACTCCTACAATTTAACAAAAAAAAAAACACCATGGGCACCTGGGTGGCTCAGTCGTTAAGCGTCTGCCTTCAGCTCAGGTCATGGTCCCAGGGTCCTGGGATCGAGCCCCGCATCTGGGTCCCTGCTCCACGGGAAGCCTGCTTCTCCCTCTCCCATTCCCCCTACTTGTGTTCCTGCTCTCACTGTGTTTCTCTCTGTCAAATAAATAAATAAAATCTTTAAAAAAAAAAAAAAAACACCAAAAAGCAAATAACCCAATTAAAAAGTGGGCAAAGGACTTAAACAGACATTTATCCAAAGAAGATATGCAAACGGGGGTGCCTGGGTGGCTTAGTCAGTTGAGTATCTGACTCTTTATTTCGGCTCAAGTCATGATCTCGAGCCCGCACTGGACTCCATACTCAGCAGGGAGTCTACCTGGGATTCTCTTTCCCTTTCCCTTTATCCCTCCTTTTCCCCCCCCACATGCATGCATGCTTTCTGTCACTAAAATAAATAAATCTTAAAAAAGGATCTACAGGGCACCTGGGTGGCTCAGATGGTTAAGCATCTGCCTTTTGCTCAGGTTAAGATCCCAGGGTCCTGGGATGGAGTCCCACATCAGGCTCCCTGCTCAGCAGGGAGTCTGCTTCTCCCTCTGCCTCTGCCCCTCCCCCGTGTGTGCGCTCTCTCATTCTCTCTCTCTCTCACTCTCAAATAAATAAAAATCTTAAAAAAAAAAATCTACAAATGGACAAGCATATGAAAAGATCCTCAACATCACTCATCATCAGGAAATGCAAATCAAAGCACAATGACATACCCACCTCATGCCCATTAGGATGGGCACTGCCAAAAAAAAACAGGAAATCACAATGTTGGTGAGGATGTAGAGAAATTGGAACACTGGCACATTGCTGGTGGGATTGTAAAATGATGCAGCCACTGTGAAAAACAGTATAGAAGCGTCTCAAAAAATCAAAAATAGAACTACCATATGATCCAGCAATCTTCCTTCTGAGTATATATGCAAAAGAACTGAAAACAAGATCTGAAAGAGATATTTGTCCTCCCATGTTCACTGCAGAATTACTCACAATAGACAAGATGTGGAAGTAACCTAAATGTCCATCGACAGATGAATGGGTAAAGAAAATGTATATACAGTGGAATATTATTCAGCCTTTAAAAAGAAGGAAATCCCGGCGCCTAGGTGGCTCAGTCGTTGGGCATCTGCCTTCGGCTCAGATCATGACCTCAGAGTCCTGGGATCGAGTCCCACATCGGGCTCCCTGCTCGGCAGGAAGCCTGCTTCTCCCTCTCCCACTCCTCCTGCTTGTGTTCCCTCTCTTGCTGTGTCTCTGTCAAATAAATAAAATCTTAAAAAAAAAAAAAAAAAAAGGAAGGAAATCCTGTTGCACGCTACAACATGGATGAACCCTGAGGACATTATACTAAGTGAAATAAGCCAATTACAAAAAGACAAATACTGCATGAGACTCCTCTTAAATGAGGTTTCTAAAGTAATCAAACTTACAGAAAAAGAAAACAGAATGGCAGTTGCCAGGGATGGGGGGTAGGGAGAATGGAAAATTGTTCAAGGAGTATAGTGTTCCACTCATACAAAAAGAAAAGTTCCAGAGATCTGTTGTCTAACTCTCTGTATATATACTTAACCATACTGTACATTTAAAAATTAAGAGGGTAAACTGATGTGTTTATCACAATAAGACAGACCAAAAAAAGGGGGAGGTCACATTTGCCAGCAGAACAAAGAAAGGATAAAAGCCACCTTGCTGAGGTGAAGTGATCCAAGGAGACAGCAGGAAGAGAGAGGAAAACTGAGAAATGTATGGGAACATGTGTAGGGGAGGAAAAAAGTAAGAGAGGTAAAAAGATTCACACTCATACCCTCTGATGCAGCAAAGGAAAAGGGCACAACGTTAACAAACTGTGACTCTCTCTTTATGACAAGGTCATGCTTTCAGCCTTTGATTCCTTTATTATTACAATTTTCTGCTCTAACTCCTGCTCTAACTTGATTTTAATTTCCTGGCAGGTGGCACCCAAGCAGCCTTTTCACTGGAACCCACCCCTTTCCCCAAAGTGCTCTGCTCACAGGGAGAGGTGAGGGCATTCTTCTCCAAGATTTCACACAGTCCATCTTCAAAGGAAGGTTACCTTCATACTGCATAACTTGACATAACAGAAAGCTGCTCACTAAAGTCTGACCCAGCCAGCAAATAAGCCTGGCATCCCCACTTTCCCTCTTTGGAAACAGAGGAGGAGTTTATTAATTGTTGCTATTAAAAACGTCAGGCAGCTTCTCAGGTGAGGGGGCTGTCAGGACATCAGCTAACAGCCAGCAGGGGACCCCTTGCGGGTGAATTAGGCAGGACGGGTTGGGTAGAGGAGAGGATAGTGCAATGCCCAGTGCCTCCCCCAGGTGAAGCTGAGTGGTAGGGCACTTGCCCACCTGGGCAGTTGGCTGGCTCAGTCGACAGAGGATGAGACCCTTAATCTCAGGGTTGTGAATTCAAGCCCCATGTTGGGCATGGAGCCTACTTTAAAAAAAGGGGGTGGGGGTGCCTGGGTGGCTCAGTCAACTAAGCCTCTGCCTTTGGCTCAGGTCATGATCTCAGGGCCCTGGGATGGAGCCCCACATCGGGCTCCCTGCTCCACAGGAAGCCTGCTTCTCCCTCTCCCACTCCCCCGTATTTATCTGTCAAATAAATAAAGCTTAAAAAAAAAAAAAAAACACTTGCTTACACAAAACCATCAACATTTTGCTTGAGCTAATGCAGAGGTAACCAACACGAAATTGGATTAAGAAACATAAATAACAGGGCGCCTGGGTGGCTCAGTTGGTTAAGCGACTGCCTTTGGCTCGGGTCATTATCCTGGAGTCCCGGGATCGGGTCCTGCATCGGGCTCCCTGCTCGGCAGGGAGTCTGCTTCTCCCTCTCCCACTCCCCGTTTGTGTTCCCTCTCTCGCTGTGTCTTTCTCTGTCAAATAAATAAATAAAATCTTTAAAAAAAAAAAAAACATAAATAACAGCCCAGTACAGATTAAGGCACAAAGAAACTTCCATGCTCTGACTAAAGGGGCAATAACTACTCAACTCCTACTGTTAGTTATTATGTAGGAATACAAGCCAGATCTTCTAATTTTTTTTCCAATAGAATCCAGAAATCTGCACTTACGTCAAAAAAATCTGAAATTCTTAGAAACACTGTAAGGGCAAATAAACATACCTGAAGGTTATTTTGCAATCTCTGGATTAATGTTACAGGCCCACACACTAAAGCCAAATTTGCTCACACAAATACATTGTCTGGGGTGCTCCCAAAAGAAGAACTAAGATGTACTGGATCCTCGTCCCCATAAATATATAAGAAATCTAAGAGGAGGAGGAGAAGCTACCTGCATAGCTCTAATGAGCTGGGACCGATTACAATTAGCAAAATATATTATGCAAACAGAACCCCATACACCTGGTGTTATTGTCTTAGCAAAACCTCCAACGCACCCTTTAGAGCACTACTGTGAACAGATACGGTACAGAAGGGGATCTGAAGGGGGAAGAATGAGTACTCAGGGAAATTGCTCCCAGTGTATCTGCAGCACACACATAGAATCCCACTGCAGTCCCTGTAACACTCCAACACTCAGAACTGACAGAAGCGATTACATCTTTTCAAGTTCACAGTGTGTATACAAAGCACACAGCCAGCTCTACACCATCCAGCCCCAGAGGGAGGGATGATGGGGGATAATTTAGATCAGTCTTAACAGGTGCTAATTTGACCTGCAGTGGGAGAAGGACTGCTTGTCAAGCATACTGCCTGCAGGGCCTGGAGGCTCACCCCCTCCCCCACACCAGGGCAAGCCTTCTCACTTGCAAACAATTCCCAAGACAGATACAAAGCAAGGCTGGAAAACCTTGCTTCAGGGCAGATAGGAGAGGAAACCAGAAACTCTTTATGCACTTACGCCTGCTCTTAACCAGCAAAGAATCTTGTAAGAGCCAATACTTACGACATCTAGTCCAAAGCAGAGAGAGAGAACCAGTGCAGGAGTCCCCTACCTACCTCTTCAGAGCCTTCATGATCATAATGCCTTCTATTACTATAGCACCTGACTCTCTTCCAAATCACATATACATAAAGCAGGGACTGGCAAACCACGGCCTGTCGGCCAAATCTGGCCTGCCACCGATTTTTGTACAGCCCATGAGCTAAAAATGGTATTTATATTTTGAAATAGCTGAAAAACATCAAAAGACTCTTTCATGACACGTGAAAAGTACATGAAAATCACATTTGTGTCTATAAATAAAATTTTATTGGAACAGAGCCACACTCATTCACTTATATGTAGTCTCTGGCTGCTTTCATGCTACAATGGCAGAGTTCAGTATTTGCATCAGGGACCGTATGGCCTACAAAAGCCTGAAATATTCACTATCTTGCCCTTCACAGAAAAAGTTTGCCAACCTTTGATATAGAAGATATAACCAGGGATGACGCTCAGAATTCAAAGAGGCTCAAATATAGAGTGACCTCATTGGGCACATGAGCAGTGAAGATGAAAAAGATTAACACTGGTACCTCTCTTCCACGCTACCCTCACCCTCATATTGCCAAAGAAAGAAACCCCCAAAGGCAAATAAGTCAAATATCTAAATGTTACTGCCTTATGACAGGGCAAAAGATACTTGGTTTCTCCCAATCATTTAACAAGGCCCTGAAGACCAGGTGGCCTAAAAGCCAGTAAGTGAATGTCAAAGATGGAACCAAGATTATGTCTCCCTGATACAAAACGGCTGGAGAAGATAAGTATATGAACATCTCCAGGTGGCAGATATTTAGAATTAAGAAAACAAAACTCCTTTTCAACCTTGAGGAACAAGGTTCCTGAAAAACCCAGTGGTAGAATTTACTACCGAGAAACTTATGATCTTGTGGGAGAAGAAAAAAAAAAAAGCAAACCAGGATTATGAGTCCCAATTGATGAAATTATATTCACTTGAAATAAAATTGGAAATAGAAAATATCTTAAATTAGTAATAATACTATACAATTAATTTTCATTTACCATTAGCAATGTCCATATACTTTTGGCCCCAGCAATTGTACTTCTAAAAATTCATCCTCCTCTAGAAACACCTGCACAAGTACACAAAGATGACAAGCACTGTCTGTCACGGAAACAATCCAGATTCTATCAACAAGGCACTGCTTAAATTAATTATAGTGCATTCAACTGCTGGAATACTATGCCACTGTCAAAAAGGATGCAACAGCTCTATATACACCAACATGGAAAAATGTCCATGACATATCAAGTGAAACATGTAAACGGCAAAACAGTAGATTTAGTATCATCCCATTTTTACAAATAAAGAAAAAACGTGTTTTTATTTACATAGAAAAAGAATTCTGGAGTTAACACAAATTGTTAACGAATTAGCACTGCAGAGAACATTCTTATGTATCACACATTTCTGTAATGTTTGAATTTTTACAAATGAATCTGTATTTGTTTTACAAGCAGAAAACAATAGCATCTCAAAATTTCCATTGATTATCTCTCGTTCACTATAGCTTTTTGAGGCTCTCCCTTTCTCAAAGCTTCAGTAACATGCCATTATGGTTGGGGGGGGGCAAGGCTTTGTTGCAGATGAGACTGCCTGCAAAGAGGCTTTCTTTATTTATTTAGCAACTTTTCATCCAAACATTTAAGGCCTTTCTAATTCTGACATAATCATTGACTCCCGCCTTCTGGTTTTCACCAGTCTCAAGACACAAATGAATCTAAAAGCGTGTGATGTTGCCTAACTTTAACTTACCCTATTTAGCAGAGCCTCTTCAGTCTATTCTCAATCACCAGCCACAGTGATCCTTTAAAAATATAAGATCATGCTACTCTGCTTCCGATGGCTTTCCAAACCACTCTGAGTAAGAGGTAAAATCCCTTAAATGGCTTAGAAGGCCCTGCATAATCCGATCCCCATCACCTCTCTACCGTCATCTTCTCTCATGCCATCCTTTGCTGTGCTCCAGCCAAGCGTCTCAGGGATTTTGCATTTGCCCTTCTCTCTTCTAGAATGCCCTTGCCCCCATTGTTTACAGAGTTGACCCTCTTACTTCCTTGAGGTCTCTGCTCCAATGTCACCTTCCCAGACTTCCTTTGATCTCCTACGTAACAATGCAAACTTCCATCCCAGCACCTCCTACATTTCAAAATATTCTTCTCCATAGAACTTATCACCACCTGACATACTAGCTAGCTATTTTATCTATTTGTTTATTGTCTTTCTCCCATTAGAAGGAGAGATTCACTGCTGGTGCTTAAACAGTATCTGGCACAAAGTAGGTGCTTAGTAAATATTTGTTAACTGAATGAATGAATGAATGAACTAATCAGTCAGTCAATTAGAGTAATTATTTCACTAGCCCAATGCCCAAGATTATAGTAAGAGCCTCACTCACACGTGATAGCCCTCGCCATACTCCTCAGTCTCTCCTCTAAGGCCTGGGTTTACCTTCCCCCAGCTTCCCCTATACCTCTCTGAAAACTAAGCTTCTTATTCCACTATCAGTTTTGTCTCCTTTTTGATTTCTCAATACCTGCTTCTCTCTATTCCCAGAACAAGCCATGATTTGGTCATATCACAAATTAATTTCTCTTGGCTGAGAATTCTTCCCTATTTGTTCTCAAATGCCAAACTTCTGAGTAAGAACTCAAAAAGTTAGGAAGGATTTATTGTAACTTGAATACCAAAGACAACATTCCGACAATTTTTTAGGGGCATAATTAGAGGTAAAGCAAAACTCTCTCTTAATTATAAGGATTCTGCCCCTCACCCAAAAAAAAAAAAAAAAAAAACCTCATCATCTCAAAAATAAAAAATTGTGATAATTTTAATAATGCTCAGACACCAAAATGAAAAAAAAAAATGAGAGCACCCACTTTCTCAAATTTGAAACACCCTACTCTAAGCAGATTCAGTGAAAGCCTTCCACAGAAACAAACATAAAGCACCAATGGGAAACAGAACCTTCACATTTAATTTGGCTTACTCGCATCTAATTTGGACTCTTTATTAAAGACCAAGTATTCCATCATTGAGACTGGAGAGTTTGTTTGTTTAAGTTTATTTTTTTTAGTAATCTCTACACCAAATGTGGGACTCAAACTCACGATCCTGAGATCAAAAGTCACATACTCTTTCAACTGAGCCAGTCAGGCATCCGGAGACTGCAGACAGTCTTTAAGGAGAAACAACAACACTGAAGGGCAGAGGTATTAATATCAATGAGAGGCCAAGCCAAATACCAACAAAATGGTATCAAGAGGCAGCTGTATGGCCAGGATCTCTGATGAACATAGATGCAAAAATCCTCAACAAAATACTAGCAAACTGAATCCAATAATACATTTAAAAAAATGATTCACCACAGTCAAGTGGAATTTGTTCCTGGGTTTCCAGGGTGGTTCAGTATTCGCAAATCAATCAACATGATACATCACATCAATATGAGAAAGGATAAGAATCATATGATCATCTCAACAAATGCAGAAAAAGAATTTGACAAAGTATAGCATCCATTCATAATAAAAACCCTCAACAAAGTAGGTATAGAGGGAACATACCTCAACATAATAAAGGTCATATATGAAAAACCCATAGCAAACATCTTCCTCAATGGGGAAAAACTGAGAGCTTTTCCCCTATGTCAAGAATAAGACGGGGCGCCTGGGTGGCTCAGTTGGTTAAGCGACTGCCTTCGGCTCAGGTCATGATCCTGGAGTCCTGGGATCGAGTCCCACATCGGGCTCTCTGCTCGGCGGGGAGTCTGCTTCTCCCTCTGACCCTCCTCCCTCTCATGCTCTCTGTCTCTCATTCTCTCTCTCAAATAAATAAATAAAATCTTTAAAAAAAAAAAAAAAAAAGAATAAGACAAAGATGTCCATTCTCACCACTTTCATTCAACATGGTACCGGAAGTCCTAGCCACAGCAATCAGATAACAAGAAGAAATAAAAAGCATCCAAACTGGTAAAGAAAAAGTAAAACTGTCACTATTTGCATATGACACGATACTATATATAGAAAACCCAAAAGACTCGACCATAAAACTGCTAGAACTAATAAACGAATTAAGTAAAGTTGCAGGATACAAAATCAATGTATGGAAATCTGTTGCATTTCTGTACACCAGTAATGAAGCACCAGAAAGAGAAATTAAAACAATTCTGTTTATAATTGCACCACAAATAATAAGATACTCAGGAATAAACCTAACCAAAGAAGTGAAAGACTTGTCCTCTGAAAACTATAAAACACTGATGAAAGAAATTGAAGATGACACAAAGAAATGGAAAGACATCCCATGCTCATGGATTAGAAAAACAAATACTGTTAAAAATGTCTATACTGGGGCGCCTGGGTGGCTCAGTTGGTTAAGCGACTGCCTTCGGCTCAGGTCATGATCCTGGAGTCCCGGGATCGAGTCCCGCATCGGGCTCCCTGCTTGGCAGGGAGTCTGCTTCTCCCTCTGACCCTCCTCCTTCTCATGCTCTCTGTCTCTCATTCTCTCTCTCTCAAATAAATAAATAAAATCTTTAAAAAAAAAAAATGTCTATACTACTCAAAGCACTCTACGCATTTAATGCAATCCCTATAAAATACCAACAGCATTTTTCACAGAACTAGAACAAACAATCCTAAAATCTGTATGGAACCACAAAAGATCCCACATAGCCAAAGCAATCTTGAAAAAGAAAAGCAAAGCTGGAGGCATCACATTTCTGGACTTCAATTATATTACAAAGCTGTAGTGATCAAAAGAGCATGGTACTGGCACAATAACAGACACACAGATCAATAGAACACAATAGAAAATCCAGAAATAAACCCACAATTATGTGGTTAATTAATCTTCAACAAAGTAGGAAAAAATACCCAATGGGAAAAAGTCTCTTCAAAAAAATGGTGCTGGGAAAACTGGAAAGCTACATGTAGATGAATGAAACTGAACCACTTTCTTACACCATACACAAAAATAAATTCAAAATGAATTTAAAAATCTAAATGTGAGACCTGAAACATAAAAATCCTAGAAGAAAGCAAGACAGTCATTTCTCTGACATCAGCTAGAGCAACTTTTTTCTAGATAGGTCCCCTGAGGCAAGGGAAACAAAAGCAAAAATAAAACTATCCGACTACATCAAAATAAAAAGCTTCTGCACAGGGAGGGAAGTAATTTACAAAACCTAGGGAATGGGAGAAGATATTTGCAAAGAACATACCTGATAAAGGGTTAGTATCCAAAATATATAAAGACCATATAAAACTCAACACCCAAAAAACAAATAATCCAATTTAAAAATGGGTAGAAGACATGAACAGACATGTCTCCAAAGAAGACATCCAGATGGCCGACACATGACAAGATGTTCATTGTCACTCATCATCAGGGAAATGCAAATCAAAACTACAATAAGATAGCATCTCACATCTGTCAGAATGGCTAAAACCAACAATACCAAAAACAACAGGTGTTGGGGAGGATGTGGAGAAAAAGGAACCTTCTTGACTGTTGGTGGGAATGCAAACTGGTACAGCCACTCTGGAAAACAATATGGAGGGTCCTCAGAAAGTTAAAAATAGAACTATCCTACAACCCAGCAAGCACACTACTGGGTATTCACCCAAAGAATACAAAAATACTAATTCAAAGGGATACATGCACCCCTATGTTGGATGAATGGATAAAGAAGATGTGGTGTATACATATGCATTGGAATATTATTCAGCCATAAAAAAGAATGAAATCTTCCCAACTGCAATGACACGGATGGAGCTAGAGAGTATAATGCTAAGTGAAATAACTCAGAAAAGACAAATACCATATGATTTCACTCATATGTGTATTTAAAAAACAAAACAAATGAGCAAAGGCGGAGGGGTGGGGAGAGAAAGAGACAAACCAAGAAACAGACTCTTATCTATAGAGAATAAACTGATGGCTTCCAGAGGGGAGGTGGGCAGGGGCATGGGTGAAATAGGTGATGGGATTAAGGAGAGCACTTGTGGTAATGAGCATGATTAAAATAAAAACTTAAAAAAAAAAAGAGAGAGGGGCGCCTGGGTGGCTCAGTCATTAAGCATCTGCCTTCGGCTCAGGTCATGATCCCAGGGTGCTGGGATCGAGCCCCGCATCGGGCTCCCTGCTCAGCGGGAAGCCTGATTCTCCCACTCCCCCTGTTTGTGTTCCCTCTCTCGCTGTGTCTCTCTCTGTCAAATAAATAAATAAAATCTTTATAAAAAAAAAAAAAGAGAGAGAGAGAAAGCTGTATGATGCTGGTGCACTCAAGGAATATGTAGGCCCCAAGTCATCAGTGGGAGCCAGTAGGAAGGACAGCAGACCAGGTGCAATAAGACTTATTAAAGGCTTCAGGACAACCAATACACACGTTAGAAACATAGCGCAGGGCGCCTGGGTGGCTCAGTCGGTTGAGCGACTGCCTTCAGCTCAGGTCATGATCCCAGGGTCCTGGGATCGAGTCCCGCGTCGGGCTCCCTGCTCTGTGGGGAGCCTGCTTCTCCCTCTCCCACTCCCCCTGCTTGTGTTCCCTCTCTCGCTGTGTCTCTCTTTGTCAAATAAATAAATAAAATCTTTAAAAAAAAAAAAAAAAAAAAAAAAAGAAACATAGCGCAACAGTTGAACATCAGAGGAACAAGTTCTAGGTCACCTGAGCTCAAGTTATAGAAGCTGTCTTCCATGTACAACTCTAGATAATGCCACTTCATTTATTCAACAAGAAATTATTAAGGCAATGACTCCTTAGAAGACTAAAGGATATGACATAATAATCGGTCTTGGGTCAATATTACAAGTAAATATCTTTATCTAGTACAAGCAACAAAGAGAAAGTGATTATTTGGGACATTCAGTGACGTTTTCTCAAAGGAACAGGGGACAGCTGTTTTAGGTTTTGAATAATAAATTGAGTATACTCCCACCCAAAGAAACCAAAAGTGATTTTATATATATAAACTCTTTAGATCCAGTAAGGTCAGTGGCACAGCAAAGCTACTAAAGATGGACCCCTGTCTTTATTATGATCAAGCTGAAAAGACTGGTGCTTTCCTAATTTCTAGGTCACCTTCTCCCTCTTGTGGACCTATGATTAGACCTGCAGATATATCCATTTATTTTTTCCATCAATGATGTTTCTGCTGAGCACTCTCTGGAAAATCTCCATGTGACTAGTGCTGAGGCATCAAACAAGTTATTTGGCCCACAAAGCCTCAAGAGGCTTCAGACTGCTCCAACTCCAAAGCAATTCCCACACAAAGTCTAAAAAAACTGAGAAATCAAATGCGGGGTTCCAACTCTAACCTTCAGTGTTCTGGGCCAAATTTCCCCAATCGTCTTTTATCATAAGGGAAAAGTGCAGATCAAAAGACATCAGTTCTCAGAACACAATCTTACTAAATACTTCAGACGAAAGGCCTTGTCACCTTTCTGGAGAAGGAATGCAGACATAATTTAGTTGAGGAAGATTTGGCCCAGATTTTGATATCCTATTCGTTGGGATTTTTACAGTGAACTTCCCAAACTGGGATCACTTCAAAAAAACTCATCAATGCAGTTCTATGGGCTATTAACTAAAACAGTGTTTCTCCTGTATCCCTAAAACATTGTATTGGTTATATTTTTACAGAGAGACAATAATTACAAATGATCTATTAGACCTCCAATATCTTACAAGAGAGTTGACTTAAGAACCCACTCCCCCCTCGCCAATGATCTATAGGAGCAACAGAGGTTCCGATAGAGAAAACTGAATATGTAAAAGCACTAATTGCAAATGAAGAGGAGGAAAGAGTGCCCTCTTTAGGACCTAAGGGTTTGAATCCCACCGTTGTTAGAAGCACCTCTTAAAAAGTCATTTCTGCCCATCTAAGTTTTTTCATCTATTAAAAAAAAAAAAAAAGAGGCTGGACTAAATACACTCTAGGTTTTCTCCAGTTTTAAGATGCCATTTAAATAATTTTCTCTTTTTCCTAATACCAGCCTTTCGAAGCCACAGGGACTCCTGCTGCAAGCTGCAGGGAGCCATAATACCTTGATCTTCTGCTAGATCCTGGGCTCTTAGACCCAAAAAGAAGTTTCTGGGGGCGCCTGGTGGCTCAGTTGGTTAAGTGTCTGTCTTTGGCTCGGGTCACGATCCTGGCGTCCTGGGATCCAGCCCCACATCGGGCTCCCTGCTCTGCGGGAAGCCTGCTTCTCCCTCTCCCACTCCCCCTGCTTGTGCTCCCTCTCTCACTGTGTCTCTCTCTCTGTCAAATAAATAAATAAAATCTTAAAAAAAAAGTTCCTGTTGGTGAGGAAAAGGCCTGCCACCCACGCTGTAAGTTGTAAGCTGGAGTCAAGACTACACAGGCAGCTTGCCCTCTACTGCCCACAGGCAAAAGGAGACAAACTGTGAACTGGTTATCACAGCTCAGCAACAGAACTATACACACTTGTGCTTAATACACACTTGTGCTCAATATTCTATTTGCAAACATTATTAATTAAATCAGCAGCACCGAAGATCAAAATATGCTTCTTTTGTCTATCTCCTACTACAAGGCCAAAGAATAAACCTTCTCCCTTCAAGTAGACTAAGGACACCTTCCTTTCCTGCCGGCCATCCTAGTCTAGCGGCAGCAACAGCCCAACAGTGACACCTGCTGGGGAAATCCAAGCAAGGGCCAGCTCGTCAGCTAGAGAACATCAGGTCCCTTTTTGAAGGTGGCAGAAGATACTGAGTAGCACCTGTATGTATTAGTAATTTACACTAGAATGCAGCCATTCAAATTATGAGGAAGTGATGGCCCTTCTATAAAGGCTACGCACTTGGAATATTTTACAATGTACCTCACTTTTGAGGAGGCTGTCAGCCCCCACAGTACATCTCATCCTAGCTCAAGTGACTCCATAAATCATGTAACTACTATATTTTACAACGAAACCATGTATTATTTGTATATTTTTAAAAGAAAAAAAATATATACACAATTGTTTACAGCAAGATGGCAAGGGCTTTCATTTACTACAGCCTACATTTTTAAACATTTGAACTTTTTTATTTAAAACACAAACATAGTTTCTGGGTTTTAAACAGTACTTTTATTAAGAAGTGATTAATACTTTAATCACACGTGGCTATTTACATTTAGTTAAAATTTTAAAATGTACACGTAGCTCCTCAGCTCACACTAGCCACATTTCAAATGCTTAATAGCCACATGTGGCTAATGCCTACCATACTGGACAGCACAGATACAGAACACTTACATCACTGTAGAAAGTTTTATTGGACAGCATTGCTCTAGAGAAACAGATTAGAGTATTTTCAGATGAAATTATATGATGTCGGGGGAGTGAACAGGGGATACAGATGAATGAAAGCTGGACAAGTGTTAATTTCTAAAGTCAGATGATAGGTATATGAAAATTCACTTATACTTTACTCTTTATTTTTATATGTTTGAAGATTATCATAATAAAAAAACTAAAAGAAACTAAATATAAATAAAAATGGTTCACCTAAAAATGAGGTATCATACTAAGGAATATACCATGGTTGGCAGCTTAGAAAAATCTGTAGTCATACAAACTAGAATTCAAATCCCCACTCAGCAACCTACTTAGGGATCTTTAACAAGAAACTCGACTTCTCTGAGCCTCACTTTCCTCAAATGTAAGACGAGACATTTAATACCTGCCTTGCAGAGTTATGGTGGAAATTAGAAATAATTAACGCAAAGATACAGTACCTAACACATAGTAGGCCCTCAGTAATTGGTCTCTCTTATTATTATCAAATAGAGTTTACTTTAAACCACTCAGGTATTTCTCAGAACAACACCAGAAGAGGTACTGCCAAAACAGAATGCACAAAGGCTAACTGACCAGAAGCCCACGGGTACTATGGAAACTGGTCCTGGGAGGCTTTTAGAGCAGTAACTGAAGACCGTTCTTTTACAACTACCTTTCATAAACCTCTTGCATGCCTACTCTATGTCAGGCGCTGTGCTTGCTACCTTCCCACCTCTCTTGACAAAGAGGAGTAAGTCTCAGGTTCCTAATATGGGTCATTATACAAGGCAAAATATTCCAAAGCTGGGAATTTAGGAGATGTTAATCCAGAATTGGTCTCAATTATATGAGCATAGTAACAATCTCTATTGTTTTGTCTATCTTTCATATCCAACCAAGTGTCCTATCTTCCCCTTAGCAACAGCCCCTAGTAACCACCATGTTGCACTGAACATGTTCTTTCCTGTCTTAGAATGTGCTGGTCCCCTAAAATACAAAGGTCTTTCCCTTTCCAAATCCTACCCATCTTTCAAGACTTGATTTTGTACAGCCTTCTCTGATGGTACTTCCCTTTCTCTGAAATGAGACTGCATTTAATCTCAGTACCACACAATGAAGCATTTGGGTCATCTACATTTTTTATATAATTGCATGTAAATAAGTCCAGCCTCTATAGTAACACTCCCAGCTGGTAAAGACCAGGTATTATACTTCTTTTGTATTCCCTACAGTGCCTAGCACAGTGCTGGAAAAATTGTAACCATTCAACAAATACTTATTAACTGGGTAACTCTCTCTAAAGCATTCTCCCAAAATAAAAAGTACATTATGTGCACAATCCATATTCCCACCCTTGTTAGAAGCTTATGTCAGAAATTTCAGTTGCTTCAAGAGAGGATGTAATGCAGAGCAATATGCTGTTTGGATCCAACAGGCATATTCTGGGAGTTGGTGATTACGCTAGATGTGACCTTTACAGAATTACAGAAAGAAGTCCCTAATAAATCAAGATAGATGCGCACATAGCCATACATGGAACATGTGGTGGGCGGTCAGCTACACCCACTCTGTTTCTTCCATGGAAGAGCTGTCTGGGATGCTGATCTGAGTATGGAGAGGCCTTCCTTCTATGAATTATTATTCTTCCCCACCTTGAGGTGAATGTCCATCGGAAGATCTCCTCAAAGAATCTTAACTAAGCAACTAATTTGCTATCTAAAAAATAATATATTTTTATATACATATATGTATGTATGTATATGTACGTATTATTTTCTTTTCCCTTTTGTCAAGTTGCAATATTCCAAAAGATAGGGTTTAAAAGGTGAACACAGCTGTCCAAAGAGACACGACTGAAAAAGAGCCAATACACTAATCTGTACCAAGCAGGATTCTCTTTTACTACTTATTCCTAAGCGCTCTGGGACATTTTCTTTTTTCACAGTAACTAGTGTTGCACATACAATCCTCCAAGAAGGTCAAAAAGCAGGGCAGAGGAAGTCAATGGCTCTAACTCCTCTCGTGCCTCTAACCTGATCTACGTTCTCCTTTAAGGCTAAAGGTCTCACGAGCTTAGCCAGAAAAGGAGCTAGCAGAACCAAGTGACTTATACTGTTAGGCCCCATTCTATCTCTGCCACCAGAGCAAGATTTTCCAAGAAGATGCAATGGACATCAGGGAGACCAAAACCAGATGCATGGGTTCCAGACACTCCAGATCCAGCCACAACATCTACAGGACTGAAGGAAGAGACGTAAGGAGAAAAGTAAGGGATGCAGGAGAAAACAAGAAAGCACCTGCTTACCTCCTGAGTGAATCTTCCTCAGAGCTCTCCTCAGGCATATCCTGATGTAAGGCTTCCTGTGATACAGTTCCAGATCTGCTAGACTGGGTGTAAATTCTTTCCCAGTGGCCCGTCTCCTGGTTGAAGGCCACCCCCACAGTCCTCTCCTCCTGCGGACTAGCAGAGCTGCTCAACTCCAGCCTGCTGGAGCTGGGCGTTTGGCCCTCAGTCCGCTCAAGGGGTGGCAGCTGGCTGCCACTCGATGGCATGCCCTCGAAGGTGCTGGGGACTTGCCAGGAGGAGCTGGCCTCGCTAGAGGAGTAGTTGGGTGTGGTTCTTTCCCAGCGCAGGGTGTCGTTGTTGAAGGTCAGGAGGTTGTGGCAAGCACGACAGCGGTTCAGGTGGCCACGGGACAGGTTGGAGTTGTTCTCACTACTGTGTGGGGTGGGCTGGTGGGAGGGGCCTGGCCTCTCGGACTCAATGTTGTTATTGAGCATTTCCTGGGCCTGTTGGGTCTGGGGGGCTTCTCCACTCAGGCTGTGGTCCAGCTCCTGAAGCCGGTCATATTCCAGAAAGAAGCGTCTCAGGTCACACTGAAGCTCATGGCGAATGCTGCCTGAGTTGTTTTGGCTGGAGCCACTTCCTCCATCTGACTCAGCGGCCAGCCCTGAAGCTGGAAAACCCCTCCCTTCTGTGGCTGAAGTGTACACAGACGCTTGAGAGCCACCTTCCTGCTGTCTCAGCACAGACAGCAAACTCACCGAAGAGGCACTGGTCCTGGGCGGAGGCATGGATTCCGCCTCAGAGCGAGAGTTCAGACTGAGCACTGTCCGGGTCCACTCGGACCCTGTCAGCCCAGGAGCTATCTCTCGGTGATACCTAGAAGGGTGGCTGGACAAAGGGCCTCCCAAAGAGCGCCGGGTGGGACCCAGACTGAGGTTGCGGAGCGTGTTGCCGGCAGTGCTACTCTGGACTGTACTGAAGGCAGACGGCCGGTTCAGGAGGCCCTGGTCCTGCTGCGCTGACGAGGCCTGCTCCGGGGGATGGAAGGGCTCGGTCTGTACAAAAGAAAAGGAAGGGGTAGTAGCCCTGGCAGAAGCAGGGGGGACACTGTCCTGGTGTGGCAAGAGGGAAGGAACTCGAGTGCCAGAGCAGCGGCTGCAAAGGCACAGGATCCCAAGGTGCTGGCAGCACTCAGCTGTGGGGTAACTGACCCGCTGTCGGAGCCGGATGTAAGCGGAAGTCCTGGGGCGCTCCGTGGAGGGCTGAGGGGGAGGCGGTGGGGGTGAGGGGGTAGCAGAATCTTGCACTGTGCTTTGCTCTCCCACCTGGATGCCAGAGGAGCGGGAGGAGAGCATGTGCAGGAAATTGTGGAGGAGAGGCGTCCGGCGAACTGGCTGTGATTGCAGCAGGGCACGCTGACGGTAGTGGGATAACTCTGTTCCATCTATTGGGATCTCTGGTTCATCATCACCCTGCAATTTGGAGCGAGGTGGGGCAGGGGGAGAGCGAGGCAGTTAGGTAGAACCTCCAGGTAAATCAAGGAAAACTAACTACTGACAACCAGCCAAGGAAAACAATCTTCATGGAGAGACAATAATCCTACCCTGAAGCACTGAGGACTAACTGGCTTCAGCTTCAGGATCATCCTATGGAATTAAATTATTCACTTCTAATTAGTGACATTTCTGAATGGGTAAGGGGGCAAACCAATTCTTTTACAAAGTGCATCTCTCTGACACGGAGGCAGTGAGGGAAGCAAAAACATCAACCACCAGAGGCACAAAAATGACAAGCTATCCAACACTACTTTGAATAAGGTGATCACTGGGGGTTTCAGAATGGACTCCCCCGTCAAGACTATGACTAGCACTTTAAATATGCAGTCCAAAGCTAGTTTTCAATCTTGACTGAAAAAGAAACACTTGGGCATTACAAATTACAAGCCCAATATAATCGGAATTGGAACGCTAGTTTAGAAAACCACTCCCAGTTTAGATGGAGTTGGAACTGCTGACTAACTTACCTGCTGATTAGAGGGGTTAACAATGGCTGTGAGTAAGTAGTGTCCAAGAGGATCAAATCTCACCAGACTGAAAACACAAAAGAGAAAGACAGACACACACAGATGTTAACTGAGAAGAGGAAGCCTGTGTTCAAATGTATAGCAATCACTACTGATAACTGTGGGATTACCCAGGTATCCACTTCATGCTAGAAACTTTCAAAACTTTCAAAGAGATCAAAATAATAGGGCTCAATACTTCTTGGTACCTCCTCACACTTGCCAGAGTAAGGGAATATGTATCACAAAAATAATTTCAAAAAGCATCTAGGCTTCGGTACCAAGAAGCAGCTGCATTAGACAAATGCTTGTTCATAGCAAAGAGCCTATCATAACAGTAAAGCGTAGCACACTCCCATACCCTGCCACAGGGTTAGTTAGTTCTTCCTTCACAAAGCAGCTACACTGGCAAGAAGCAGGAGTTCTGGTGACAATGAACAGTCTCAGCACCAAGTGACATAGCTGAGACTAGAAAACTTTCTTATATCCAACCTCAATACCAAGAGGACCAAAGAAAACCAATGCATCAACTTTAATTCAGGCAATGTGTGTTTTGATCTTGAGGGCTAAATATCAATTAGCAGATCTGATACACTTGACATCTCCATTTTCCAGTCTGATAAACACAAATAACTGATGTTAGCAACTTCCCGCCAAGTTAACCTCCACCTGAACACCTTTCAGGTTTCCCAAAAAAAGGGCCTTACCCCAAACCCAGATAGTTTTGAACCTAAAAGACATTCTAACAACCCTAGTCTACAGAGACCAGGAGATGAGACCAATCAGAAACAGCTAAAATGAACTAGACTGGCCAGCAGCTTAAAAAGTCGGAGGAGTGGGGCACCTGCGTGGCTCAGTCGGTTGGGCATTTGCCTTCAGCATAGGTCATGATCCCAGGGTCCTGGGATCGAGCCCCGCACAGAGCTCCCTGCTCAGCGGGAGCCTACTTTTCCCTCTCCTCCCCACTCATGCTCTCTTCTCGCTATCTCTGTCTCTGTCTCAAATAAATCAATAAAATCTTTAAAAAAAAAAAAAAAGTTGGAAGAGCTCTACAGATAACCACCTGCTCTGAGCAGGTATAGCAAACTGCTTCCTGAGGTGACAGCAAGTGTAAATGTTCTCTGCCATGTTAGTCTTATGCCAGACATTGCTGGTGGGCAGAGCACTCACCGGACCCGTTCCATCTCGCTAGCTGTCTTCACCACAGCGAAGGGCTCCCGCCGACTCCAATCCCAGAAGTGGATCTCGTTGGCAGTGGCAATCAACAGGAGCTGAGCCGTAGGGTGGAAAGCCAGAGAAGCAATGGCACTGTTGCTGTCTGTGAACCAGCTTTCACTGCCACCCTATAAATGAACCAATCCCAAATATTCTCAGGTTACAAACTGATAGCAGACTGGGATGTCAATTTCAAGAAAGGACCATTTAAGGTAAAATGACTACTTATAGGGCCTACTTTAAATATGTCCACTGTAAAATGTAGAAAATCAGTGATCTGGCAGTGTCACCAATTTATCAGAAAATTATTACTGTCAGCTCAGTTCGCCAAGGCATCTACAATCCAAAGCAATGAGCATCCACACAGTTCCTGCTTCTGAAGCCTGTGAAAACGCATGCTTGGTGCATGACATGGTGCACAACAACCCACTAGCAAGTCATCAGGACAAGTAAGCATACTGCTTTGGCAGTCATGATCAGAATACAGTACAATCCTTGCTCTAAAAAAAAAGCATCTATCCTGAACATATTTTAGAACCTCCTATACTATGTCACAATGGGCAGATGGAAGAATAGTTAAATAGGGTGTTCATCTTAGAACGGAGGAATAGGGACTAGACTTCCCCTTATTTAAGTGGGCAACGAATACCACTTACTCAGAGGTAGTCCTAAGAACCTGGCTAGTCTCTCCTCCAGTTAAGAACTCAATGGTAAACAACTCTCTGCATTTAGAATACCAAAGAAATGGAAATACTTACATGCAAATCCCAAATCCTGACCTCCCCATCTAGGCAGCCAGAAGCAATAAGGCCTGAGATGGTGGGATGAAAAGTGACACACCACGGAGTACGGCGGTGTCCAATCAAAGAATGAACACATTTGCCAGTCTTCACCTCCGTAATATAGATATTATGGTTCACGTGGGTGGAGGCCAACAGAGTCCTAGGGAAGCAAAGAATAGGAAATGAATGTGAAGCATGTAGGAGGGTAACAAACTTTATCAGTTCTGGATAATCAGCTTTCGAGTACTCCCCACCCCAATGTGGAAAAACTACACCTTAGGCATCACAAACAACAGAAGTATTCTGATCTTTAAAAGCTTTGGCTTCTCTACACTGTCCCCAAATGACACAGATCCCCTTCAGAGACTATTTTTTCGCAGCTGAAAAATAATCCATGCCATCAGTGGCCTATATCACACCGGCAAAGGATTGTAATTGAGAAACTTTCCAAGTTTAGATGCTCAAGGTCCATTGTTTCCTTTGTTTATCCCCATTATTTCTATGGTTAGCACTGCTCATCTACTTTCTTTCCCCTTCTGGCAAAGCTCTGTTCATGCAAAGCTTCAAAGAACCCTTAGGGATGTTACCAAGCTCGGGCCAATATACAGAAAGCAATGCTGTACCAAGTCTTAAGTTATAGATAAGCACCAGGTACCTGTCTGGGCTGAAGGCCAGTAAGAAGGTAGAGCGGGGACTATCCGGCAGTTCTACTCTCTGAAAAACAAACCAAAAAAAGTTAAGATACATTATTTATAAACTATGGCTCACTCTTTCTCAAAAGCACACGAGCCACTGTAGATTAGTATCCAGTATAAGCTAAAAAACTGGAGACAATGATCAAGCCACAAGTTGAGAGAAAGAAATCCAAAATACCTTTAAGAAAAATGTCTAGCTCTAAAGGGAAAAGATATTTCTATAAATTCTTCCAAATTTATTTTTAAAACTCCGTTAAGTTAGATATATCAATTCCCTCACACAAAATAAATTACACCCCCACTCTACATCATTAGCCCATTCTAAAACCCCATTCTATGGTCACCCCTACAAACCCAACGTCAAAAATATGTTCTTCCTACCTTGCCCTCCCATTTCATCCACCGAGTTTTATCTTCCACTAGCTCCTGCAGAAGCCGTTGCGCTCCAAAGGCCCGAGTGCCCCGTTCTCGCCCCCAGAGTATCCGGACAGCATTCTTCTCTGGAACCACCTTCATGGCGCTCAGCAGCCACTGTCACACCAGGCACAGGAAGAGAAGGAGCGAGCAATAGCTCCACAAGCTGAAGCAGCTAAAATGAAGCCATTCAGGTCCTTGTAAGTTATCTTCATGGAAATCTAAAGGATGGACATTAAAGTCAAAGAACATCTATTCTGCAATCAGAGAAGCTTCCCACTGCAAATACAATTCTAGCTCAAAGAGCTAAGTATTTTTTCATTTAATGACACTCTCTCAGGAAAGACCCTCCTCCCAAAACTTTTTTTTTAAGATTTTATTTATTTATTTGACAGAGAGAGAGGCAGGGAGAGAGGGAACACAAGCAGGGGGAGCAGCAGAGGGAGAAGCAGGCCTCCCGCGGAGCAGGGAGCCCAATGCAGGGCTCGATCCCAGGACCCTGGGATCATGACCTGAGCTGAAAGCAGACGCGCAATGACTGAGCCACCCAGGCGCCACCCAAAACTTTTCTTCTAAAAATATTTCATGCTTTTTTTTTTTCCAAGTTTTTTTTTTTTAATTCTAGTTAATTAACATATATGGTAACAAAAATATTTCATCCTTAAATTTTTCTCATAGCCTCAGTAGCTCAGCCTTATATCTAAAGAATAGATCATTCTCTAAAGCAGTTACTCTTATTATTTTATCAGGCAGGAAGAACTTTTGTTACTAATAAAATTCTAAAAACCTGTCAAAAACAAAACACAACACAGCACCTGCCCTCCCTTCTGCACCACACTGCCTCCCTAGCCACCAGCCCCCCTCCTTATCACTTGGGCAGCCTCCAAGCCAAAGAACAGGTAACCAATTTTAAAAGGTCATTACGTGAGTTCTAGCTCTCTCTTTTTTGGGGAGGGGGGGGAGAGAATCTTAAGCAGACTGCATGCCCAGCACAGAGCCCAACGCGGGGCTCGATCTCACAACCCTGAGATCATGACCTGCGCTGAAACCAAGAGTCGATGCTTAACCTACTGAGCCACCCAGGAGCTCCGAAGTCTGGTTCTTATGCAATAGCTTCAACTCTATCTCCTACCTAAAAGCATGTGCATGAGGACTACTTTGGGGTAGCTTTCTCACTCTCTTTTTCTCTTCTCCACTAAAGTTCCAGAGCAGCAGAGAGAGGATAAAAGAGAAGAAAAAGGGGCGCCTGGGTGGCTCAGTTGGTTAGGCGACTGCCTTCGGCTCAGGTCATGATCCTGGAGTTCCAGGATCGAGTCCCACATCAGGCTCCCTGCTCAGCAGGGAGTCTGCTTCTCCCTCTGACCCTCCCCCCTCTCATGTGCTTGCTCGCTCTCTCTCTCTCTCATTCTCTCTCTTTCAAATAAATAAATAAAATCTTTAAAAAAAAAGAGAAGAAAAAAATTTAATTCCTTTTTCTCATCCACCAAGCCATAAGGGCATAAAACTATCACAAAATAAAAACTCAACTAAAATGTCAGCCAGCAGCAAAATATACACACATGCAACAATTAAAGAATATGCAACCCAATAAAATGGCATTTCAGAAAAATACATGTAAAATGTTATTCACTATAGCACTGTTTCAACTGTTATGAAAAATTTCAAATGTGCAGAAAAGTTGGAAAAAACAATACAATAAACACACTATTCACAACTTAGACTCAAGAATTGTTAATATTTTGTCACATCTGCTTTATCTTGCTCTATGAACACACTACATTTGTGTTGTTTTTTTACTTTTTTTTTGAACCATTTCATCAGGTTTCAAGATGCTTTAACCCTATATACCTCATTGTGCATCTGCTAGGAATAAGGACATTTGACTTCATAACCACAATACCAGTAAGTATTGTGGTTATGAAGTCAAATGTCCTTATTGGTATCTAATATTCAGTCCTTATTCAAATGTCCCCAACTGTCTAAAAAATGTCTTTAATAGTTGGCTTACAAAAAAAAAAAAACAACAATCCAACCAAAACTCAAGCAATGAATTTGGATGTCATGTCTCTTTAGTTTCTTTTACTCTAGAATGGCCTCCAAGTTTTGCCTTGCTTGGTTTTACATTTACTTACTTATGACATAAGCTTATTTTTTTAGAGGGGGACTGGCAGGGGGAGAGAGAGAATCTTTTTTTTTTTTTTTTTAATTTCATTTATTTATTTGACAGAGAGAGAGCACAAGCAGGCAGAGCAGCAGGCAAAGAGAGAAACAGGCTCCCCACTGAGCAGGGAGCCCAATGAGGGGTTCGATCCCAGGACCGAGGGATCATGACCTGAGCGGAAGGCAGACGCCCAATGACTGAGCTACCCAGGTGCCCCAAGAGAGAGAACATCTTAAGCGGGCTCCACCCGCATGTCAGAGCCCAACGCACAAGGCTTGATCTCATGACCCTGAGATCATGACCTGAGCCGAAATCAAGAGTCACCCACGTGCCCCCAACACAAGCTTTTTTAAAGCCCAGGACACAGGCGCCTGGGTGGCTCAGATAGGTTAAGCGTCTGCCTTTGGCTCAGGTCATGATCCCAGCGTCCTGGGATCGAGTACCGCATCGGGCTCCCTGCTCAGCGGGGAGCCTGCTTCTCCCTCTCCCTCTGCCTCTCTCCCTGCTCATGCTCTCTCCCTCTCTCTCTCTCTCTGTATCTCTGTGTCTCAAATGAATAAATAAAAAAATCTTTAAAAATAAAAAATAAAAAAATAAAGCCCAGGACACATGACTTGGACAATGTCTTACATCTCAGTTTTGTCTGTTTGTTTCTTCACAGTGTCATTTAGCTTACCTCTCTATCCCTTACATTTCCTATAAACAGAACGTTAGGTCTAAAACACTGATTAGATTTAGGTTGAGCAGTTTCTGGCAAGAATGCCTCACAGGTGATGCTATGTATGTACCGCACGATGAAGCACAGCAGTGGCACATATTGTCAGGCTGTCCCACTTAGTGGGACATGGTAAATTATGTGATCGTTTGGCAAAATATGACAACCTGGTTGAGTCTGTAATTGAAAGAGCTCTCTATAAAGGTACAGTCCCTCCTTTACAATTAGCAATCTGTGGCTAATATTTGGCTCCTTCTCAACTTTTTGCTTAATAGTTTAGCAGTCACTGATGATTCCTTCTTAAATTATTTCATTTAGGGGCTGAAAAAATGTTGATTTTTCCAATTCCATCATTACTTCTACATTTATTAGCTGGCATTCTTTTGGAAAGAACTTTGCCTTAAAAACTGAAGCAGAGTAAGTGGGTTTTTTCCCTTTAATTACTACTTCTGTCTTATTGTTTGTAATAGCACAAACTGGGGACAACCCAAGTGTCTATGTAAAAAGGGGACTAGATGACTAATCTATGGTAAGGAAGATTCTCTGGGTACTGATAACAAGAGATCTCCAAGATAAAATATTGTGAAGAGAGGGGAAAAGCAAAGTACAGAGCACTATGTATAGTAATGCTACCTTTTGAATAAGAGAAGAAATTAAATGGTCACTCATTAGGGACTGAAGGGACAAGATGAATGGAGACAAAGATGGAAGCAAGACTTCTCAAATATTTTCGTTTTGTGTCATTTTTATTTTTGAAATGTATTACCTAGTAGAAGTTTATTTTAAAAATATTTAATGATGAGGGCGCCTGGGTGGCTCAGTTGTTAAGCGTCTGCCTTCGGCTCAGGTCATGGTCCCAGGGTCCTGGGATCGAGCCCCGCATCAGGCTCCCTGCTCTGCTGGAAGCCTGCTCTCCCTCTCCCGCTCCCCCTGCTTGTGTTCCTCCTCTCGCTGTATCTCTCTCTGTCAAATAAATAAAATCTTTTTAAAAAAATAAAATAAAATAAAATAAATAAAAAATAAAAAATAAATAAAAATATTTAATGATGTGAAAAAAATACCTCTTAAGTGAAAAAAGCAGAATACAAAATTACATATACAGTATGATCCCAATTTTGTAAAAAAAAAAAATATATATATATATATATAATATATATTTTGGAAAATAATGATACAAAAGAAATATAAATACTAACCATGGTTGTCTTTAGCTGGTAGGACTATAAGTGATTTAATAATTAGAAAAGGCAGTGTTCCTTTCACTTTTTAAATTTAAAAAGTAATAAATGCTTACTGTAAAAAGTGAAACAACAATGGGCTCTTTACATTTCACAAATGGCTGCAATCTGAAAAGTACACAACTAGATGTATCCAAATACAGACAGAAGGAAACATATTTATAGCCTGTGCTGAAAGGAGTTTTCTCCCTGCCATATTAAAATGTAGAAAGTCAGAAAGGTTTTACAGAAAGACACAGCTCCAAGTTCCTAGACACATATAGCAAAGTTCCCTAAGGAGTGACAAAGGAACAAACTCTAGTCTGTATCCTCATGGTAGAGCTCTCATCCCTCATTAGTGCACAGAATAAGTATGTACACACTGAAAATGACAACGTGCTGTAAGCCAACCTTCTGAAGCAACTAAGGACAAAATAACTGGAAGGAAATAATCTACTTGGTGACCCTGACAATTCATGGTTTAACACCAAAAGTCTGGAAGTGAAACTGCCACACAGCTGAATAATTACTAACCAGGAAGGTGCAAGAAACACAGTTCCCATTAGTTCACTTTAACCCTTTATGGAGTCTAATTTGTTTTTTGAGCTCATAATTCTTTTACCTAATACAAAGAAGTTCAGAAGAAATGAGTTTTGAGGGTCATTTGTCTTAAGAGTGTGACATAAAAGTACTTTCACAGAAATACATTCAAACCATTTATAATCTTATAACATGCGGTGAAAACAGCAGCAGTCCAATTCATACAAAAAGAAAAAATATGACCTGACCTGTGTAACTCAAGAGGAAGGAAATATAGGTCACAAACATTGTATGATTCAGAAAACTGTAATACAACCAAAAAAGTTCCTAAAGGAACTGGAAGAGGAAAGAGCTGCTACAAGTATGTTATCAAAAAAAAAACCCTAAAAACCTCAAGCTCAGGCTTGCCAAAGAGCTTGTCTATCAATTCCCAAGGACCTAAACACACTAAAAGTTCAAATGAGAAAGCTGGACTGATGCCAGGAAGTCAAAGGGCCTAAAACAATTGCAGTTTCTCTTCTGTCTGAAGAAAAATATTTGCTGTTTCTTTAAAAGGATAAGGGACTTAGACTCACAGCTACCTGAGAAGAGATTTTACTTTGTTCTCTATAAGGAACAAAAGGAGCTAAATCAGACTGAAGTCAGACAGGTCCATTGCTGAGGAGGAAGTGCCAGTCAAGTGTGTTTCTCATTCCTCTTTTTAAAAAGGAGGAAGAAACAAGTTTCCCAATCTGTCCCTTAAAGCAGACTGAGACAAAGGGTGCCAAGAATAGTCTTTGTGATGCCATTACACAGTCCCCAGAATCAAATCTCGGTTACCAAGGGCCTTATGCAAGGAGAACCGGAAGGACACAACTGAGATGTGTACATAAAACAAATACCCCTTTCCACATGCCCCGTCCCCCATAACATGACTGATCACTCTGAAAAGATGGGAAGATAAACCACCTTTAAAGACTTTCTTTTAATTCTAGGACATAATTGTATTTAACAACTAATAATAAAAATCACCTAAAGAGTATGCCACAACCCAGTGGGAACTAAAAGTTGGATTTACAGGTTCCCCTAGCAATTTGATCATCTAATGCCAGGAACTTTTTACTCCACCTTCTCCCTAGGGGACTTCAGGAAAGTTACTTAACCTCTTTGAGACTTAGTTTCCTTCTCTGCAAAACAGGAATGGTAATATCTACTTATCAGGTTGCTGTGAAGCTCCAATTGGAAAAGAGTGGTACAGTGTCAACATCGTTGCTGTTACTGTTGTCCTTAGTACTGAATCCTCTTTGGGGTTCACCATGGTCTCCTTCACCAAACAATACAGCCAACTAAAACCCCAGAGATACACAATGCTAACAATTCCCAAGAGTAGCAGATTTTTCTAAGAAACATTTCAAAGGCTATTACCATCAACGAAGTAAAAAGTACTCAGGAAAATAAAGTATATCTCTGTGGCAAAAATAATTAAATGAGGGGCACCTGGGTGGTTCAGTCAGTTAAGTATCCGACTCTTGATTTCGGCTCAGGTCATGATCTCACGGGTTGTGAGATCGAGCCCTGCATCAGGCTCTGTGCTGGCTGTGGAGCCTGCTTAAGATTCTCTCTTTCTCTACTCTCTCTCCCTCCCTTTCTCTCTCTCTCTCCTTCTCTAAATAATAATAATAATAAAATGAGATCTGAGCTACCTCTCCATAAGTAAAGTGAATTAAAAAGCAGAACCAACAGGGACGCCTGGGTAGCTCAGTCGGTTAGGCGTCTGCCTTCAGCTCAGGTCATGATCCCAGGGTCCTGGGATTGAGTCCCACATCAGGCTCCTTGCTCGGTGAGGAGCCTGCTTCTCTCTCTGCCTGCCGCTCTTCCTGCTTGTTTTCTTTCTCTCTCTGACAAATAAATAAATAAAATCTTAAAAAAAACACACACACACACACAACAGAACCAACAAGTCAGAACTGTATCTGCAACCTGGCTAATAATTCAGATCCCAAATCCTCCCTTCCAATAGCATTCCAGGGGTGTGAATCAGAAAACTATTAAATCTGTAAGGGACTGTTAAAATGGAATAAAATCACCTCATTTCTTTGAGTAACTGCATCTCTCTCCACTGCACTAACCATGTAGGAAGTCTAAGAGTCAGATCAATTATGTAATACCAACATATATTCCATAACACAGAGGATTCATCCCAAGGTTAACTCTTTTTTTTTTTTTTTTAAAGATTTTATCCACTTATCTGACAGAGAGACACAGCAAGAGAGGGAACACAAGCAGGGGGAGTGGGAGAGGGAGAAACAGACTCCCCGCTGAGCAGGGAGCCTGACGCTGGGCCTGATCCCAGGACCCCGGGGTCATGACCCGAGCGGAAGGTAGACGTCCAACAACTGAGCCATCCAGGCACTCCCCCAAGGTTAACTCTTTATTTTTATAATTTTTTTTTTTTAGATTTTATTTATTTGTTTGACAGAGAGAGACACAGCAAGAGAGGGAACACAAGCAGAGGGAGTGGGAGAAGCAGGCTTCCCGCTGAGCAGGGAGCCTGATGCGGGGTTCGATCCCAGGACCCCGGGACCATGACCCGAGCTGAAGGCAGACGCTTAACGACTGAGCCACCCAGCCACCCCAAGGTTAACTCTTTAAAAGAAAAAAAAAATAGTTCTTTAAATACTAAATCTAGGATTACTTGCATAAGTAAAGCTCTCCCAACAACTGGAAAATTAGCGACAGAATGTCAAGCCTTTAATTAGAGGCCTAAAAGTAGCCCAGTACTCTTTAGAAACTCCATGTGGGTGGAAATACACACAGTTTTCTACAATTGGCAGCTTTGTTTTCATTAATAGGACTTTTTCCAAAACATTTTAGGACACTTCAAATGATACTATATAGGATCCAAGTCCATAATGTGAGCTCCACAGTGAGCAACCAGACCTGACCATACAGTTCTTGCCAGACTCCTAGACGAGACTGAGCTTAGAGGCAGGCAAAGAATTTGGGGCAAAGCAACACAAATCTAGAATAGGTAGACCCAGGGAACACAGTCTGAAGGCAAACACACCTGGAAGCAGGAAAACATCAACTATTACCTGAATTGTGTATGTGCTGTGTATGGACTTCTAAAAGATATCCCAGAATATGCCAAAGTGATAACTGTGGTTAAATCTAGGTAGAGAAATATTTTTTTTTTATCCATTAATTTCTAGGTAAGTGATGACACAGTATAGTGGTATATGGGCCCTGAAATCAGACTGGCTGAATGAATCCCAGCTCTGACATTTTCTTGGTAAAAGAGGGCTTCTTAGAAGAGTTACCTAACGTCCCTACCACTTCAGTTTCCTCATCTATAAAATGTGACCACTGATGGTATGTATATGATAGGGTTGCCGTGAGGATTAAAAGATTTACCAAATGAAAAGTACTCACTATTCTAGAATTCCAATGCTTGTACCAGAATAATTTCATTCTGTAATGAGGAATTAAAATTAAAATAGCAGTAAGAGGGCACCTGGGTGGCTCAGTTGGTTAAGCGACTGCCTTCGGCTCAGGTCATGATCCGGGAGTCCCTGGATGGAGTCCCGCATCGGGCTCCCTGCTCGGCGGGGAGTCTGCTTCTCCCTCTGACCCTCCCCCCTCTCATGTGCTCTCTCTCATTCTCTCTCTCACAAATAAATAAATAAAATCTTTAAAAAAAAAAAATAGCAGTAAGAAAAATTTTTTTTTTTTTTTTTTAAAGATTTTATTTATTTATTTATTAGAGAGCGAGCGAGAGAGAAACAGTATGAGAGAGGAGAGGGTCAGAGGGAGAAGCAGGCTCCCCGCCGAGCAGGGAGCCCGATGCGGGACTCGATCCCAGGACCCCAGGATCACGACCTGAGCCGAAGGCAGTCGCCTAACCAACTGAGCCACCCAGGCGCCCGCAGTAAGAAAAATTTAAAAATTTAGGCCGTGAAGTCCTATAAACAATCAGATAAATTTAATACAAATTCTTCTAGGCAAAATGGAATTATCCACTGCAGCAGTTTCCAAACCATTTCACATAAAAGATCTGAGTATTGACATCTTTAAAAAAATAAAATAAAGCCACAAGGTAATGGTTAAAATAATAATTCCTAACACTTTCTTAGTGCTTTTCATGTCCCAGACACTGTTCATAGCACTTTACATAAAGTAACTAATTTACAATCCTCATGGCCCCTCCATCAGGGTTCATGAGGTCCCCAGGGAACAAGTCAGTCAGTAGTGCATTCAGGATTCAAACCCAGGAAGTTTGGCTCCAGAATCTGGATACTTAATTACTACAGAAAACTCCATAGTGCCTGAGATACAACCTCCTATTCAGTCTCTCTTCTATGTCATTTACTACCCTCACATGTATTAGGCCCTCAATAAATGTTTCACTGTCTTACAATATCAACTGGAAATCTGCTTGCTTTATATTTGTAATGTTCATTGCCTCAAAGGAGAAGAAATGAATGAATGACATTAAGGAGAAACGAAAAAAATTCTCACTCCTTCCTTTACAGCAATACATAGTTTTTGAGAGAAAAAAGGGACTATAAACCCTTTGACCAGAAATAACTCTGAATTTGATAAAGTACCATATGAGACTACATCATGAAATTCAGCTACTACGTATTTACCCTACACAACTACCAACTCCATCGAATAAGAAAAATTACTTCTCAATAGGAAATAGAGATAGATGCCACAGTACATTGACTTCTGTCTGGCTGCTCGGAGAGAACACAGATCCTGAAAAAATTAATCAGCAGGAGATGTGATTGTGCATACTCTGTCAAACCTGTGCATACTCTTTTGTCAAACATGGACTACAACATAAACACATCTCAGAAAAGAAGGGGACTCTTACGCGTACAGTCTCAGGCCAACCCTTTCTCACCCACGAGGCAGGCGCCAGTGCTATGACCTCCCTGCACTGCCAGAGTTAGTTCCCAGAGGCTCTATCACTAACTTAGTTTACCACCCTGTGCTAGATTCTCTCCGAAGACAGTTGCCATCACTTCCGTCCTACCCTACTCCCATACTGCCCCACCCACTGAGAGATAACATATTTCTCACCCCATGAATACAGGCTGACCTGGTGACTTACTCTGAGCACAGAATGTGGCTGAAGGGATGATGTGTCAGTTCCAGGCCTGGCAGCTTCATATTTGAAAGACAGCATACTTAGAACAAAGTACAGAGGCAGTGGATAGTCTGAGAGCAGGGACGGGAATATGAGATATTTTATCTTTGAGGCTTGAAAGTGCCAGATATAAAAGTGATGTGATTTAATGGGTAAAGATAAGATGAAGAGGTAAGAAGCTTCAATGACTGATTTGTACCACTGAGTTGTTATATAATCTTTTACAAATCACACTGGTGCTGAATTTCATTTTTCTCCATGTACAAACTGAAAGTAATCACACCTTTTTTGTACCTTAAAGGAATAATGTCCTTGGAGTATATTAGAAGAAATGGGTTACAAAAAATTCAAGCAGAGTTACTACTTTTGGAAGTAAAAGCCAAGTTAAGAACCAACAATAAGGACAGTGCACAACCAATGGAAGTTCGCACAAAGAAGTTTGGCACTCAGTTCTGAGAGAGTGCAAAGGAAATCAGAGGAGCCACGAAGCAGAATCAGAGAGTACCTCTAATCACCTAACAAACTGGAAGCAAATAATTTAGAGAATCAAAACCAATACAATCAAAATTATACACAGACCCTTTATAAAAAGCCAAAAGCCCAGAAATAAAATGCTAATAATTAGACAGAACCTGCATTCCTACTGCAGATACGCACAACATTTATATTCAGAATTACAAATACTCCAAAATACAATTGTCTCCATCTAGAAAGTCAGGCTAAGAGGTAATAATGAAGTGAGTACCTGGTACAAAGGTGGTCAGCCCAAGTTTATCAAGAGATAAGCAAGCAATATGACCTCTTTTTTGTTCTCAGATCCACCATCACCCCCAATGTTTTTCATATAACTCAGAATAAGGCACACTTCTATTTGTATATCACAAATAGGCTAACAGCTTTACAAAATGCTTTGAAGACACAAAACTAAATTCTAATTACTGTTATTAAAATAAAGAGGAGGAAAAAACACTAGATTTTCTGCTACAGAGTTTGCTTACTAGGGCTTCCTAAAGTAACTCTCAACTATGTAACCTAATGTCTGAAACACAGCAGAGTTTGTACTCGAACACAAAGCGTGATCAAAACTGGAAATAGAGGGGCGCCTGGGTGGCTCAGTCGTTAAGCGTCTGCCTTCAGCTCAGGTCGTGATCCCAGGGTCCTGCGATCGAGCCCCACATCGGGCTCCATGCTCCGCAGGAAGCCTGCTTCTCCCTCTCTCACTCCCACTGCTTGTGTTCCCTCTCTCACTGTGTCTGTCTCTGTCAAATAAATAAATAAAATCTTTAAAAAAAAAAAAAAAACTGGAAATAGAAAGCCTTTAAGTCCCAAATTTGAGACTGACAATCTTTCTTATTGCCACTTACCTCAGAAGGATAACAAAAAAAGAAATGAAGTTTTATCTGCAAACTATTCTGGGGAAGATGTGCACTGAGAATAAAAGAACCCCTGGAAACATAAGGAAGAGCAAGGAGGAAAGCAAGGAGGAAACCATGGAACCAAGAAGAAAGTGAAGCTCAATTTTTGAGGCCCAAGCTATCAACAGAATCAAGAAGCCAGGAAGGCTACCCTTAAATGCACAAAAATGGCAAGAGATTTTCCATTAATAAGCAAAGGAAAAAAAAGTAGCTTTTGATCAAGAAATTTCACAGAGGCAAAAACAGCTTAACCCCAGAACTGTGGAACTGACCCCAGCTGCCTCACGCAAACAGGCCTAATGACTTTGGCAAAAACATACCTTTCATCCACCAACATTAGGAGTTTGAAGTAGAGCCGATTTCAAATCACGAAGGGTGGCATCTTTCTGTTTTCTGCAGTCTTTGGGAAAAAGATGACTGTGAATCTCCTCCCAGGAGTAACACACTGCCCCCAGCATTCCTGGAAACCTCTGGAGCCACAGCAACAGTAGTGGAAGATGCTGTGAGAACATCACCCCGAGAATCCTCACAAGCCCCAGGACAGACGAGAGTACGGAGATTATTGAGATGAGATTAGTTAAGAAAAATAAAACCTGGAAGAGGTTAAGAAATGCATCTAGGTTTGCAAAATGAGTCGGTAGCCAAAGCAGGATTTGAATTCAGGCTTTTCCTTCAGATAGCATCGGAACGGAGCTTGACTCCCAGTCCCTGGCTCAGCAGATACTGTGTTCACTGTTCTCCAAAGTTAGAGTCAGCCCAGGTCAGGTTCTTGGCTGACTAGAATAGGGAAAGAAAAAATTTCCCTCAAGGCTTCAGGAAAAGAAGAAGTCAAATTATTAAATGTAGAGCTCTTATGCTAAAAGGTCTGGCTGCTCGTCCATCTTGCCAATCACATTTCTCAGCCAATCAAAATAAGTCACTGGATTTAAGAACCTAGCCATTTTAAGCTTTGACTAGAACCTGGATTCCATTTCCCCAACTTTCTGAATAAAAACACTTACAGGGAGGAGAAGGATACAAAAATGACGATAGCCAAGAAACATTTATTGAACATCTACCATGTACTCAGCACTATTCTAGGCTCTGAGGATACTCTACTGAACAAGAACATTCCTGCCCTCAAGAAGATTACGTGATTATGTAACTAAAAATTGACAATAGTTTCAGGGTACCTGGGTGGGTCCGTCAGTTGGGCAGCCGGCTCCTGATTTCGGCTCAGGTCATGATCTCAGGGTCCTGGGATCAAGCCCCACGCTCAGCAAGGAGCCTGCTTGAGGATTCTCTCTCCCTCTCCCTCTGTCCCTCCCCCACCCCCGCACTCCTTCTCTCTCTCTAATAAATTAATAAATCTTTTTAAAAAAATTCTGAAGATACTTTCATGCTAGGAAGAAAATATGGAAATTAATGTTTTTTGGGGGGTCAGATTAAAGGGAGGAAATCAATAGCTGTGAATCACTTTCCATTTTTCTATGAATGAGCCTGAGAAAATATGAGTAAGTCAGGAGAAATCTTAAAATATTTTCATATAAATTAATACTATAATAAATATAACCCAACATTACTTCCTATTTTTAAGTAATTATATATGACTAAATTTGAAAGCATCCTTACCTCAAGAGTAAACACTGATCTTTTTTTAAAAAGATTTTATTTATTTGAGAGAGAGAACGAGTGCACAAGTGGGGGGGAAGGGACAGAGAGAGGGGAAGAAGCAGACTCCCCACTGAGCAGGGAGCCCGACACTGGGCTTGATCCCAGGATCCTGGGATCATGACCTGAGCCGAAGGCAGACGTCCCAAAAGTAAACAGTGATCTTAAAACCTTGTAAGTACGTGGCAGAAAAATCCCAATATTTATTGAATTATTGCCAGCTGATAAACATAAGTGGCAGAATATAACATATATTTAAAGCAATACTTTTATGTAACATTCATTGAATATTTGCTACACACCTGGCAGTGCTACCCACTTTTCCATACATTATCTCATTTATTTCTCACAATGACTCTATGAAGATAGATACTATCATTATCCCCATTTCACAAATCACAAAACTGAAGCTTGGAGAGGTTAAATGATTTGCCTATGTGGAGGAAAGATTCAAAATCAAATCAGTTGCCAAAGTCCATGCTCTAGCCACAATACACACTGCTTCTATAGAACAGGCATTAAACCTCAGATACAGGAAAAATTCCTTTTCGTGTCCTCACACCTAGAAGGTCATAATTATAAACAGTTGATTCAGAAGAGAGAGAGAATGAATAAATTCAGGTGAATCTGAGTCAGAACACAGTGACTCACTCATGCTATACCCTTAGGCAAATTCCAGGACATCCGTGCCTCAACATACCTATCCATAAAAGGAGCTAACCTCACCAGAGCTAACCATTACTTGCCTCCGAGAGGGCTGTATTAATTAATATTTATAATTTTAAATTAAACATTTTATTTTGAGATAATTGTAGATCTACATGCGGTTGTAAGAAATAATAGTGAGAGAAGATCATCAGATGAAAGCGACAAGGAAAACTATAGTGTTATTATTATTGCTTTGATTCTAGAGCAAAGCACCAGAAATCAAGGTAAATGAGTTAAGTGCACCACATGTGATTTGGGGGGTGGGCATGGCTATAAAAGGGCATCAGCTGAGATCCTTGTAGTGATGGAAATGTTCAGTATCTTGACTATATCAATGGCAATATCCTGGTTTTGATAGTGTATTATGGTTTTCTAAGATTTTACCATTGGGGGAAGCTGGGTAAAGGGTACACATGATCTCTCTCTCTCTCTCTCTCTCTCTCACTCACTATTATTTCTTACAACTGCCTGTGTATCTACAGTTATATCAAAATAAAAAGTTTAAAAAAGGCAGGGAGTACCTGGGTGGCTCAGTTGGTTAAGCATCTGCCTTCAGCTCAGGTCATGATCCCAGGGTCCTGGGATTGAGTCCCACATCGGGCTCCCTACTTGGCAAGGAGTCTGCTTCTCCCTCTCCCTCTGCCCCTCCCCCCCGCTGGTGCTCTCTCTCTCTTGCTATCTCTGTCAATAATAAATAAAATCTAAAAATAATAATAATAAATAAATAATTTTTTTAAAAAAAGGTAACACATGCTCCTTGTAACAAGTAAAACAACAGTCTGGTCACACCCTCCCAATCCCTCCCATTCCCACCCTCCTGAGATATCAATGCAAACTCACTGCTTATATAAACATCTGGCAGTTCTTTTTTTCTGTATCAAAATTGGATTATGTAAACTACATACTACCCTGCAACCTTTCTACTTCACCTATCACACTGTATCGTAGAGAACTTAAAAAAAAATCTTTAAACACCAAGCAGAATGGCAGGTACAGAATATTTTCTGACTGGGACAAATCTGACAAATGTTTACCATGCTAATGTCTAGTAGCTGAGTCAGCTGCATTTAGTGAGAGTGAACAGGAGAGTACAATATAGGAGAGATTGCACAAATGCAAGGTCTTCAGCAGCTATTCTAGGATCCCAACCCCCTCTATGCCTCCTCCATGGAACTATCCCATAGGCCCACAGAGGAAGAAATGCTAAAAGATTTCTTTTCAGCAGAAAATTGCTAGAGGGGATAATTCTCCCACATACTCAAGACACAGCAAACAAACTTCCTGAAAACATACTCCTCCTTCAAGGAGAAGTGCAAAATGTATTGTTGGTAATTTTTTTAAAACATCCATTTTTGTAATAACTACTTCCACTATTACTGAGTGCTAATATTTTATATAATCTATCTCTAAAGCCCCCTTCTATCCCTCTCCCATTTTATAGACAAAAACCTGGCTCACTGTGAAATAGCTTGCCCATGATCAGTGAGTACATGATAAAGTTGGTGTTCAAAGCTATAAAACTACTGCTCTTCCCACTTTAAGAGGTTTTTCTATGTTATCACATGCCAACAGAAGAGAGTCAATAAATTCAACACATGTATTTAGGCAGATGCCATTTTCCACATATGTCTGCTGACTCTGATCCAACTTTTTTTTTCCATTTAGCATATTTTGGGGAAACTATACAATATGCCCAGCCCTATTGTAGGTGACAGGGACAGAGAGGTTAAATAAAACAACACAAAAACCAGAATAGGCCTCCAACCTCAAAGAGCTTTTTCAGTCTAGTGAGGAGTCTACAACCACAGTATACTGTAACTATATAGCTCCCATAGTGAAATGTGGCAAGAACTACCCACAAGGAAGTACAAAGTGCTATGGGTTTGAAGAATCCAGCTATCCATCCAAAAGCAAATGATAATCTCTCACATTAGCTTCCTTACAACTGTTCTTAGTTTCAATTCTTCCCTGATATACAACGTCCTTCTATACAAAACACTGCCCTGAGCATACTCAACAAGTATGAACAAAAGCTTGCCAGCTCATGCCAGCAATAAAGCTCCCTCTCCAAAAATAATACTGTAATTTTTTAAAACTTTGGCAATGAGGGGCGCCTGAGCAGCTCAGACGGTTAAGTGTCTGACTCTTGATCTCAGCTCAGGTCTTGATCTCGGGTCATGAGTTCAAGCCCTGCACTGGGCTCTAAGCTGGGCATGAAGCCTACTTAAAAAAAAAAAAAAAAAAATTAATTTTGGCAATGAAAATAAACTATCTTTAACCTTTTTGGTCAAATCATGGATGTACAGAGTTAAAAGTGACTCAGACATCATTTTGAACCTAACATCTTAGAAAGTTAAATTCACCTGTCCATTGTTACAAGACTTACTAAGAGTAGCTCTGAGACAAAAGCCCAGGTTTCTCAATTCATTGTATGGGGTTCCTTCCCACCACTGCTTCTTTCTTTTAAATCCAATAAAAATGAACTTAATGAAGTAAAGATTTTCTCTTTTTTTTTCTTTTAAGATTTTACTTATTCATTTGAGAGAGAGAGAACTCGTGAGCTCGAGCATGAGCAGGGTGAGAAGTAGAGGGAGAGGGAGAAGCAGACTCCCCACTAAGCAGGGAGCCTGACAACGACCATGCAGGGCTCAATCCAAGGACCCCGGGGTCACAACCTGAGGGGAAAGCAGACGCTTAATCGACTGAGTCACCCAGGTGCCCCTGGTTTTTCTCTTTTCATCAATAGATGCGGATGCATTCATGAATACATAAACATGCACAGTTTAAAGACTATCAAGGGGCACCTGGGTGGCTCAGTTGGTTAAGCGTCTGCCTTCGGCTCAGGTCATGATCCCAGAGTTCTGGGATCGAGTCCCACATCGGGCTCCCTGCTCCTTGGGAGCCTGCTTCTCCCTCTGCCTCTCTCTCTCTCTCTGTCTCTCATGAATAAATAAATAAAATCTTTAAAGAAAATAAATAAATAAATAAATAAAATAAAGACTATCAAAAACTAACACGCTGGGGTGCCTGGGTGGCTCAGTCGTTAAGCGTCTGCCTTCAGCTCAGGTCATGATCCCAGGGTCCTGGGATCGAGCCCCACATCGGGCTCCCTGTTCCGTGGGAAGCCTGCTTCTCCCTGTCCCACTCCCCCTGCTTGTGTTCCCTCTCTCGCTATGTCTCTCTCTGCCAAATAAATAAAATTAAAAAAAAAAAAAACCCTAACATGCTAAACACCATGATGTGGTACATACAGAGGTAAAGGACTGCCTATCCTTGATATGGAAGAAGCTCTTCAGGCATTTGGGGGTGAAATGTCAATACACTCTATAAAAAAAAAAGCCATCATCACCATCATCTTACCAACAACTAGTATTTTAGGGGTATCCACTATGAGCCAGGCACCTTGCATGTTATTTCTGATCCTTAGAACCACTCTTGAAAGACAGGTGTTATCACCCCACTGTATATTTGTGTGCACCAGGTTTATAGAAGTATCTCCAAACCCCACGGCTACCCCAGGAGCTGAGCCAGAATTCCAACTCTAGAGTGCACGCTCTTTTCCCACTATCCTACACTCCCCTCCAAGGACAGAATAACTACACTGCACATGTGGCTGGGACATCAAGCCACTTCAAATTTTGATATAATTTCCTGACTGGCAGTTATGTAATTTAGCCATCTTTTCAATCTTCAGGTTATTTTCACTAATTTTTTTTTTTTTAAGATTTTATTTATTTATTTGACAGAGAGAGACACAGCAAGAGAAAGAACACAAGCAGGGGGAGTGGGAGAGGGAGAAGCAAGTTTCCCACGGAGCAGGGAGCCCAATGTGGGGCTCGATCCCAGGACCCTGGGATCATGACCTGAGCCAAAGGCAGAGGCTTAACAACTGAGCCACCCAGGCGCCCCTATTTTCATTAATTTTCTTTCATGATTCCTCAGTGGTCTTCCAGGTTTTCTTTCTTTTCTTTTAAGAAACAGATACCCTTTTTCCAAATGCAATCTTTTGTGAAAACACTAAAATATAAGAGATCAAAGTTGGGCTGCTCTGGTTTAAGCAGAGTGGGAGAACCAAAGCTCCTCCCGACTCTCACAGCCACCCCTTAGGCACCTCCAAAGAACACAGTTTGAAAAACACTAACTTGGGGCACCTGGCTGGCTCAGTCGGTAGAATATGGGACTCTGGGTCTTGGGGTTGTGAGTAAAAGTTCCATGTTGGGCAAGGAGCCTACTTTATTTATTTTTTTTATTAAAGATGTATTTATTTGAGGGGGGGGGGCGGGTGTGCATGTACAAGCAGGGGGAGGGGCAGAGGAGAGAATCTTCAAGTAGACTCCCTACCTGAGCATGGAGCCCCATCATGACTGCTAGATCATGACCTGAGCCAAAACCAAGAGTCAGATGCTCAACTGACAGAGCCACCCAGGCGCCCCAAGCCTACTTTAAAAAAAATAATTAAATTTTAAAAAGAAATGATAGTATACAAAAAAGAAAAACACTAATTTAAAACAGAAGACTCTAACTTCTGCATCTCAGCTTTGCCACTTACCATGTGTATAACCTTTGGAAAGAAAAAATTTTACTCTTTCCTGTCCTTTACAATAGAGATATCACCACTCACTTTATAGGTCTGTTATGAATATTACAAGGAGAAACAAATACAAAATTCCCAGTACATGGTAAGTATTCAAAAGTTGGCTCCCCTCTTATCCTGCAGAGGTTTTGTTGCCAATTCAAGAAAGCTCAATAAACATATTTGATATTTTTGGTAGCAGAGACGTGAACAAGTAAATGCTCCCACAGCTCAACTAAAATGAACATAATAAATCCATTAAACCTACCTAGCAAGGTAATACCCCCTCCCAGGTTAGCTTCCCAGTCAGTCAATGACCCATGGACCTCAAACCATGATTTTGATAATAGACAAGAGATCCCTTATGAGATACTTTAATGTAAACTCTAAGTGGTGAATGTGTTAACGTTCTCAGTACCTTAACTTTGGCATTTCCTGAGCTGAGCATTTAAACTGACAACTTAATACTGCATTCAATGAGTATTTTTATGTTTATGTTCTACAACAGAATCTAATGTTCATTTGCCCATCTTCTGGACTTCTTTTTCTCCAAATACTACAATACAAAAATAAACGTATGTCATGTGCACCTTCACCTAAGCAATTTTAACCTGGCCCTTCCTAAATAGTCATTAAGAATCTATTACCTTAGTCTGTTATTGATAATGTGTTCCCATTTCTACATGTATAACAGGAGACCAAACCAATTTTTACAGGAAAAGATTCTCAGTCCTAATCTAAACCCAGCCAACAACTCTCAAATCACACACTCTATGGAAGCTGCAGATGTTGGCTTTGATCCTTAGGATTTAGGAAGAATCACAACAATAATACATCACACTGCCATGAAAAGACTCGTTTACGATAAAAAACACATCCCTGAGCATTCAACCCAGGAGCCAAAAAGATTCAGAATGCTAATCTTCCATTTTACCAGGAGACCTTGAGCAATTTACCTACTCTCTATTGATTATTTCTTCATAAAGAAAATGAAAATATACTCATTACAATGCCAGAGATACTGTTTTGATTAACCATCAAACAACTATGTCCTGGGGTTACCAGGGACCTCAGCAAGTCATCTTTCTCACCTCCCTCATTCCTTAACAAGTCCACACCTAAATCATCCTAGAAAGATAGTTACTAAGTCTTTGAAGAAGATATTTCACAACCTTCCTTGGTAATATTCCAGTATCTTGTCAGGAAATTCTTTCTATTTGTAATCTATATCCCTTCCACTGCAATTAAAACACATTCCCTCTTGTCTTCTATGGAAAAAGAACATCTGCTTAATACCACCTGAACAATATCCCTTCAAGAGATTATAAAATATAGGAAGCCCATTTTAAGAGGCTTCATGTAAATGCAACATGGCTTTAAATGGGTCATCTTAGACAAAAAACATGATTAAGAGTCTTAAATTCCCAGTTCCATCACCGACTTGCTCTGAAGATAGGAAGTTAAAACCATGCAGATGCTGTACCTCAATCACCCCATCAGTAAAATGCAAATAATAAAACCAGTATGTTAGGAGAATTCAGTTCCTCAAAAAGTTAAACATAAAGGAAAGAGATTCTCAATCCCAATCTAAGCCTGGCCAACAACTCTCAAATCACACACTCTGTGGAAGCTGCAGATGTTGGCTTGATCCCTATGGTCTGGGAAGAATCACAACAATAATACATTACCAGATAGCCCTGCAATTACACTCCTATGCAGATACCCAAAACAACTGAAAACAAGTACTCATACATGAATGTTTACAGTAGTTCTATTAATGATATCCAAAAGGTAGAAACAGTCCAAATGTTCATCAATGGATAAATGGACAGATTATTGGTATATACATACACAAAAGGTTACGTACTGTTATGATTCCATTTCTTTTTTTAAAGATTTTGTTTATTTATTTGTCAGGGAGAGAGACAGCGAGAGAGGGAACACAAGCAGGGGGAATGGGAGAGGGAGAAGCAGGCTTCCTGCGGAGCAGGGAGCCCGAGATGGGGCTCAATCCCAGGACCCTGGGATCATGACCTGAGCCGAAGGCAGACGCTTAACCACTGAGCCACCCAGGCGCCCCTATGATTCCATTTATATGAGAGAGCCACAATAGATCAATCAACCAGATTGCTGGTTTCCAGGGCTGGTGGAAGGAGGGAAATGAAAAGAAACTGCATAAACTGGGAAGATGTTTTACTCTGGAATAATCGAAATGTTTTGGAACTATGGAGGTGGTGGTTTCACAACACTGTGAATGTACTAAACACCACTGAATTGTTCACTTTAAAATAGTTAATTTTGGTGGGGCGCTGGTTGGCTCAGTTGGTTAAGCGTCTAACTCTTGTTTTCAGCTCAGGTCATGATCTCAGGGTGGTGAGATTGAGCCCCGCATCCTCCCGCTCCGCTGGGGAGTCTGCTTGAGATTCTCTGCCTCTCACCCTTCCTCAGCCCTTCCTTCCCCCACTCACATGAGTGTGTGTGCTCTCTCTCTCTCTCAAATAAATAAATAAAATCCTTAAAAAATAAAAATAAGGGGTGCCTGGGTGGCTCAGATGGTTAAGCGTCTGCCTTCGGCTCAGGTCACGATCCCAGGGTCCTGGGATCGAGTCCCGCATCGGGCTCCCTGCTAGGCGGGGAGCCTGCTTCTCCCTCTGCCGCTGCCTCTCTCTATCTCTCTCTCTGACTCTCATGAATAAATAAATAAAAAACAAACAAAAAAATAAAATAAAAATAAATTTTAAAAAATGGTTATTTTTGTGTTATGTGAATTTTACCTCAATAAATTAAAAAAAAAAAAAAAAAAAAATGCCAGAAGAGGGGCGCCTGGGTGGCTCAGCAATTGAGGGTCTGCCTTCACCTCAGGTCATGATCCCAAGGTCCTGGGATGGAGCCCCATATCAGGCTCCCTGCTCAGTGGGAAGCCTGCTTCTCCCTCTCACACTCCCCCTGCTTGTGTTCCCTCTCTCGCTGTCTCTCTGTCAAATAAATAAAGTCTTTAAAAAAAAAAAAAAAGAATGCTAGAAGAACTAATGGGGACAATATCCATAAAATGCTTAGCCCTTCCCAGGGAAGTCATCATATAAATTTCCAGGTAGACTGGTAGCAAAAATGTTTAATATTATCTCAGTATAGCCTATTAGACTCTAAGCAAAGAATATGTAAATGAGAAACAAAACAGAAATCAAAATAAAGTCTAGAATCACAGTTATAGAGTATTCTACATGGCAATAAGAGCCAATAAAAATAAGCGAATGAATAACGAGATAAATAACCAAGCATATCAGCTAATTAACTATAGCAACAATGGCCATAGAAAAGCAACAAGAAAAAATAAAGGTAAGGAATGAACTTTAAAAAACCAGCAGTACCAAAATACAAAGACACATTAGGTAGGGAGCTAAAAACAGAGAAGCTAATGATAGCAAAGTTAAAAAAGACATAAACCCTTAAACTCCAAGGCCACATATAAAGACCATGAGAATCTCTACTCTTGCCATTTTAACTCAGTCCTTAATCTCTTTCTCCTTTAATATAACCTCCTGGCAAGATACCAAGGCTAGGCCACCAAGGCTAGGTCACCATTCCTATCGTCATATTACTTCTTCAAGTATTACTTCTTATGGGGAGACAGACATGCTAATTACCAAAATATAGAGACCATCTCTATCTACTTCCTCCCTTCGCACTTTTTAAATTCACTTCAGTGTGGCTTCTGGCCCTACATTCCTCCAACACTGTTCTTGTTATGACCATCAATGATCTTTGTGTTGCTAAATCCAAAAAATACAGGCAATCACTTTCTCCTTGAAACATGTTCCTCTCTCAGTTTCTGAGATTTCCTATTAAATTCCTTGGATCTTGGTCGGGAACACTCTCCTCCTGTTAGTCTATACATACATTCCCTCTAGGTAATCTTGGCCATTTTTCTTGACTGTAAATACTACCTATCAAGAACATCCAGATTTACTGCCAGGGCCCTTCCAGCAGCACTCAAAGGCTACTTGCTTGATGTCTCCACTTACATGTTTTCAACAGACAGCTCACATTCGGCATGACTAAAGTTGAAGGTCTTCATTCTACTTTCCAACTCTAGTCAAAATCTGTTCCTTCTCAAATGTCCATCTCAGAAATGGCAACTTCATCTACCCAGAGGCTCAAGCCAGAAATTTGGGAATCATACTAGACTCTTCTCTCCTCCCACATATCCAATCCATCCTTAAGTCTTGCCTGTCCTAATTCTAAAGTATCTATTGAATCTTAAAAAAAATAAAAATAATAATAAAATAAAATGTCTATGAGTCTTTCTACATCCTTCCATCTCCACTGCCTAGAGCCTAATCCAAGCCATGATCATCTTTTGCCAGGACCACAGTAAGACATCTTAACTCTCATACTTCTCCCACTTCTCTTCCAAATTTTCCAGTTTCCAAAATTTTTTCCACAAATTTCTAATATTTTCCACAATGTAGCCAGAGCAATTTTTAAAAATCATGTATTAGGTCACAACACTCATACTTAAATTCTTCCAAGGCTTCCAGTTATACTTAGGAAAAAAATCCAAAATCCTTAACACAGTCCTCCCTATGTCTCTATCCTCATCCTATGCCCCTCTCCTTCCTCCCCACTGCTCACTGTATTCCAGCCACCCAATCTTCTTCCAGCTTCTCAAATGTGCTGTGTTCCTTTCCACCTTAAGGCTTTCATACATCCTATTCCCTTTGCCTTTCCCTTTCAACCTTCTAATCTCTGCTTAAATATCACTTCTTCAGAGAAACCTCCCCAAAGCTCCAATATAATTTAGGCTCCCCTACTATAATCTCTTTTTTACTTTTCCATCATAGGACTTCATACACTTTGCAATTATACAGTTATTGGTGTATTTTTTTGTTTATGGTCTCTCTTCCCTTTGGACTATAAGGGTATGGACAGTGTCTATTTTATCACTGTAGTCTTAGTATAGTGGTAGTAGTTTAGAGAGTTTAGAATTGTTTAAAGTAGTTTAGTATCAGTATAATTTAGGGATTAAAAGCAAGAGACTATGGAGCCAGACTGCTTAGATTCCAATCCTGGTGCTGCCACTAACTAGCTTGAAACCTTGGGCAAACTGCTTAACCTGTCTGTGCCACAATCTCCACATCTATGAAATGGGGATAATAAAAAGTACCTACACCATAAAACTGTTGTAAGAATAAAAAGAATCAATGATACAAAGCACTTCAATAAGCACTGGTTCTGATCAGCTCTTATTATGGTATCCACAACACTTACCGCAGCGGTGGACATTCAATAAACATTTACTGAATGAATGAATGAATGAATGAAAAAAAACCAAGACTCCACTATAATCATTATATAGGTCTTTAAAATGACAAAGCAGGAATATTACAGAGACTTCAGAGAGGAAAACAAAAACAGTTAAGGCAAAGACTGAAGCCACCCACAATTTACAAGGGTATAAAGGAACAAGAGTAATAAAAAAAAGCTAACTCTATTGGATTCCCAGTCTTCACCGCTATACGTAAAATATGTTCACTCTTCCAGAAGTTTACCCAAGGTGATTTGGTAGCTTTGACTTTTCCCTAAATATCATTCTTTTCTGTGCCTTAAGTCAACTTCTTCCAAATACTTCAACCACTAATCACAGTTCAAATAGATGGTAAAATTCAGATGCTAAAAATTTTCTACCTGTTTTGCAAAGAAATGTTCTTCTGTTCCTAAAATAGCTCTGGCCTGTTTTACCACACATATTACAGAATCCTCAAAATTTTGCCATTTCTTTTCTATTTGGAATTCTTTCCGACACTGTTGCTTTCTAGGTTTCTCTTTCCCAGTAAAGATGCATCCTCTAATTTGAAGCACACAGAGAAAGGAGAGACAAATATGCTGCTTTAAATTCCTATTTCCTATTCAAGGTGTCTCAAAAGACACTAAACTTCAATCTAAGCATCACCATTATTTGTTCTTGTTTAGGGGAACATAAAATCCTTATCATGTGGGCGCCTGGGTGGCTCAGTCGTTAAGCGGCTGCCTTCGGCTCAGATCGTGATCCCAGAGTCCTGGGATAGAGTCCCACATCGGGTTCCCTGCTCCGCGGGAAGCCTGCTTCTCCCTCTCCCACTCCCCCTGCTTGTGTTCCTGCTCTCGCTGTCTCTGTCAAATAGATAAATAAAATCTTAAAAAAAAAAAAATCCTTATCATGCTATAATAGTAATATTGAAAATGATAACAGCTGTCATATATAGTGCTATCTGCTGTTCTAAATGTTTTACATATATTAACTCATTCAATTCTCGCAACTGCATGGTATTCTACACATGAGGAAAGGCATAGAGAGGTAAAGTAACTTGCCCAAGTTGCAGAGCTAGTAAATAGTGGCCCTGGGATTTGGACTCAGACTGCCTGACTCCAAGAATCAGTACCACTAGGCTGTTATTCAAGAGTCTGGAAAGACATGTTTTTCTACCCTGTTTTCACTGGTCACCTAGACTGAACTACTCCTATTCTCTCCCCAAATCAAACAAGCATATTAATCCTAAGCAACTCAGCAAAACTTGAAATGTTTCATTACGTCATAAACATACACACCTAAAACAAAGTAATTTTGGTTCATGGGAGAATGAATATATGTTCTATCCTGGGAAGCAGAAATAAACAAATGATGAAATCATGAAATGTGAAATTTGCCTCAGTTAATTCTACAGATAGAAATACAATTCCAGGGCGCCTGGGTGGCTCAGAAGGGTTGAGCGGCTGCCTTCGGCTCAGGTCGTGATGCTGGAGTCCCTGGATCAAGTCCCGCATCGGGCTCCCTGCTCGGTGGGGGGTCTGCTTCTCCCTCTGACCCTCCTCCCTCTCATGCTCTCTGTCTCTCATTCTCTCTCAAATAAATAAATAAAATAAAAATCTTTAAAAAAAAAAAAAAAAAATACAATTCCAATTAAAAGTAAAAAAAAAAAAAAAAAAAAATTCCAGAAATACAATTCCAGAAATAGTAGGGAAAAAAAAAAAATACTACAAAATACTTGTAATATCTTGGAAGAAAGGTACCAAACAAGATTGTATTATTGTACTGTATATATTGTATTGTACATTGTATTATTGTTTACACATATTCAGCAGTAGCCTACATATTCCCTCTCTCAATTTCATGACAATCCTTCAAAGTCTTTCCCCTCACATAAGGCTAAGAACTTCAGCTTAGTCCCTGCTACAAATAAACCTGAAGGCATGTATTCAATGTTTAAATTCATTGAGCTCAACTTCCAAAGAACAGTTAGATTGGAAAAAATTAATAAATGAGAACCAATTAAATTCAGGTCACATTAGAAGTAAAAAATTAAACTTATTAGCCAAGCATGCTGGACATTTCTAAGTCACAGTCATCCTTTATTATGCCAAATCCAGTGTCATCATACAAGAACAAATATTACATGTAACAATCTTAAGTGAAGACTTCCACTGTGATGGCAGCAAGAGAACCTTAATTTAGTGAATCATGATATGCTGTGAATGCAACTTTTTAAAGGGATTAAGGATTAAGAAAACCCAGTGCCCTCCTCACTCCTTTATCTCTCTGTCAGCCCCCATTTGTTTCTTTCAGAGCACAGCTTAAATTTCAATATTAACCAGGTACCTAGTCAACTCTGCTCCCCACTGGAATAAACTTGGTAAGAGCAAGTACACTCATGTCTACCTTTGTATCCCAGCATCTAATGAGCATTAAATAAATATTTGCTAGATGAACAAAAGTCTGAAAAGGTAAGGGTTGAAAAAGAGTTACAATCGGGGCACCTGCGTGGCTCAGTCGGTTAAGTGTCAGCCTTCAGCCCAGGTCGTGATCCCAGGGTCCTGGGATCGAGCCCTGCATCGGGCTCCCTGCTCAGTGAGGAGCCTGCTTCTCCATCTGCCACTTACCCTGCTTGTGCTCTCTCTCTCAGATAAATAAAATCTTTAAAAAAAAAAAAGAAAGAAAGAAAAAGAGTCACAATCAAGAAATAGTTCCAAAAGGTCTGTGAGGAATATATTGCACCTTAGGAAACAACAAAGTACAAGAACAGTACTCAATGAAGAAAGGAAGAAGTCTGGGTGGAGAAGTAGAGATTATAAACCCCAAGAAGAGACAGAGAACAAGATGGAAAAGTTACTAATCTACAGATGCACAGGCAAGACTAACTGGAAGAGAGGGGGTAAATATCTCAGTCTCACCTCATAAACATGCAGCACCTCAAACTTGTCTTTCACTAGCACTTGCAGGCACTCCTTTCCACCTACATATTAGTAAGCTCCTCCCATGCTGGTTTAATGTTTGTCACCTCTCTCCTCCATGACTGTCAGGCATAATGTTGCCTTGAAAGAAGCAAGGTAAAAAAAATAAAATAATAAAATTAAAATTAAAAAAAAGAAAGAAGATGGAGCGCCTGGGTGGCTCAGTCGTTAGGCGTCTGCCTTCGGCTCGGGTCGTGATCCCAGGGTCCTGGGATCAAGCCCTGCATCGGGCTCCCTGCTCCGCAGGAAGCCTGCTTCCCCCTCTCCCATTGCCCCTGCTTGTATTCCCTCTTTCGCTGTGTCTCTCTCTGTCAAATAAATAAATAAAATCTTTAAAATTAAAAAAAAAAGAAAGAAGCAAGGTGTCCAAGAACCTAGATGACATCTACTCATTGTTTCTGTAAGATAGGACAGCAGTTAACATCTGAAGAGCACTTTACCTTTTTAAGGCAGTTTCATGTACTTTTTCTCTACGGAAGTATTATAGAAGTATTCTCTTTCCCATTCTTTAAATACAGATTCATAAAAGTATTCAAAGCCTTGGATTTAAATCCCAGCTCTGCTACATACTGCTCTGTGATCTTGGTCAAATTATTTACTCTCTCTGAGTTCAGTATCCACTGGGAAAATAATATTCACCTTAAAGGACTGCTATGAGTATTCAATGAGATAATACATATAAAGAACATGCCCAATAAAGGGCAGTAACCTTCCCTATCGCCTCCTTAAATAATTTGTACAGGATTTCTCAGCTAAGGAAGCTCATAAGCCTAGGACTTAAACCCAGGTCTCCTGATTCCTTAATCTGTCTTCTTCTTACCACATCACTTTGGCAGACTGCCACATACTACTGGGCACATAAATACGTTCTGACAATAACTGATCACAAAATTTTTATCTATCAGTAACTAATTTTAGCTTTGCAAAAAGGGAAAAAAAATAGATCTAATTAACTAGGAGGGGAAAAGGGGTTTGAAAATATAAAATGTAAATTACCCCCAAACCACGGGACAGGTTGTACCATAGTACTTCTGTACAAAAAGAAATTATGACAAGAAACAGAAAGTTCTCTCTGGGTTTATGAGAAACAACTGGAGAAAGAAACAAGAATGACTATGATTAAAGGAACTTAAGGGTTTTGTGTTTTGTTTTGTTTTTTGGTAAAACAAACCACTGGGCAAAAAGATCTGCATCCCATCCCAAAATAACTCTATCAAGGCCAAGACACATCTTTAAAAAAAGAGACCTGGGGCGCCTGGATGACTAAATCGGTTTGAGCTTCCGACTCTTGGTTTTGGCTCAGGTCATGGTCTCAGGTTGTGAGTTCAAGCCCCATGTGGTAGTGGGGAGTCGGCTTGGGATTCTCTTCCTCTCCCTCTGTTCCCCACCCAATGAGCGTGCACTCTCTTTCTCTTTCAAATTAATACATAAATCTTTAAAAATAAATTTAAAAAAATTAAAAAATGGACGCCTGCGTGGCTCAGTCGGTTAAGCATCTGCCTTCGGCTTAGGTCATGATCCCAGAGTCCTGGGATCGGGTCCCGCATTAGGCTCCTTGCTCAACGGGGAGCCTGCTTCTCCCTCTGCCTGCAGCTCCCCCTGCTTGTGCTCTCTCTCTCTGGCAAATAAATAAATCTTTAAAAAAATTGTTTAGGGGCGCCTGAGTGGCTCAGTCGTTAAGCATCTGCCTTCGGCTCAGGTCATGATCCCAGGGTCCTGGGATCGAGCCCCGCATCGGGCTCCCTGCCCAGCGGGAAGCCTGCTTCTCCCTCTTCCACTCCCCATGCTTGTGTTCCCTCTCTCGCTGTGTCTCTCTCTGTCAAATAAATAAAATCTTAAAAAAAAGGTTTAAAAAAATTGTTTAAAAAAAAAGAGACCTCAGTGTGCTAACAACAAAACTCTTTTTTTCCAACTCCTTTCAGGGCAAGATAAATGGGAATAGTGAGATAAACTGTCAACAAAAACTGTCAACATTCATGAAGACCCTTGACGATCATAAATGTTTGGATTCAGTATTAATAAGGAGCAGAAAGGAGCATGATCAAAAAAAAGTTTTGGGGCACCTGGCTAGCTCAGCCAGTAGAACATGCAATTCTTGATCTCAGGATCATGAATTCAAGCCCCTCACTGGATGTGGAGCTTACTTTAAAAAATAAATAAATAAAAGCATAAAAGTTTCATACGATTCCTAACGTGTTGAAAATATTTTGAAAATTATACAGTATAAAAAGAAGTTATTACAGTTAGTAAAAATAACCAATTGTTTTCAAATGACATTTATAACTAATCTTTTCCAAGTGACAGACGTAACTCCTTCCAGGATAAGTTCTAGAAGATATTCAAAGAAGTTCATATCTTAATAATCCCCAAGAACTTTCTCACTAAAAGAGAAGATAGAACAATTAAGTCACATTCTGAACCCGTAAGTTTCTGAAAGAAAATGCCAGAAGAGAGCCTGATCTGACAGACAGAACAGACAAGATTTAACCAAGAAAGGTAAACAGTGGAGTGAATTTGTCAAAAAGCAGGGTAGAAGCTCATAAGAAGCTCTATACCTATAACCCCACCACCAGCACCAAAACCAAATTTCTTGTCTTCTTCAATCCAACTTAAACCTCTCCTAATTATCTCCTACAGAAACATAACAAAATGTTCCTAACGTTTTTTGTGACACTCACAGCAAACTCCATCTATTATTTAGCATTAATTAGGAGCTGCTGATATACTATACTAACTATAAATTCTATGCAGAATAAATCCCCAGGAGATAATGTCACGGCCTTCTCTAAATTCTTTCCTCTGTTATAAATTTCTCTTCTACCATAAAAACTTTTCCAGAGAGCACACATTCTTAGCCTAACTTCCCAATGTAGATTTTCCACAGTCTGGTGGCTCTTCATTAAACCCTTTCTGGAAGTACTGAGGTCCTGATAACTAGGAAATCTCTCATGATCAAGGCCCTACATTTAAATATTGCTGACCTCAAAAAAAAAAAAAAAAATAGAGGAACAATAATCTTTCCAAAACTCATGAGAATTCTAAAAAAAAAAAAATCATAGACTTGTATAGTTTCCATCTAAGAACTAGAAATTTAGTCTATTTTCTCTTAAAACCACTGTCCTACTGATTCTACAGACTATGGAAATACTTATTCAACCTAGAATGACCTCCAGCCTGAATATTTTTTTTCAACAAACAAGCTACGCAAATTAGGATCATGACACTGAATCCAATGAAAATAAAATTAATAAGAACACTTAGTCCCCAAAGTTTCCAAGTTGGGAGAGAAAAGGAAAACACAATGGAGTTGCCGGAATTTTAACTTTCTATTTAAATATCTCAATATTTGAATGATTCTTACACACAACCTGTTTAGTATATGCATAACTAAACCACTAATCAAATATAATAAAACTGTTCCGAACGCGCCTCCTTGGGCTGCCTCTGGATTCTTCCTAGAAAGCACTCTCAAGACAAATATCTGATTTCAAAATCTTGACCATTCTCCGTTGGACATTAACCCATTTAACACCACAGTTAGAAGATTTCCACTGAGAACAAGCTGAGGGGAAGGAGAAGAAATAAGTATCAACCAGAAAGCAAACTGGACAGCAAACGAAATTTTCTTATCAAGAAACAGAATTGTCATTGCTATTCTCACGAAAATGATACAGACTTTGACAAGCAAAACCAGCATGGTCTCTTTACTTATGAAGTACCAGTGACAGAATCTGATTTCCTAGGTAGGAGGGATCACAAACGACAAGTCTCTGTGTGCATAAAGTGACAGGTAAATAGGAAAAAAAAAAAGGCGAACTTGTAAATGACAAAAAAACGACTTAAGGTGCATTTAAAGATCTTTTGGGGACATGGGGAAAAGTCAAGTACCAGAACTCAGTCTCAGTTTCCCTACCCCAAAAAAGCAAGAACATGACACTTCGCTAAGAGTAGCCTGGGGGCCATGTTCCCACTTGCCTCCACCTACTCAAAGGTCCCTTCAAAGGCCGGACTCAGAGGGGGTCCCCAGCGCAACTGAGTCATGACACCCGGAGCCGTGGGGGTGGGGAGGCGGGAAGAGAAACGGAGGGTCAAAGCGCGCAAAGCTCTATCCGTTCCTGGAAAGCGATTTTCCCCCCACACTAGGGGTGCCAACACCCGCCCTAGACCCAACATTCCCTTCCTACCGAACCGCGCAGAGCAGCCCCAGCATCTCTCCCTCCTTCCGGCCTCTCCCTCAGTTCCCCACCGCCTCTCCGACCGCGCCCCCGAACACAGCCGGGTAGCTCCACCTCCGGCCGTGTCTCCGCGGCCGACCCACCCACCCACCCGCCGGCGCCAAGGTCTTCTCAACCCGCCGGCGGAAGGATGCCGGGCCGGGCCTCCCAGGCTCCTCCCGGGCCTACCTGCAAGGCGGGCGGGAGCTCCGTCTGCAGCCCGGCGGGGGGACTCAGCCACCGACTGGAAGAAGAGGCAGGAAGGAAGCAAGGGGTCCGCTCTACCGACCAGCGGGAGAAAGCAGCCTGAGCGAGAGGCCTCGCGGATAAGTCAGCCTTCGACCCGGCGCCGCCGCCGCTCAGAAGACATCAAGCAAGAAGACGGCGCAAAAGATCACCGAATACACGAACGCCTCAGACATCGAAGGAAGAGCGCCCAGGCAATCGTTCGAGGAAGTGCAGTCGAGCGCCGAAAAACAGCTCAGCTCCAACTCTAGGTCCGACTCCTGTCCAAGGCATGAATAAACAAACCCAGATCATAAGCCGTGGAGTAAAGTAGCCGGTGCTTCTGCCATTTTCTGTGTTGGTTGCCAGCTAAGTTGTTTAGAGCACTGGAGTTTTTCTTGGGTGTTGAAGATCAAGTCATAGCAGAGTAACACGTGGCAGTTCAGCGACTACATTATGCACTCCCAACACTATTTATCCCAGCTGAGCAAGTGTGACTCTTAGTTTCCTCACGGACAGTGAGGTAAATAAATATACATATATATAACAGGCACAGAGAGACAATGAGAGAGAATCCAGACTGAGAAATAAAGTGAGTAATCGCTGTTAAAGCTCCACTTTAGCAAAGCATAGCAAAGAGAAGCTGGGAAAATTCAGGGTTTTGTAGGCTGACCTGAAGGCAGGACAAAAAAAACAAAAAAACACATGCTTTTTTTTTTTTTTTTTTTAAAGATTTTATTTATTTATTTGAGAGAGAGAGAATGAGAGAGAGCACATGAGAGGGGGGAGGGTCAGAGGGAGAAGCAGACTCCCTGCCGAGCAGGGAGCCCGATGCGGGACTCGATCCAGGGACTCCAGGATCATGGCCTGAGCCGAAGGCAGTCGCTTAACCAACTGAGCCACCCAGGCGCCCAAAACACATGCTTTTTAATTTTATTCCAAAGGCCTGGGACCACAGGTGTGCTTCTTACATAATAATCAAAATTCTCTGGGTCAGAACCTGACAAAGTTGACATTTTCATCCTCACAGCAATAGCCCCTTTCTGAAGTCTCTTAGTAGACAAACTAATATGCTCAGCACAAATGTGGATTAATCTGTACATCCTAGGTCAATTCAATAAATCACATAGATCACTCCAAATATGGATTTACCAAGTGTGGGCAATAAATAATACAGTCTACCCTATCCCCTCCTAAGGAGGGAGGGAGGAGACTTGGACAATAAAGGTGTAAAAAGAAGTAAGATAGTCCCAGCCCTTAAAGAGCGGGTAATCTAATCAAAGTGAAAGACCACATCCTCAAGGCGGCTGGGTGGCTCAGTCAGTTAAGCGCCTGCCTTTGGCTCAGGTCATGATCTCAGGGTCCTAGGATTGAACCTCCATGGGGCTCCCTGCTCTACAGGGAGCCTGCTTCTCCCTCCCCCTCTGCTGCTCCCCCTGCTTGTGCTCTCTCACTCTCTCTCTCTGTCAAATAAATAAATAAAATCTTAAAAAAATAAAAAGACCACATCCTTACAACATTAGCTTTATTTACAATTTATTATAATTTTTTAAAAATCTCCTCCTTTAAGTCTATAACAATATTTAAGGGACAACTCATGTATATAATACAGGATAAAACCAGCATCCATAATATGAGGACAAAACACTGCGTTTCGTTGTCTACTGTTTTAGGGGACTTAAAAATGAGTAAACATTATAACAACATTTACAAAAGTCTAAAAAAAAAGAATCTGCTTCCAAAACACAAAGTTTTAATTGGTTCATGTTCCCATGCAGTCCTTGGAAATATCCTACATAATGTTTTAAAGTTTAAGCAGAGATACAACAGTGTTGTTTTGCATTAGATCATTTCCCTATTAAATCTTTAATAGTTGTTATTTTTAACAGTTGCACAATATTGCATTGAGAGGATATACTGACCTTGCTTCCCATTGTTGGATATGCATGTTGCTCCCAAACATTTTCTGTGTAATAGGTATTGCTGCTTTTGGAAAGAGGCAGTTGTGACCTTTTTATTAATGATTAGGACCTACTGCACATAAACAAAAAGAGTAAGGAAGCAAGGTAGAGATTTATTTCTCTGTCATATAAAAGAAATCCAGAGATGCACAACCTAGGGTAAGGTGTGGCCATTTGGTGTCAGGGACCAGGCTTTCATCCTGTTGCTCTGACATCTTCAATAAGTGGCTTTCATCTCAGGTCCAAGACAGCTGTTCGAGCTCTAGCCACCATGTCTACATTCCAACCAGCAGGAAGCTGAAAAGAGAAAGGCATGTCTTCCGCCATAAGGACATATCTTGAAAATAGCACAGGACATTCCCACTTATATTCCACTGGCCAGAATTTAGTCACATACCCACACCTAACCGGGAATTAGTCTTTATCCTGGGCAGTTCTAAAAGTCAAGGGCCAAAGAATACTAAGTGCCAACTAAATAAGCAGTCTCTGCCACATTCCTGAAGCCAGATGAGGAGCAGCAAATAGACTTCCCTTTGCGGTCATCCAGGGCTGAGTTTCTATTCCCAGAATATATGTTTTAGAGAAGCTTCCTTCTTAGAAAGGCTTGTGGGGCATAAGCATCTAAAGCCACAGCCCTCATTCAAACTTGACCCAAATAACATTGTTTTGAAAGCTTGATTTCAGTGAGAAAAACTAAAGAAACTAATTTCAAGGCTACAAGCAATTTTCAGTCTTTCAAAAATTGGAGACTTTTATTTTGGGAAAAACACCTGAAGTTTATGCAAATATAAATCTAAAATCAGGGGCGCCTGGGTGACTCAGTCTGCCTTCAGCTCAGGTCATGATCCCAGGGCTCTGGGATCAAGCCCCGCATCCGGCTCCCTGCTCAGCGGGGAGCCTGCTTCTCCTTCTCCCTCTGCCGATCCCCCTGATTGTGCTCACGCTCTCTGTAAAAAAATGGATAAAATCTTAAAAAAAAAAATCTAAGATCATCACCTGAAAATGGAGATATTTGAGAAGCTGAGGCTAAACTGGTCTGTGAAACCATGGAAAAGATGGCTTATTCTGCAGGCAGAGTTGCATCTCTATAGATAGATTTCTCTAGAGAACTGTTTCTTCTCAAGTGTGGATTTAAGCTTCAGTGTGACAGTAAACTACTGCTTGCTCTTATGGGAGTCAATGTGGACAGAAGAGTAGATCACAAGAGATCAGGAATTGAAATCCTCAAACCTACAGGAATCTCCTCACACTGGAGGAAGACTTAAAAAAAGAAACCAGGTGGGCAGAGTAAAGATCATACTGGGATATATCACTGATGCTTACATATTGGTGTTATGATTCAATAATTCATTCTTCTTTTAAGACTTTTAATTATTTATTTGAGAGAGAGAGAGAGACAGGGAGAGAGAGCACAAGCAAGGGAGAGAGGGAGAAGCTAAGAAACTAAGAATATGTGTGAGGTCTCTATTTTGTATAATTTGAAATTGGTAAACCAGTGATGACCCAATATTGTGGTTTTCTCTTAATATATACTGGGACTTTGCTGTCTTGAAACAGCTAAATGAGCCCGACGTGGGGCTCGATCCCAGGACCCCAGGATCATGACCTGAGCCCAAGGCAGACGCTTAACCAACTGAGCCACCCAGGCACCCCTCAATAATTCATTCTTATGTTGATTACTGATTATTGTATTCTGATTGGATTCTCCTGGAGGAGTCACCCCCTTGAAGGTAGGATGATGCTTCCCCTGAAGTAGGGTGACCATCTGTCCCAGTTTGCTGAGGACTAGGGGTTTCCCAGGACAAAGAACTTTCAATGCTAACACTGCAATAGCTCTGGGCAAACCAGGACAGTTGGTACCCCTAAGAACGGACCTAGCCACTGCCAATCACACGGAAGGAACTTGTAAAGACTAAGCCAGGAAAAGAGGCTTGGGACATGTAAACATGGGGGAATTGCTGGGATGAAGGGTGAAGGGAGGGAAAAGAAGGGGAGAAAATTTTTCCTTATATTGGCTCTGGGCTCTAAGCAACATCTACTACACTCTGCATGGTAGAAATTGGGCCTGAACCTAGGATTGAAAGAACTCTGTAGCAGTACCCTGAGTCATCTTATTAGGAATTCCAGGAAGAGGAATTGGGCCTTGAGCAGCCAAAATGATGAGCCAATTGTAGGTTTTGCTGTTGCAATTCTGTTCTGTTCTTTTGTAGCCTGGTCTCATGGCACTGTGGGTTAAGGTGCACACTTTGGGCTGGATGGTAAAGTAGAAGCAGGGTAATGACATAGAAGCAGCACAGGGAAAGGGAGAGATCCCAGAACAGCAGGTAATCATTCACAGAATTAAAGGAAGTGCTTCCTTCTTTGGAATTATTTATACAGGATAAATATTCAGTGGTGCAATTTATCAATGGATTGAAATGTATGAATTTTTTTTTTTTTTTTAAAGATTTTATTTATTTGTTTGAGAGAGAGAGAATGAGAGAGAGCAAGCACATGAGAGGGGGGAGGGTCAGAGGGAGAAGCAGACTCCCTGACGAGCAGGGAGCCCGATGCGGGACTCGATCCAGGGACTCCAGGATCATGACCTGAGCCGAAGGCAGTCGCCCAACCAACTGAGCCACCCAGGCGCCCATGAATTTTTTTTTTTTTAAGATTTTATTTTTTGACAGAGAGACAGCCAAGAGAGGGAACACAAGCAGGGGGAGTGGGAGAGGGAGAAGCAGGCTTCCTGCCGAACAGGGAGCCCGACCTGGGGCTCGATCCCCGGACCCTGGGATCATGACCTGAGCCGAAGGCAGATGCTTAATGACTGAGCCACCCAGGTGCCCCAAAATGTATGAACATGTTAAGACTCTAGAACGACAAAGAAATCAGCCCTTTCATAAAGAGAGCTCTATATATAAGGATTAAAGTCTCAAGAGAATGATAGATCCTTAATGTTTTGTTGGGCAAACATGGGTCCTTTCAAATGGACTTTTTTGTTTGTTTAATGTACTAACTTAGGATTTCAAGGTCTAATTTCCTTGCTCCTCTTTAGTATCCAGAGATCTCATTATTCCTATTTGACTATCGCAAAGGGGGTTTAGAGGGCAGTCGTTAAAAAAAAAAAGAAAAAAGAAAAAAAGCCTGTGCATTTGATGTGTTAGGGAACTGAAGTTGAAGTGTTCCCAGCATTCAGCTAGTACTTTCCCTTCTTTCTTGCATTGCCATTCTTAGAGTCAACAAACTCTTAATTCTGTTATCTCTTATTCTTACCACTTCGTAAATTCTGGGCTGGACCTAGAGAGCAATACAGGTCCTGAGGACATGTGCATGCACAATGATTAAGTTTCCTTGATTTCTTATTTTCTTGTCCTCCTCCTAACTTCCCCTCCATTGCCAGGAATGGCGACTGCTAGAAGCTCAGTCCTTGAGCTGTTTTCAATTTATCATTTCAGGTCAGGATACAATCACAGTATGTCTGTTATCTGTCTAGCTTCTATTTTGCTCCTCTCCCCACCACCTCTTTTACGTCTTCACTATATGACCCCATTAGTCTAAACTTAGATTAATTTGCTATATATCCTTTACAGTCCAAGGGTCAGGAAAGGAGCTCCATCTCTGTTCAGTTCATTTTAAACTAAGAATGGGTCTGAGATCTCTATTTTGTATAATTTGTAATTGGTAAACCAGTGATGACCCAATATTGTGGTTTTTCTCTTAGTATATTCTGGGACTTTGCGGTCTTGAAACATCCAAGGGCAAATCTGGAAAACTCCTATGCTGACCAGATGGCATCATCTCTGGGAAGATGAAGCTTACATAAGACAGACATAATCCTTGACTCTTTCCCAAAACTGTACCAGGGAGATACTAAAAATCCACAATAAGGACCTCAAGAGAAGACTTCACAGGCACTTATAAAAAGCCCGTAGGAGCAAACCCTTGGCAATTTGGAAGTACAGACCCTGATCCCACCACTAGATCATTTTGGGGGAAACTGTAACTAAGGACTGAAAAAATCCTGGTCTATAAAAATTCACGTTGAAAGGAGATTAAAAAAATAGATTTGAACAGTTATTCTGTGAAATTATTAGGAAATAAAATGCTCCCAGGGAAAAACACTGCCAGCCAATATTCAGTCGGTTCAGCACTTAGAAATTATCTTTGATGTGCAAGTAATAGACTTGAAATTGCTTTTGAAATCTCTCCAAGACCGTCCCTCCCACTCAGGCTTCATGTTACCATCTAGTGAGTTATGAAAAACCCCAATTTTCCTTTAAGGTAGTTTTTTTTCAGGCTAAAATGCCAGGCATTTTCGAAGTTCACACTCTACCTTGCCACTTATGATACGCAGATGTCAGTCATCCTTTCCTCATGCAATATGCACAACAGAACCAAAACTCTGTAGGGAAAAATACCCATCTCAGGAAACCTGGAAAGACTGCAAGAGTTAAAATATTGCCTCATGAGGAAGACAAAGCAAGCTTGGTAACAGGTTAGATTTTACAAAGGAAAAATATGTAACGGGTCACCTCCGTTGCACAATGAGTAGAACTAACGTTCCTAGGCACCTCTTCGTGGTCCATTCTCATCTCCATGACGTCATTGTACATATCAAGCTCAACCTCCTGCCAATCGGACCCACTCTTTATAGAGTAGGATGATGATGGGAAATAGCATTTGGAATAGAAATAAACAGCAGATAATAATCCATAATTGTTTTTAATCGTGGGGATGAGTCACCCTCAATTTATTTCCAAATTTCTTCTGTCATCAGCTGTTCATTTCTTTACTTTGAAAATCACCAGATTAACACTGCCAAAGGCAGGTAGGAAATGATCCAAGAGCACAATTCTGAAGTAACACATGGTGAGCTGATGAGAAACTGGGAACAAGACAGCCCTCAGGAAAGTCTTTTTTGTCCCAGCAAAGGAACCAAAGTGTGAACCTAATTCACACTTTCATTATTCCAATCAGGTTATTTTTATATCAGTATAATTTTAGAATAAGACTTGGTGAGGGATTATTTATTTTCTGGGAAATTCTGTCCATCACTTTGCACACAAGATATCCAAGTAGGTCTAACACCAAAATTCATTTCACACCATGAAATTATGTTCCTTTTACCTTTTTTACTGCTTTCACAATGCCTTCTTTATTCCCTAAATCTTCCTTCTACTCAAGGAATTTCAAAGCAGAATGGCCAAACAGACATTCGAACATCATGAGCATAAGAAATGTGATCTATTTAGATGTGAGCTGTCAAAACCTGGGTGAATCTCCTCTGTCCATCAATCTATCGGGGTCTTTAGATCTGTAAAGTGTAAGCTTGCTATTTTATCTGTATTTGACTTGTCTTCTTGAAGCTGTTTGGGTTTTTTAAACCGATTTAGCCTCTAACTCCTACTCTGGGTTGGAAAGAGGAGATTGGAGTCCAGATGTTCTCCCTAGAAACCAGGTCCAAGTCACAGTCCAACTATTGCAGAAAGACGAAAGATGGATTCTTCGGCTGTCCCTAACATCCTCTTAAAAAACACAAAGCTGCAAACTCAGATTAGTAGCCACTTACTTTTGTCAGAAGACCACTCCCTAACTTAAATTTGCTCTTTACACTTGCCTCAGATGATGCCTATATAGGCAGCAAAGCAGAAAAGCTAAAATCCCATCCAATAATTCAGGACAAATGAATATTGTTTTCATTTGAAATCTCTAGATAATTAAATAAAAAACATTCTGGCTGAGTGCCATTTTCCCCTTTGCTTTGATTTTATAGGCACAATCATAAATGTCTGCTACTAGTGAGTTTTCAAACGAGTGGTGCTCAGCCTGGAGTTCAGTGGATAGCAGGGAAATATTGGCTTGGTTTTGGGTTAGCTAATATATTTGCAAATGAATCAAGATATTCTGGTATAGCCACAACCCTTCTAAACCACACAGACTAGGGCGCCTGGGTGGCTCAGTTGGTTGGGCGACTGCCTTCGGCTCAGGTCATGATCCTGGAATCCCGGGATCGAGTCCCGCGTCGGCTCCCTGCTCAGCAGGGAGTCTGCCTCTCTCTCTGACCCTCCCCCCTCTCTATCTCATTCTCTCTCTCAAATAAATAAATAAAATCTTTAAAAAATAAATAAATAAACCACACAGACTAAATGTCAATTTGTGACAAGTGTCCACATATTCAGTCATGCTAGATGATGGAACTCTGTAGGGGGTGGTGAGGAGGAAAGTTTGTCACAACTCCTTCTGGAAAGTTTCCCCTCCCCTCCACCTTTCACATTAGCTAAAATGAGTGAGCATCAGCTCCTGACGGATTCGGTCAGCCTCCAGGTCCAAGGACTCCATGTGCTCATACTCTTCTTCAGGGGGCTGTTCCATGGGTCCTGTCATTGGAGAGGACCAAACATCCATCCCATGCTCCAGGGAGATGTTGTGGAGGACACAACAAGCCAAGATAATGTGGCTGGACTTCTCTGGTGAGTACTGCAGTGCTCCCTTGGATCCATCCAGGCAGCGGAATCGGGAGCAGAGAGTTCGGAAAGTTTTCTCAATCACACTGTGAGTTGCAGAATGGGCCATATTATAGCGATATTCGGCCGGAGTTTCAGGAATGTGAAGGGGGGTCATGAGCCAAGTACGCAGAAAGAAGGAACTGTCACCTGTGGGGAAGGTCCAAAGAAATCATAAATCATTCTAATTGGAATACAAACAGAAAGGAAAATCTAGGAACATACACAGAGAATGGATAAGAAAATGCAGACTCTGGAGCCAGTGTGCCCCAGAAAAACCAAGAGGGAAATGTGGTAAAAAGAAGGCATGCCAGGATCATGAGAAGGAAGACATAGGTCTTGGCTGGAAATATCCTTGTTAAAAACAACAGAGAAAAAGGCTGATAGCTTAAAAAAGAAAAGAAAAGAAAAAAAAAAAAAGGCCACGTCTGAAAAAATGTGGGAAGAAGGTGAAGGCACTGAAGGAAATAAAATTCCCAGATTTTCTGAACTCAGAGATATTGTTCTTTAATAAAAGGTTAGTAAAAACTATCATATAGCAAGCCAATCTTCAAAATCTCCAAAGAGAAAAAGTGCAAGAGAGAAAAAAGCGAATTCTGCCAGGAGAGCTCAAAATACTTGTGAGGAAAATTTCTAACTTTACCATTAAAGTGTCAGGTCTGAAAGCACTACCTAGGGATTTCAGAGTATTTCATAGAAAACAATCATTCATTCTCTCAGTGCTAAGAACAGTAAGATGAAAGTCCCAGTGCCTGTGGCAGAGATCAGAACTCAGGCATTCCTAGATATTACATTCACTAGAACCATGCCTTTGTAACAGAGAGACTGGCAGAATTTCACATTAACAAGGAGAACATAAATACAATGATACAAATAGTAAGAGTGATAAGGAAATCAAATCAGAAGTCAATTAAAATAATAAACACGAGGCATTTTCCTAAGGTGACTTCCTTGTCGAATGATCTCAGGCAGTGTTAAGAACAAAATAAAACTCAAGACTGGGATGCAAAGTCCTGTTACAACAAACAGTACAATGTTTCTATGATGCTTAATTGTCCTGACTCTCTACAGCTGGCAGATGAAATGTCTCACACAGAGGCACAAGCCCTTAGAAATCTGAGACAAATAGGCTCTGGGAGTACCAACTTGCACAATAGCTATGTTCCTGACCCACTATCAGTTTTGGTAAATAGTTATGAACTGTTCAGAGTCTAGGTCCTGTTCCAAAATATACAGGACTCCTTTCTTTCAGGAGCTTACATTTTTAAGAACTGGATCAACTTTAAGAAAAATTTTTTATGTTTTTACTTATACATAATTGACATATAACAGTGTATTAATTGTACATACTGGAATGGTGTTAAATATTTAAGAAGTCTCATAATATTTTCAAATTTTACATTTAGTTGACTTTTTTCCCCCAAGTACGAACTATTTTAGTTGAACTCACACCTACTAAATACTGAAGAAACTGATGCTGTAAATAATAACGACAATAGTATCAGTGACTCATTGAATACCTACTATGTAGCAGGCACTGTGTTAGGCACTTTGAAAGTATTATCTCTTGGGCGCCTGGGTGGCTCAGTCGTTAAGTCTCTGCCTTCGGCTCAGGTCATGGTCCCAGGGTCCTGGAATCGAGCCCTGCATCGGGCTCCCTGCTCCGCGGGAAGCCTGCTTCTCCCTCTCCCAATCCCCCTGCTTGTGTTCCCTCTCTCACTGCGTCTTTCTCTGTCAAATAAATAAAATCTTAAAGAAAAAAAGTCTTATCTTGTATTATCCAATCCCGACCCTGCCAGGTAGGATATTATCAAACTCATTTTACCAATGAGAAGATCAAAATATCAGTCAGCCATCCTGTGATATGCCAGGCAAAGGAAGGAGAAGGAGCTAGTCACTAAATGCTTATGTCAGACTCAGAGTCACAGAAACAATGGTGTAATGCTGTAAGAGAGTAAGATAAACATTTACAGTGAATGCCAAAGCACAGAGATACTAAATGGTATTCATTAAACATTTCTCTAAGAAACAGTATGAGCCTTAAATGGGGAGACATAAAGGATAAGCTAGTTAATACAGACCTTTTATAACATGCCCCATGGTCATTACCTGATTATAATTCAAGCACCACTGGAAAACAGACACTCAGGAGGGGATTAGGATCAGAATTGCTAAACAGATTACAATTGCTTACATGATCAGTCATCCACAAGACATTCTGGCAGATCTTACCCAAAGCTGCTTAACAAGACTAGGCCAAGAGCTGAAGAAATAAGAACTCAGACTGAATCCTTTGTAGGAGTAGGTACATTTAGATAACAGGAATAAGGTAACGCAATTCTGAAGGGACAGATGAGAATGAGGAGATGAAGGATGACACCATGGTAAAATTATGCTAAAAAAATTCAGAGGCTCCCATATATCCCTCCTTTGATGGAAACACTATTCTGAATTCTACGTTTGTCATTTCTCTGCATTTGTTTATATTGTATCTAAGCAATATAATATTGTTCTTGGTTTTAAATTTTATCAAAATGATTTCATACTAAAAACAAAACAAAAACAAAAAACGAAGGGAATCATAATCAATTCTACATTTGGCCAATTTAGAACTATTCCACAAATCTGATGGTGTTAAGATATGATCAGCCATCTTATCCTTTTTACCATCTTGTCATCCTCATAATACTGGCAATCTTCCCCGAAATTATTACCCCATTATCCAACAAATCCTTTAGATACCAGTGTTTTCCAAACTTACCTATTTGTACGAATCACTTGAGGCACCTGTTAAAAATGAATGTCTAGATTCTTTCCTTGAAGATTCTCATTCCCAAAGTTTGAAATGGGGCCCAGTGATGTATATTTTTAATAAATTCCCCAGATGACTCTCTTGATCTGGAAAATTTGTGAAACACTATACTAGTTCAGGGGTCTTCAAACTAGTTTTCCTGTTAGAGGTAATGGAGGCTTTGCAAGGGTTATATGCTAGAACTGCTAATAGTACTAAGGGAATCAATTTCCACTGGGTATACTTTTCCCATCCCTAGTGCCTAGCATGTAGCCTGATACCAAAATTGGTCTTAATAAAGATTTGTTAAATGTTGTTACCATATCCATCTTTCCCACTTCCACTCTTCCTGTAAAGAGGGTAATCAGGAAAGTATATAAAAATTTACCAGAGGGGCACCTGGGTGGGTTCAGTCGTTAAGTGTCTGCCTTCGGCTCAGGTCATGATCCCAGGGTCCTGGGATGGAGCCCCGCATCGGGCTCCCTGCTTCGCGGGAAGCCTGCTTCTCCCTCTCCCACTCCCCCTGCTTGTGTTCTCTCTCTCGCTGTGTCTCTCTCTTTCAAATAAATAAATAAGATCTTTAAAAAAAAAATTATCAGAGTTGAGGTGTCTGACTGGCTCAGTCAGTACAGGATGTGACTCTTGATTTTGTCATGAGTTCAAGCTCCACATAGGGCATAGAGCCTACCTAAAAAAAAATTTGTCAGCTTTCCCTTATTTCCAACTATGTCCTGTAAATACCTCAAAAAAAACCAAAGCCATATTTCCGACTGAATCCGGGGTCCCAAGGTGTGAAGGAAAAGAGAATAAGTAATTCCTACATGACCTTGAAGTCCTTAACAGAGGAACTATTTGCCAAATAGAGTTAATTCTTCATGTGACCTAGTTTTAAAAGTTAACCAGAGGGGCACCTGGGTGGCTCAGGTGGTTAAGCATCTTTTGGCTTAGGTCATGATCCCAGGGTCCTGGGATCGAGCCCTGCATCAGGCTCTCTGATCTCCCTCTGCCTGCCGCTCTACCTACCTGTGCACTCTCTGGTGAACAAATAAATAAATAAATAATCTTTAAAAAAGTTAATAAAAGTTAACCACAAGTGACTTAGATATTTGTGCCTTAATTTCCTCCTCCATAAAAATGTTGATATTAGTATTTAACTTTTCAAGAGTTTTTTTTTTTTTTAAAGGGAACATTTAGAATCACTCACATTGGCTGTGTTTCCCTTTTATTTATTTATTCATAAGAGACAGAGAGAGAGAGAGAGGCAGGCTCCCCGCTGAGCAGGGAGCCTGATGCGGGACTCGATCCCAGGACCCTGGGATCATGACCTGAGCCGAAGGCAGATGCTTAACCATCTGAGCCACCCAGGCACCCTAACTTTTCAAGAGTTTTTATAACAATTAAGTGAGATAATCCAATGCAAACTGCTTACAACACTGCCTGACAAGTTCTAAGTGCTCAGCATACTTTGGCTGGCTTTACAGTAAGGTATCAAAGTCATTTCATAAGAAACGAGCTTGGTGGCTCAGTTGGTTAAGTGTCTGACTCTTCGTTTCTGCTCCGGTCATGATGGGGGTGTGGGGCCTGGGATGGAGCCCTGCTCAGCAGGGAGTCTTCTTCTCCCTCTCCCTCTGCTCTCTGTGCTCTTGCTTGTGCTCTCTCTCCCTGAGCGCTCTCTCTCTCAAATAAATAAATAAAAAATCTTAAAAAAAATGAAATTTGAAATTCAAAAAAGGCACAAGGTAGGATTTTTTTTTAGAAAATATTTTATTTATTTATTTAACAGAGAGAGACACAGCGAGAGAGGGAACACAAGCAGGGGGAGTGGGAGAGAGAGAAGCAGGCTTCCAGCGGGGAAGCCCGATGTGAGGCTCGATCCCAGGACCCTGAGATCAGACCTGAGCTGGAGGCAGATGCTTAACAACTGAGCCACCCGGCGCCCCTGGATTTTTTTTTTAAGATCCTGGAATCGGGACCCGAGCTAAAGGCAGACGCCTAACTGACTGAGCCACCCAGGAGCTCCCGCACAAGATAGGATTAAGAAAAAAGTCCAGTAGGATAAAGAGAAGGGGGTACACTGATGACAGAATGTAGAAGCAACAACTCAAGAAACTCACTGAGTTCCAAGACATCACACGCAGTACCCTGGCAGCTCTAAACCAATCATTGTGACAGCAGTCTCTTCCCAGTTGGGACAGGGAAGAAATAAAGAATATTAAAGAGAAATAATTTCTGAGCATCTATTGCATGTAAAATACTGTTATGAGCACACTCAGTGCAGATATGATTAGTGGTTTTGAAAGAGAGGTCTTCCAATCCTTCATGTTTCTTTTTATCTCTCACATAATATGTTGTATAGAAGATAACCTTTGTTCTGTTGCTTACGTAATCCTGTCTGCTTTAAAACAAACAAACACACAGAACTAAGCTGCCAGGCTCAAGGATATTATCACTGTTACCCAACTATATTTCTCCCAGCTATGCAGTCACCCCAGTTTGCACCGCTCAATTTTGAATGGATTCTTGTCCTACTTACATCACGAAGTTAGGCTTCCCAATGGCACTTGGGTAGATCTGTGTAGTGAGCTCCCACAAGAACTGCGGAAATGCACTGTCTGCTATCATTCTTCTTTTTTTTTTAAAAAGATTTTATTTATTTGAGAGAGAGCAAGTTAGAGACAGAGAGCACGAGTGACGGGGGGGTGGGGGGGAGAGGGAGAAGCAGACTCCCTGCTGAGTAGGGAGTCTGACTCAACTTAGGGCTCAATCCCAGGACTCCAGGATCATGACCTGAGCCCAAGGCAGACACTTAACCAACCAAGCCACCCAGGCGCCCCTGCTATCATTTTCATATAGGTATCATAGTGACAATAACCAATGACAAAAATCTTATATTTGTACAATACTTTATAGTGAACTCTCATATATATCACCTAATCCTAACAACAGGTATTACTGCTGTTGGCATTATTTTTAACATTTTACACATGATAAAAGTTAAAGCTCAGTTGTATGGATGTATTATATTTAACCAGATCTGTCCTGATGAAGAATTTCAGCTGTATTTAAGGGAAATGTTTTTGTAGGGTTGTTGTTGCTTTTGTTTCCAACTACAAAACACTGCTGCAGCGTAATTTTATTTCACATCACCAATGTTCAGATTTATGAACATAGGCCTCAAGATAAATCCTTCAAAGTGAGGCTCTGGATCAAATACTATGTTTCTAAACTTTAATAAAATGTCTTCTAAGTGTTCATTTTTTTTTTTTTTTAATTAAGGCTCAGAGAGTTCTCATCTGAGGTCTCATTAAAACAAGAATAGGACTGAGACTCAGGTCTATAGATTCTCAAATTTCATTCTGTTCTGCTACATCATTTTTCTATGGCTACAAAATGAAGCATGTGCACCTGCAAACTTACCAAGCAGCCAGCTATCTTTGTGCATTCCGGCTTCAAAATGACTATTGAGGGAAGACTGCTGCAGCACAGCATAGTCCTGTAGGCTGCCTGGCCAGTTGGTCTCCACAGTCATTAGCACCCCTCTGATGTCACACACCATCAGGCAGTTTAAAGAATGCAGGCCTTTGCGGTTCACATAGGAGAGGTCTTCAGCATTTGGTGCCTTGATTGCTACATGGATACAGTCAACCACCCCTATCACCCCTGGCATCCCTGCCAACCCATAGAATTCATCCTTTAGAGCCTGCACGGAGGCTTCATCAGCTGGAAAGCGAATGAACTGTGTGGCTCTTTCCACAAGTGCTTCAGTTACATTAGCAACACAGCGACTCATAGATGCCTGACTGATTCCAATAGCATCTCCCATCCGAGTCTGGAAGGAACCTGAAGTATAGAAGCCCAATGCTGCAAGGATCTGTGTCTCTGGGCTAATAGCTCTGGATCTCTGAGTAGGTCTAGAAAGACTCGCCCCCAAGAGCTCCACCAAGTAATAAATGAACTGTCGAGGAAACCCATACATGGACATCAAGTATTCATCAGTGACGTCATCCAGCTTAAAGCGGTCCAATGTCCGGTGACCTCGGCCATAGAGTAAGAGATCACAGTCAAGCACTGTTATTGGTATAGCCATGGTACATGTAAATGTGATCTCTCCTTCCCTCTGCTACTTTTCCTGAATTCCTCCCAGTGAAGATGTTGGTGCAAGAAGGTATTTAAGGAAGTGTCAGAATTCAGCAGCTAACCATCAGTTAAATGGCTCTGGCATTTATAATCTTCTCTCTGTAAAGGTTAAAAGAAAAAAGCATTAGAAACAGACCAAAGACTTTAAAGTGATTCAAAGGGTACAACAACTCCATTCCTCAAACTTCCAATCTGTCCAAGCAAAAGGTGCTATACCTGTAACTCTGGGTTTTTCTCCACTAACTCATGGCTGCACATAGGCTTGCTGTGGTTTAAAAGATAATGGAAGCTGTTTTGTATGTAGCAGAGCAGCTCCCTCCACACTAGAGTTTGTAAAAAGGAAGGAAGGAAGGAAGGAAGGAAGGAAGGAAGGAAGGAAGGAAGGAAAAGAAAATGGGAGATGATTTTTGTGGCTCACTTAATGCTTGGCATTTGAACCGGGGAAGAGCAAAAGATTAATGGAGGAGGGGCACCTAACTGGCTTAGTCCCTACAGGGAGGGTCTCCTGATCTCCGGGTTTTAAGTTCCAGCCCCATGTTGGATGTACAGATTACTTAAAATCTTAAAAAAAAATTAATGGAGGCGATAGCGTAATTATCCATAAGGCAAAAGAGGTCTGCTCCTAACTACACAGGCCACGAACTGGCTAACATGTCTTAACTACTCAGGTCAGGGATTAGTCACGCCGGGTTTCATTACCCAAGCCTTCTGGCTCCACCTGGTAAGTATGAGAGGGACGTGAGGGGGTGCTCAAACCAGTCTAGCAAGAGAGATGGAGGCAAAAAACTGCCCGCAGTCCAGCCTGGTAGACACAGATCGTGTGCTCTAACAACCGGCTATCCCTTCTTCCCCGAAATCCAAATCCTGAGGCTGAGGGCCAGGAAGCAAGGAAGCCCAGACAGGTTGGAAGAAAGGCGCAAAAGAGGCTGGGTGAGCCAGAGCTGGGATGCGACTCCGTCACTTTTAAAAGGTGCCTTAGAAATGATACTTAGAAATCTGATTGCGCCGGCCACTCAAAGTCAGCCAAGGACCATCAACCCACCTCTCCGCGGCTGCGGCGTTACCAGCAGCACTCCCCACCTACCCACCCACCCAGCCGGATCCGGCCCTCCACTGGAAGCCGCGGCCGCGCACTAGCCGCCACGGCGCTCACCATAGGCACCGCCTCCTCGCGTCAGCGGCCTCCCCACGCTGCGTTCTTACTGCCGCTTCCGCGGCGGCGTGCGGTTCGGTGGCGCACATTCGACACATGGCTCAAACGTTCTCACCCTTTAAAGGACCCCCGTCTTTACGCCCTTCTTTCCTTCTGAGACACTTGGAAAAATTGGTGAGAAAGATTTACATGGAAAGGAAATCAACTTTTATGGTAATTAAGAGGAAAGAGATGAAATAGGGCGTCCAAACTGTAGCGAAAGTGCGGATGAGGTTAGGCAGCTGTATTTCCCCCATAGCCCTCTTCCTCCCCCCGCCTTCATCCAAGCGGATGAAAACAAACACTAACGATGGCGGCGCCGGGAGTCGACCGGCAGCTGGGCTTAAGGCAGGAGTGATCGCTTGAGCTGTGAGGGCACTCTTGCAGAGCGCCAGTCAACGTGAGTGCGACAACTCGCGCAGTCCTGGGAGTGAAACACCCGGGGCCCCTGAGCCACGAGCCTCCTGAAGCTTGAGGTATCTATCTGCGACCCTTGCTGTCACTGCAGCTCCGGGGCGTAGAGTCCTCAGCCAGGAGGCGCAGCTGGCCGGCCCCAGGCCCCGGCCTCCGTAATGAGAGCCCAGAGCCAATCTCTGTGTCGCAGCTTCGCAGGTACTAACTTCAGTGGGGATACCCCCAGATCATTCAGCGCCCCCGGGTGGGAGGCAATGGATCTGCGGCCTATCGGGTACCTCCTTGTGAGGACTAAGCCGAGTAGCCGCAGTACAGTCCCCAGAGCTTTCTTTGGGAAGTCGGGTTGATGTAGGCCCCGTTGGCCCTCGATGGCTCTTAGTCTTAACAGAAATCCACAAAGCTTTCGTCTCTACTTTCTCAGCTTTTTGGGTTATTTGTAAGGCTTTTTGGAATTTGTGGGACCTTAACTCCGGGGTTGGTACCAGTATGAGTGAGGTAGGTTTTCATTCAATCAAGATTTGTTGGAAAAACAAACAAAAAACTTGCTGAGTGCCAAATATGTACTCCGCGTGTAGGTGAGGGTGACTGTTGACTAGTGAAAAAAGGGACCCAAGGTTCACGACTATCTTCTTACTGGCAGTGGAACGACCTGTGGAAACCGGCGATCCATTCTCATTTAATAAATCTCTGGGTAAGTGGCTAAACACCTTTTTGGGTTCATCACTAACCCATCTCCGTTTTCACTTTCCAAGTCAGTTCTCAGTTTGCCTTGTCAATTGATTGTAGCATTTCACTTTTAGTATTTTCCCTTCAGAGAGAGAGAGAGAGAGCTGGATCATTATACTTAGTTTAAAACTCATCTCCTAAGATGGTAGAATTTATTGAACACTTTCAGTAGGAGATGTGCAATAATAAAAACAGATCCTTTCTTTACACTAAATTAATTTCTAGGTTTTCCGGTGTTTTATTAATGTTAATCCTTTTTATATGTGGCTGTTGTGGCCCCAGCTAAATTACAAATTTTGTTTTCAACTCCATTTTTCAGCTGAGCAGAAATACTTGTGAAATGGAATCCTGAGTTAATATTTTTAATGCACAGTGGATGATGAATAAGTGCTGAAGCAAGTGTCAAATGTACTGATTCGTATAATAAGATAAATGCAGTTAATTCATGCACTGTTTTCAGATTGTACCCTTTTGGGTATAAGGTTAAGGCTATGGCAACTTTTGAGATTCACATTTCATAAAAATTGCAAAACACTGGGTTTTCCATTAGACTTAACAGTTCTTATTGTGTATTTGTATTTTTTCCCTTAAGAGTGGTTATTAAAATTGAATTTTTTTTTTTTAAGATTTTATTTATTTGACAGAGATAGTGAGACCAGGAACACAAGCAGGGAGAGTGGGAGAGGAAGAAGCAGGCTTCCTGCCGAGCAGGGAGCCCAATGTGGGACTCGATCCCAGGACCCTGGGATAATGACCTGAGCCGAAGGCAGACGCTTAACGACTGAGCCACTCAGGCGCCCTAAAATTGAATTTAAAAAATTGCATCAAAAACTGCAGATCTTGAGCCCCTAAACACTCCATATTATATTGTTTTATTTAAGGACTAAGAATCAGCTGGACACAGTGAAGTCCTACCATATATGCATAATGGAATTATGCTGTATGGAGGTGGAGGCAAGAAATCTTTTCTATTGTCTGTCCTGCCCCCATCCACCCTGATTTAACTGTATTAGCTTATATGACCTCCATGACTCAGAGCAGGGTGCCCATAGCCTAAATGCAAAAAGAAGATACTAACTTTTGAGCTTTCAGAGACCCAAGTCATACTGTGTGAGTGATTTTTCAAAGATAATTTTGACTATTCAGAAAAAGTACCCACTCGATAAGGTGCATTCCCAATATTCTGCATTTATATTTTGCTCAAGTGGGAGTGAAAGGTTTGTTTTGGAATCGTTATCTGGAGAGAAGTTATTTAATCTTAGCAATACCTAAAACACCAGAAATTTCATTTTTAAAGATTTGTTTATTTATTTATTTGAGAGAGAGAGAGCACGAGAGTGCGTGCGCTTGCAGTGGGAAGGAACAGAGGGAGAAGAGTCCCAAGCCGACTAGGCGCTGAGCACTGGGAGACTTGGGGCTTGATCTCATAACCCTGAGATCAGATCTGAGCAGAAACCAAGGGTCCCGCACTTAACCGACTGCACCATCCAGGTGCCCCTGAAACTTAAGTTTTAAATATTTCTTTTCCTTCTAAAACAGTTTTTACTGTATTATGGAAGAGATGAATAATTATATTCATAACACTGGTTGGAATGCTGCTTAGATTAGAAAATGAAGAGTAACCTAAAAAAATTCCTCGGTTTTGACCCTTTATTATTCAACTTCTTTTTCGTTTTTGTTTTGTTTTTTTAAAGATTTTATTTATTTATTTGACAGAGAGAGACACAGCGAGAGAGGGAACATAAGCAGGGGGAGTGAGAGAGGGAGAAGCAGGCTCCCCGCGGAGCAGGGAGCCTGATGTGGGGCTCTATCCCAGGACCCTGGGATCACGACCTGAGCCGAAGGCAGTCGCTTAACCGACTGAGCCACCCAGGCGCCCGTATTTTATTTTTTAATGGCTTGTATGTTGACTTGAGAGTCTTCAAATACTTTACTAAAAGTTTTTTTTTTTTCCCCTAAAAGTTAATTCTTTTTTCTTTTTAAAGATTTTATTTATTTATTTATTTATTTGAGAGAGAGAGAGAGAGAGAGAGAGAGAAACAACACGAGAGGGGAGAGGGTCAGAGGGAGAAGCAGGCTCCCTGCTGAGCCGGGAGCCCGATGTGGGACTCGATCCCAGGACTCTGGCCGGGACCATGACTTGAGCCGAAGGCAGTCGCTTAACCAGCTGAGCCACTCAGGCGCTCTAAAAGTTAATTCTTGAATAAAGATTACTTAGATTTTATATGTGGATGATTTGGAAGCCAATTTGGGGTGTTGAGCTGAGTAAGGAACAATTTTTTCATGCATGGGTTTAATAGAGAGGGTGCATGGGTTGCTGGTCCTTGCTTCCTCTCAAATTGTGGAGACCAATAAAAACTGTAAGTAGTCCTTGATACGATAAGGGCATACAGCCAGGAAGAATGCAAAGGAGGCTATCTAGGCCTCTCTACCCATGGACCATCAACAAACTTTTCTTACAGTTTGGGTTTTAAATCTTAAAAGGATTTTAAATCCTTCAGGAATGTAAAATCCGTTTTAAATCTTTTAAATAGGTTTTTAAATCCCTAAATAGTTGTTTTTAACTGTAGAGTAAACTGTGGGCCAGTTTATTAGAGAAATCCTCTAGGGGTGCCTGGGTGGCTCAGTTGTTAAGCGTCTGCCTTCAGCTCAGGTCGTGAGGTCCTGGGATCGAGCCCCGCATCGAGCCCCGCATCGAGCCCCGCATCGAGCCCCGCATCAGGCTCCCTGCTCAGCAGGAAGCCTGCTTCTCCCTCTCTCGCTCCCCCTGCTTGTGTTCCTTCTCTCGCTGTGTCTCTCTCTGTCATATAGATAAATAAAATTTAAAGAAAAGAAATCCTCTAAATGCCAGTGTAGGTGGCACAGGAAACTTGTTTTGCCCTCATGGTGTCCCCCATATGTCGTTGGTTACAAGAGAAGGGAACCACTACTTACAAAAACAACTCAGTTAACATGAACAGTTGACTGTCGGTCAGTAGTATCTTCTTAGTAAAATAAAGGTAAATAAAGAATTTATAGAAGTTCTAACTTAATACTGTCATTTTGGAAAATGCTGCTTTCACTTTTGACTTTTGATTCCCACAAATGTGAAAGAAATACGGAGTTAAAAATCCTTTTATATTCTCTCCAGTCTTAAGGTTTGTCTGTTCCCCGCCCCCTCCAATTCCTTCTGTATTGCCCACAACTATTAAGTCATTAGGAAAGAGATAATACTGAGAAATACTGAGATTTAGATGTCCTCTTTTAATTATAAGTTTAAGGGTGTTTTTACTCCTGAATCTATTTCTGTTGGAATTTTCAAGAGACCAGATATTTGGCCTTATTTATTCTTTGGAATAAATAGTTAATTAAGCATGGCTTTATCTTTATTCCCACCTCCCGTTTTCTTTCCGTTTGTTTTACTTATGGTTTCTTAAATTGAATACTTAAGTTTTTAAATTATAAAGTCATTTAGAGCTATACATTTTCTTCTGAATGCTCCTTTTGCTGTATGTCATTTTTTTTTGTTGTCAGATACTCTCCATTTTGTTAATTTCTAAGTAATTATAACTTTGGTTTTTATTTCATTTTTTATTATAAAAAGCTTCTTAGTTTATACATGGTTAACTTTTTGTTGTGTATTTCTAGTTTATTGGATTATGGGCAAAAGCATCTTGGAAATTTTTTTTAACAGTCAAGAGTATGATTAATTTATTACATTCCTTGAACTGTAAATAACAAGACCTTTATTGAGGGTCTCATATATAGCGAGTGCTCTTTACAGGAACTATCTCATTTAATCCTCACCACAACATTATGAGGTAGGTATTACTTACCGACATTTTATAAGAAAGGAATCTGAGGTATAGAAAGATTGGATGACTTGCCATGTATACCATTACATATATAGAGACTTGGTTTTATTATTCAGATCCTCTGTATTTTTGTTTATATCTACTTGAGCTGTCAAAGAGGTATGTTGAATCTTCAGGTTATAGTTTTGGTTTGATCAAGGTCTCCTAGTATCTCTAGGAATTTTTGCTTTATGTATTTTATTGCTATATTACTTATATATGAAGGTTTATGGCTGTTATATTTTCTGAGAGTATTTTGTCATTACTCAGTATCCCTTTTAATCTCATTTCATAACTTTTGGCCTAGAATCCTGCTATAAATAATACTACCTTTTTTTTTTTTAAGATTTTTATTTATTTATTTGACTGAGAGAGACACAGTGAGAGAGGGAACACAAGCAGGCTTCCCGAGGAGCCCGGAGCACACTGCGGGGCTCGATCCCAGGACCCTGGGATCATGACCCGAGGTGAAGGCAGACGCTTAATGACTGAGCCACCCAGGCACCCCAAAATATTGCTACTTCTGCTCTTTTTCTTTTCTTTCTTTCCTCTTCCTCTTTTTTTTTTTTTTAAGCTGAGTATTCTATGCTTATTTCTTTATTTTCAAACTTCTTTGTAACTCTTAGGCAGGAAGACTATTTCAGTTGTTTAAACCTTTCTGTTCTGTTCTTCATTTGTCTACAAAGAACTTTCTCAATAGGAAAGAGGATCTCTACAATTTTTTTTTTTTAAAGATTTTATTTATTTATTTGACAGAGAGAGACACAGCGAAAGAGGGAACACAAGCAAGAGGGAGTGGGAGAGGGAGAAGCAGGCTTCCCGCGGAGCAGGGAGCCTGATGCGGGGCTCGATCCCAGGACCCTGGGATCATGACCTGAGCCGAAGGCAGGCGCTTAACAACTGAGCCACTCAGGCGCCCCGAGGATCTCTACAATTTAATAATAACTCTAACGCCTAGAAAGTGGGGAAATTAATGTTTTGTCTGTTTGTACTTGAACTTGTACTTAACTATTTTTTCTTAAATGTTATTGATTTGCCATATTGAGCTTTTCATTCTGAATCTAAAACATTTAAAAACTCTTATGTTAAAAACTGGAAAACAGGGACGCCTGGGTGGCTCAGTCAGTTCAGCAACTGTCTTCAGCTCAGGTCATGATCCCAGGGTACTGGGATCGAGCCTCATGTCGGGCTCCCTGCTCAGTGGGGAGTCTGCTTCTCCCTCTCCCTCCGCCCCTCCCCCCCCGCTTGTGTGTGCGCACATGCGTGCTCTCTCTATCTTAAATAAATAAAATCTTAAAAAGAAAAAAACCCTGGAAAACAGATTATTTTTTTAGTAAACTTTAGTTAACTTTTCCCAGTTTTGTTTTGTTTTGTTTTTAGTAGACTCCATTCCCAGGGTGGAGCCCAATGAGGGTTTTTTTGGTTTTTTTTAAGATTTTTATTTATTTATTTGACAGAGACAGAGATAGCGAGAGCAGGAACACAAGCAGCGGAAGTGGGAAAGGGTGAAGCAGGCTTCCCCTTGAGGAGGGAGCCCGATGTGGGACTCGATCCCAGGACCCTGGGATCATGACCTGAGCCGAAGGCAGATGCTTAGCGACTGAGCCACCCAGGCACCCCCAATGAGGGGTTTGAACTCACAACCCTGAGATCAAGACCTGAGCCAAAATTAAGAGTCAGACACTTAACCGACCGAGCTGCCCAGGCACCCCTAAATTTTCCCAGTTTTAAGGACTAGAGATATGATCTGGAGTCATTTTTATATAATCTCTTGCCAAATTATTCAGTTGTTTCTTTGAAATTATTTGCCTTTTTCTTCTTTGTTGTCTGTGTCACCTTAAATCTAGTGTATCAGCAACTCCCCGTCTGGATTGCTAAAGTAGCTTCCTAGCTGGTCTCTCTGTTTCTTGTCCCTTTACTTTACCCTCCCCTCTCTGTATTCAAATTAATGTCCCTAAATCTTACCCAAAGAAGAATCTGCATTGACTCCCTACTAATCTTTTAGAGCCTCTTTTGCTCACTTTCATGACTGCCTAATAATCTGGCCAGACCATACTTACCCACTTTATTTTTCTTTACCCCTTTACATGAAAATTCTCAGTTATGTATTTCCTAATTTTGCTTCTCCCCTATTCTTTCTCCTCTTCCTCTGAGACTCCACTTACACATATGTTAGACCTTTCCCTGTGTTCCCCCATGTCTCAGGTAACCACATGTCTCATTTTGTACCTGTTGTCATGGTATGATTAAATACCTTAAATCATGCCCTTTAACTCTCAAAAGTATCCCGAGAGTACATGGTCACTTTGTGTCTTTCATACACTGTTCTTTATTTTCCGTCCTTTTGCCTTTCTGTACTTCATTCCTGATACTTTTTTTTGGCCTGTATTCACGTTCACTGTTTCTATCTTCTGCTGGTCTAATCTGATGTTAGACTCAACCATTGAGTTCTTTTTTTTTTTTTATAAAGATTTTATTTATTTATTTGAGAGAGAGAGAGAGAGAAACAGCATGAGAGGGCATAGGGTCAGAGGGAGAAGCAGGCTCCCCACTGAGCTGGGAGCCCAATGTGGGACTCGATCCCAGGACTCCGGGATCATGACCTGAGCCGAAGGCAGTCACTTAACCAACTGAGCCACCCAGGCGCCCAACCATTGAGTTCTTAATTTAGTGTTTTGTTTTTTAGTTCTAGAATTTCTACTTGGTTCTTTTTGCAGTGTTTAGTTCTCTGTGCAAATCCTCAATTTTGTGCTTTATTTAATTGAACATATTAAACATAGTAATTTTTTTTTTAAGATTTTATTTATTTATTTGACAGAGAGAGGCACAGAGAGAGAGGGAACACAAGCAGGGGGAGTGGGAGATGGGAGAAGCAGGCTTCCCGCCGAGCAGGGAACCCGATGCGGGGCTCGATCCCAGGAGCCTGAGATCATGACCTGAGCCAAAGGCAGATGCTTAATGACTGAGCCACCCAGGCGCCCCTAAGCATAGTAATTTTTAAGAATGTGTCTGATTTTTAACATACTTCTAATGTCTGTTGTATATGTTAGATTTGGGTCATTTGGATTTTATCTCCATGAATGCCCAGTTTATTTTAATATGTGCCAGCTAGTGTATATAAAAAATTGTAGAGATAATTTGGAGGCTAGGGTGACATTATTTTCTTCCAGAGAGAAATTACATGTGTTTCTACAGAGGCAAAGACAGACCTTATCCCACATTGTTGAAGATGAGTGATGTTTAAAATTTTTCATAATAAAAACTTTAAAAAAGTTATTTTGAAATCATACAAATTACAACTACATTTAATTGTTTTCTGAGAGAAAAAGTATCCACTGTTTTTGTAAATTAAAAAAAATTAATACAGCAATAGCATATTTATCTGGGCTATTATGGATAAAAATGGAAAGGAGGAACAGAGATGGACTGTGAAGAACAAGGAAATACTTGGAGAAAAAGGAAAGGAAGAAAGACCTATAATAATATCTGTCATCTCTGTCCCTTTTGTCCTCATTTTGTGTGCTAATCTTAAAATTCAACCCATTACCTAATGTAAAATGGTATGGCTGCTTTGGAAGACAGTTTGGCAGTTTCTCAAAAAGTTAAATGTTGAATTACCATATGACCCAGTAATTCCCTTTGTAGGTATATATAAAGAATTGAGAACATATGTTAACACAAAAACTTGTACGTGATGTTCTTAGCAGTATTATTTATAATGGCCAAAAAGCGGAGATCGCTCAAATGTTCGTCAACTGATGAATCAGTAAACAAAATTTGGTGTAGCCATACAATGGAATATTATTCAGCCATAAAAAGGAATGAAGTACTGAGACCTTCTACAACACAGATTGAACCTTGAAAACCTTATGCTTAGTGAAAGAAACAAATCACAAAAAGACCACATATTATATAATTTCCTTTATAGGAAATGTCCAGAATAAGCAAGTCCGTAGCTACAAATCATAATATTAGTGGTGGCCAGGTACTAGAAGGAGGGAGAATTGGGGAGTGACTGATAACAGATGTGAAATTCCATTTTAGTGTAAAGAAAATGCGATGGTTGTGCATCTTTGTGAATGTACTAAAAAGCAAAAATCTGTACACTTTAAAATGGTGACTTTTATGATATGTGAATTGTATATCAATTTTTAAGAAAAACTATATAAAACGATTAAAAAAAAAATCCTAAATCACCCCTCCGTCTGCAGTTCAAAAGCTCTAGGTCTTTGTCCCCTTCCTTCCAAGCTATTCTCCAGTCCCAATCCTGTACACTCTGTAGTTTTCAAAACTACCTTTCCTTGCTACCTTATACTCAGATCTTTACAACTGTGTTTCTCTTTTTTTTTTTTTTAAAGATTTTATTTATTTATTTGAGACAGAGAGAATGAGAGAGAGAGAGCACATGAGAGGGGGGAGGGTCAGAGGGAGAAGCAGGCTCCCCGCCGAGCAGGGAGCCCGATGCGGGACTCGATCCAGGGACTCCAGGATCATGACCTGAGCCGAAGGTAGTTGCCCAACCAACTGAGCCACCCAGGTGCCCTACAACTGTGTTTCTCTTGTGCCTACACTGACTCCTGATGATTTGGGCCTTAGCATTTTGTAGATCCCATAAACTTTCTCTTTTATATGTTTGCCATGTTCACAAGTAAACATTTTCTTTCAACTTGCCTATTCTTATCTCAGATGTGTAGTCTCTCATATTGTCTTGTTCTTTTGCATTTTTTGATGTTTTATTTCTATGTGCAGTCTGTAAGTTTTTATTTTTTAATTTTTTTTTAAAGTTTGGTTAATTTTTTTAGTGATCTCTACCCCCAACCCCAAGATCAAGAATTGCATGCTCTTCTGACTGAGCCAGCCAGGTGCCTTCAGTCTGTAAATTTTTAAATTATGAATTCATCTAGCTAGAAGTTGGGAGGAAGGGTTGTGAGTATGGCCTGTCAGCAGGCTCTTGATAACCCAAGGTTGTTGAAAGCTTCTCCCAGCGCTGTTTCAGGCTTGCTTCTGCCTGTTTCTAGGGATTACAATGGTTCTGGGACCAGTTTTTAGATTAATTTCTTGGCTTTTTATTTCCTTATCCTGAATGTAGGTAATGTAATTTTGGATCTTATGTCTAGGTACTTTACTGACTTAATGTTTTTGAAGTTTTGAGAGTGATTTTCCCACCTCCCAACCTTGCCATGATAGGATGACAAACCTCTTTATTACTTTTCTAGGGTTCTTCTGGCCTCTGTGATCAAGGAGCACTTGGCTCTGCAGTTTTGTGCAAAGCACTGGGTTTCTACCTGCCTGTAAGACTGAGGTACTATCTCCCACCCCCATGCTTGTTCTCATATATTCATTAGGAGAACCTGACCTTGGGGGCGCCTGGCTGGCTCAGTCAGAGAGTGTGACTCTTGATCTCAGGGTTGTGAGTTCAAGCCCCACATTGGGCGTGGAGCCTACTTCAAAAAAAAAAAAAAAAAAAAAGAACCACCTGACCTGACCTTGCTTCCCATAGACCTCAGCTCCCTGGCATCAGTTTTTCCCTTACATCTATGGCATTGACTTACCTTTTCTGGAGCCTGGGCTTTCTCAATATTTCTTGTTCAGTTGTAGGTCACAACTTTTTATTGTCATAATTTATCTGCATTTTTATGTGCTTGTAGCAGGAGGGAAGACTAACAACATCAGTTCAGTCCACTTTGTTGGATGTCCCCCTCAGAGAATGACTCCTGTGTATCATGACACAGTGCATTGAAGTCTTTGTCTACTTTACTCCAAGGCAAGGATTTTTTTTTTTTTTTAAGATTTTATTTATTCATTTGACAGAGAGAGAGAGACAGCGAGAGAGGGAACACAAGCAGGGGGACTGGGAGAGGGAGAAGCAGGCTTCCCGCTGAGCAGGGAGTCCGTTGCGGGACTCGATCCCAGGACCCTGGGATCATGATAAGGCAAGGATTTTCTGTGACGGAGTTTGTAAGTACAGCCAGAGCAGTCATTCAGATGTTTGAAAAACTGTATTTGAAATAGGTTTACAAGGAGATAGACCTAGTTTTAGAAAATTTTATGCGGGGTGCAAGTTAAGTTTTCTACCCTGTTACAGATCATTTGATGAGAATTGATTTTGTTTGTTAATTAAAAAAATTTTTTTGAAAACCATCAGATCTACAGAAAAATTGTTAAGAATTTTACCATGTACTCTCATATACTCTTCACCTAGATTCACACATTGTTCATGCTTTACCGCATTGCTTTGTCATACAGTATATGTCTCTGTGTGTCATATGCTATATAACATAATAATATATAATTTCTTTTTTCCCTTTCCCTTTTTTTTTTTGCTGGGCCCTTGAGAAAAGTTACGTGTATTTCTAAGAACAAGAGCATTGACCAAAGTGTAATTGTATCAAATTCAGGAAATTTAACATTAGTGTACAGTTACTAGTATGCCTAGTATACATTCATTACCAAGTGTTACTGAGTATATAGTCAGTACCAAATGTTACCAATTGTTTCAATTCTGTTCTTTATAGCAACTTCTTTTTTCAGATTTTATTTATTTAATTTAATTTAATTTATTTATTTATTTTAAGATTTTATTTATTTATTTGACAGAGAGAGATAGCGAGAGCAGGAACACAAGCAGGGGGAGTGGGAGAGCGAGAAGCAGGCTTCCTGCCGAGCAGGGAGCCCGATGTAGGACTCGATCCCAGGACCCTGGGATCACGACCCGAGCCGAAGGCAGACGCTTAACGACTGAGCCACCCAGGCGCCCTTTATTTATTTATTTTAGATTGTATTTTTAAGTAATCTCTACACCCAATGTGGGGCTTGAACCAAAAACCCTGAGATCAAGAGTTGCATGCTCTGCCAACTAAGCCAGTCAGGTTCCCTTATAGAAAACTTCTTAGAAGTCTATGATGGGGGCACCTGGGTGACTCAGTCAATTAAGCGACCCACTCTTAACTTCAGCTCAGGTCATGATCTTCGGGTCTTTAGATCAAGCCCTGCATCAGGCTTCACACTCAGCGTGGAGTCGGCTTGAGATTCTCTCTCCCTCTGCCCCTCCCCGCCTTGTGCAGGCTTGTGCTCACTTGCGCTCTCTCTCTCTCTCAAATAAATAAATAAAAATCTTTGGGCACCTGGGTGGCTCAGTTGGTTAAGCGACTGCCTTCGGCTCAGGTCATGATCCTGGAGTCCCGGGATCGAGTCCCGCATCGGGCTCCCTGCTCGGCAGGGAGTCTGCTTCTCCTTCTGACCCTCCTCCCTCTCATGCTCTCTGTCTCTCATTCTCTCTCTCTCAAATAAATAAATAAAATCTTTAAAAAAAAAAAATCTTTAAAAGTCCATGATCGGGGCGCCTGGGTGGCTCAGTCGTTAAGCGTCTGCCTTTGGCTCAGGTCGTGGTCCCAGGGTCCTGGGATTGAGCCCCACATCGGGCTCCCTGCTTGGCAGGAAGCCTGCTTCTTCTCCCTCTCCCACTCCTCCTGCTTGTGTTCCCTCTCTTGCTATGTCTCTGTCTGTCAAATAAATAAATAAAATCTTTAAGAAAAATGAAATAAAAGTCCATGCTCAAGCATTGCATTTAGTTGTCATACCTCTTTAATTGCCTTTATTCTAAAACAATTTTTCAGCCTTTTTTGGGGGGGGCTCTTTCATAAGATTGACATTATTGAACACTACAAGCCAATTATTTTGTAAATGCCCCCCCCCTTTTTTTTTTAAAGATTTTATTTATTTATTTCAGAGAGAGAATGAGAGAGAGCACATGAGAGGGGGGAGGGGCAGACGGAGAAGCAGACTCCCTGCCGAGCAGGGAGCCCGATGCGGGACTCGATCCCGGGACTCCAGGATCATGACCTGAGCCGAAGGCAGTCGCTTAACCAACTGAGCCACCCAGGCGCCCAGTGCCCCTTTTTTTTTTTTAAGATTTTATTTATTTATTTGAGAGAGAACAGAGGGAGAGGGAGAAGCAGACTCCCTGCTGAGCAGGGAACTCGATGTGGGGCTTGATTCCAGGACCCTGAGATCATGACCTGAGCCGAAGGCAGACAGTTAACTGGCTGAGCCACCCAGGTGCCCCTAAAATGCCCTGTCTTTTAATTTAACCTCATCTAATTGCTTCCTCCTGGTTGGATTCAGTTATACTGTTTTAGGAGGAAAGCTACATAAGTGATACGTCTGTCTTACTACATCACATCAAGAGGAATGTAATGTCAATTTTTAAATTATTGGTATGTTTCTTTTCATTATTTTGTTAAGATTGGATCTACCAGACTTCTCTGTAATTAATAGTAATCTGCGGGAAGATGGTGTAAATATCCCATTTGCCAGCAAACTGTCACACAGTGGTTATCATCTACTGGTGATTTCCCCCCCCCACTGGTGGTTTTTATAATTTTGTTATTCCTTATACACTTAATACTTGACTACTGTGAAGAAGTATTAATCTGGGGCACCTGGGTGGCTCAGTCATTAAGCGTCTGCCTTCAGCTCAGGTCATGATCCCAGGGTCCTGGGATCGAGTTCCGCATCTGGCTCCCTGCTCAATGGGAAGCCTGCTTCTCCCTCTCCCACTCCCTGTGCTTGTGTTCGTGCTCTTGCTATGTCTCTCTCTGTCAAATAAATAAATAAAATCTTCAAAAAAAACAAGAACAAAACATCTAATTCACCTCATTAAAAAAAAAAAGAACTATTAATCTTCCCCCATTTATTGTACATCTGCCTCTGAAACCAGTGTTGGGGAAAATGTGAAAATCCTTGCTGTAGAAAAAATGGCAAGAAAAGATTGTCTCTGCTCTTCCATTGTTAGCTGGAAAAGTAAATATAAAATTGTGAGTTTTAATTTCGGTGCTCCCCAGACCTCATATTCGTGCATGATAAACATGAGTTTAAAAGTGCTTTATGGAGGGGCACCTGGGGAGCTCAGTCGGTTGAGCATCTGACTCTTGATTTTGGCTCAGGTCATAATCTCAGGGTCATGAGATTGAGCCCCAGTCCTTTCTGGGCTGGGCATGGAGCCTGCTTAAGATTCTCTCTTCCTCTTCCTCTCCCTCTGCCCCTCCCCCATCCCCCTCTCTCTCTGGTGCATGTGCACTTTCTCTCTCTCTTAAAAGAAATCTAAAAGTGGTTGATAGGTACAGCATTAAATTCTTATCAATCTTGAAAATAACGTTTGTGCTGAGCATCTGTCAGTAATTTTTTTAATTGTAGGCAAAATATCCTAGAATCTCTTTAATAGTTTTTGAGGTTACTATTTTGTACTTTGCATGAATAGAAATAAGCATTATATAAATATGAAAGCAATATTGTTAATATGCCAGGAGTTGTTACTCAAAACAACTGAATTTGGTTAATAATATCCTAAAATAAATCATGGAAGTGTTAACTTTTCAATATTAGATTAGTTCCATATATAAATTGCTTTTCAAAAAACCTAAAGTTTTCAAGAGAATTAGGAGACAAGCCACAGACTGGAAGAAAATATTTGCAAAAAACACACATCTGATGAAAGACTTATCCAAAATATACAGAGAACTCTTAAAACACACAACCCCATTAAAAAATGGACCAAAGACCTTAACAGACACCTCACCAAAGATACACAGATGGCAAAGAATCATATGAAAAGATACTTAGCGGGCGCCTGGGTGGCTCAGTTGGTTAAGCGACTGCCTTCGGCTCAGGTCATGATCCTGGAGTCCCGGGATCGAGTCCCGCATCGGGCTCCCTGCTCGGCAGGGAGTCTGCTTCTACCCTCTGACCCTCCCCTCTCTCATGTGCTCTCTCTCATTCTCTCTCTCAAATAAATAAATACATCTTTAAAAAAAAAAAGAAAAAAAAAGAAAAGATACTTAGCATCATATGTAATCAGTGAAATGAGATACACATACAAGGTTATTACAGTATTACTGGCTATATTCCCTATGCTGTACTTTTCATTCCTGTGACTTATTTTATAGCTGGAAGTCTGTCCCTCTTAATCCCCTTCACCTATTTCACCCATCCCCCTACCCAAAACTCAACATGCTCTTACCATATGACCCAGCAATCACACTCCTTGGTATTTACTAAAGGAATTGAAAACTTGTCCCCAGCAGGACAAGGGTTCTTGGAGGCTTCTTTGGGGGAAATTCAGTGTCCTCAGAGGGCAAAACCTCTATGTACTGACACTCGAGGTTTCTTTCAGTTGAACAAGTTTGGAGGGGGGGGGTGTAGTTTGACCCTCTGAGCCCCACCAATTTACCAGCCTCACTCATATACCCTGAGTTTCTGCTGTCTTTTTGATGCCTCATGCTCAAATGTGAATGGGACAGCCAAGGGATTTCCAATCATTTGATGAAAGCCTCCAACATCGCCGCCAGTGTTTTTCAAGCCAAGCGAAGAAGGAGGCTCCAGAGATGGGAGTGGGAGTGTGTATTGTATAGATGGAGATTTCTATGATTTGTCCTGCATAACTGACCACCCCAACCTGCACATACACAGACAGGGTAAAGAGTGTTGTTTGTGAGACTTGTGCTGGATAAGTGACCAGGGGAGCCTGATTAGTTGACATTAGCTGGCCTCCAGGTCAGAATTGGCCCTTCTGGTCTGGACGCTATAAATTTTGCTTCACATCCCTTCCTGCTCCAGGTTGGGCTGGTCCCCCAGAACGGAATCAGGGGGGGGAGGCAAGCGCATAGGGCCCAGGCTCCTTGAAGATGTTAAGACATGGTAACAGGAATTCAGCTCGCTTCAAACTGCACGTAGGCGAGCAAGTGTTTAACTTCAAATCCTGTCATTTGCCTTATGAATACGGCCCTTAGGGGATTTTCAGCTGGAAGTCTCACCTGAGGGGAGGACGCTCCGCCCATGCCTCTCAATTGGGACTCCAGCCTGTCTCCACGAGGCTTCCGCTAATGAGGTTGGATGTTGTAAGTACCTGATTTGATATAATTGCCTTATTCCTCTTTACTGCTTACTATTGCCCTCACCTATGCAAATTTCCCTTTTCTTCCTTCTGTTTCTGTTAGGTTTTTTTTTTTTTTTTAAAGATTTTATTTATTTGACAGAGACCGCGAGAGAGGGAACACACGCAGGGGGAATGGGAGAGGGAGAAGCAGGCCTCCCGCGGAGCAGGGAGCCCGACGCGGGGCTCGATCCCAGGACCCCGGGATCATGACCTGAGCCGAAGGCAGAGGCTCAACGACTGAGCCACCCAGGCGCCCCTCTGTTAGATTTTTTTTTAAGATTTTATTTATTTGAAAGAGCGAGCATAAGTGGGAGGCAGAGGGAGAAACCGACTCCCTGCTGAGCAGAGAGCCCCACGTGGGGCTCGATCCCAGGACCCTGAGATCATGACCTGAGCTGAAGGCAGATGCTTAACTGACTGAACCACCCAGGCGCCCCTCTATTAGATTTTTATAATATCAATAAAGTGATTTGTTTCCCCTTCGAAACTGGAGTACTGCTGCCGTGAATCTTTTTTCTTCAGAACAGAGTGCCTCATATAGACCTGATCATTGAAGTCCAGCATGTTTTTTGATTCATTGTTTCCAAAAAGTTAATGTCTGGTCATCTAACATTAGGAAGGGCAGTGTTGCCCTGAGTGGGGTTATGAAAGGGATGTAGGGCTCAGAGTGGGGTCTGCTTCTTCTGTGGACTTTTATAAAATAATCTTCCTGTTTCAGCCCCATCTGCCATTCAACTTTTAGGAGAGATCTGGTAACTCTCATTCCTTAGCCTCTCGGGTTCTTTGGTTCAGATGAGCTTGCTTTTGTTTAAGGTTTTCTCATGGCTGGCTGGGATATGGATCAGCTCTGCTCTGCTCAGTCAATTATCTGATCATCTCTGCTCTGCTCTTCTCAATTATCTGTTCCTTCTGTTTTCTGTCTTCCAGAACTGTGATGCTGTTATCTCCATGCCCATTCTTCTGGTCACTGCGTTTATGCTTTTTAAGCCCTCCCCCCGCCCCCACCATTTTTTTGTTTTAATGATATTTTAGGAGTGAGCAGAAATAAACATAAGCCTGAAATCCTTTATACTTAACCTTCACTTTTCCCCCCAATATTTTGTTGATATCTTTCATTTGTTATTTCTTTTTCTGACTTTTTAAAATTTTTCTTTAAGATTTTATTTATTTGAGGGACGCCTAGGTGGCTCAGTCGGCTAAGCGTCTGTCTTCGGCTCAGGTCATGATTCCAGGGTCCTGGGATAGAGTCCCGCATGGGGGGGGGGGGGTCCCTGCTCAGCAGGGAGCCTGCTTCTCCTTCTCTGCCTGCCACTCTCCCTGCTTGTGTTATCTATCTCTCTGTGTGTCAAATAAATAAATAAAATCTTGAAAAAAAAAAAGATTTTATTTATTTGAGAGAGAGAGCAGAAGCAGGAGAAGTGCAGAGAGAGAGCAGAAGCAGAGGGAGAGGGAGAAGCAGACTCCCTGCTGAGCAGGGAGCCCAACTCGCGGCTCAGTCCCAGGCCCCTGGGATCATGACCTGAGCCGAAAGCAGATGTTTAACCAACTGAGCCACGGAGGTGCCCCCTTTTCTGCCTTTATTTATAACCTTTATATTTCTGTGCTTTTTAAGTGAAAATTAACATTTCAGTATGAAAGTAAGTCAAAGATCCAGAGAACCTGCCTATCCAGTTAAGTCTGCTTTTCCCTTAGTTGATTATATATTTTGCACTGGAGCAGTGATGTAGAATCTTCTATCTAGTATTTGGATGTCGATGATCATCTACATCCATTACATAACAACGGGAGAATTTATTTAATGGCATGTTCTCTCTTGTTGCATTAAAATATAAATAACATAAAATTTACCACGTTAACCATTTTTAAGTGTATAGTTCAGTGGTATTACATTGTTATGCAGCTATCCCCACCACCCATCCCCATAACTTTTTCATCTTGTAAAACTGAAACTCTATAGTGTTGAACACTAACTCCTTCTCCCCCAGCTCCTGACAACCACTATATTACTTTATGGCAATGATTTGACCACTCTTAAGTACCTCATATAAATGGTATCATACAGCATTTGTCCTTTTGTGACTGGCTTATTTCACTTAGCTAATGAGTTCATCCATGTTGTAGCATGTGTCAGAATTTCCTTCCTTTTTAAGGCTGAGTCATATTCCTCTGTGTGTGTGTATGTGTGTGTGTATACACGTTTTGCTTATTTATTATATTTTTGATACTTGTTTAAAAATAGTTTAGTATGGTATAAATCTCTACATGTTCTAAACACTTTGGGAACCTTAAAGAGTTATTTGTTGTTAGGAATTTCTATTAATGAAAGTGATGGAGGCAACTGGGTGGCTCAGTGAGTTAAGCGTCCGACTCTTGATTTTGGCTCAGGTTATAATCTCAGGGTCGTGAGATCAAGCCCCATGGCAGGCTCCTCAGTGGGCATGGAGCCTGCTTAAGATTCTCTCCCTCTCCCTCCACTCTCTAAAAAAAAAAAGGAAAATGATGTGCAGAGAATGTTGTTGACATGAAATTGCTATTCAGAGCCCACTAAAAAATTTTTGTTATTTGTTAAATGTTGTAAGTCTTGAAGAAAGGCCTTAATTGAGGTTATTTCTCAGGAGGAAAAGCTCTAAGTGGTGAGTCTGGGGAAAACAGGTGTTGATGAAGGGCGCCTGGGTGGCTCAGTCGGTAAGCGTCTGCCTTCAACTCAGGTCATGATCCCAGGGTTCTGGGATTGAGCCCCGCATCGGGCTCCCTGCTCTGGGGGAAGCCTGCTTCTCCCTCCCCCACTCCCCCTGCTTGTGTTCCCTCTCTTGCTGTGTCTCTCTGTCAAATAAATAAATAAAGATCTTAAAAAAAAAAAAAAAAACAGGTGTTGAGGGGGCAGCAGTCTTTGGGGGAGGATTACGATTTGTAACTATATTTTTGACCTAGTTAAGCCATTTTATAAAAGGTAACACTTGATAAATTTAATCAAATATATGTTGGTGGGAACCACATAGAATTTTTTGTAAATCTGAAATTATACATAGTAATTAGGTTATGTCCCTAGGGCAAAAATTTAATAAAGAAGGTGGTAAGTAGTTCTGATTAACGTACATATTCAGCATATGATCAGGAGAGGGATAAGAAATTTAAAAGTTTGCAGAAGAATTTGCAACATAATTGAGACACTATAATGCTAAGAGGTAAAATGGCCTTGACTTGAACTAAGTGATAACCCAAAGCCCTACTTTGGCGCAATCCTCTAGCAGCTGTTGCACTGCCTTACAACCCACCCTATCAGGGCGTCTGCACCCTTAATGTAAACAGGCTTTTAGTCAATTAAAATGTGTTGGTGACAGTGACTAATGTGGGCCATGTTCTGCAATGTCTAAAGAAAAGAAAGCCAAATGAATACATTGTCAGGTAAGAAGCCTCTCTAGGTGGTTTTTTTTTTTTTTTTTTTGGAGAGGGCGTTGGGGGACAGGGGCAGAGTGAGAGGGAGAATCCCAAGCAGGCTCCGCACCCAGTGTGGCTTGATCCCGGGACCCTGAGATATAAAGAATTGGACGCTTAACCAACTGAGCCACCCAGGCACCCCTCCCTAGACTCTTGTTGGAATTCCAGTTTGCTTGCCCCTGAGGTAGAGAAAGATATATGAACCTCATAGTGGGATGATAACTACTTAACCAACTGAAATAATTTTACTTTCACAAAGTGGCCGCCTTTTAGGAAGGGCAGTATGTTGATCACTTGATGCTTCTCTTTCCGTCTACTTAGCAGTTTTATTTTTCAAATAATAAATCGGATTTACGGTATATTAACTGTCTCTTGTAATTGAAGTTGTCCTCAAAACCTTGATTGAACTAATAAAATTAGTTTTTTGAGTATGTACATCCAAGGACTAGATACTGGTTCTGGATCACCATTTATTTGGTAATTTCAGTGACCAAGATCTTTCTTAAAAGTGCCAGCAGGCCTCTGATTACCTTTTCAAAGTCATTTTAACCTATTTCCCCTAATGACTTTGCATGGGGAATCTTGAAGGTCAGACTTAGGAGTTTGTCAAAATTTCTGGAGCATAGGAGCAATATAATGATACAATGCTTTACTTACATTAGTCTTTCAGCATTGTGCCTAAGATTTACAGTGTAACCTAGAAGAAGGTGTTGAGGAAAACTTTTCCTATACATTCTTACGCTTAGTACTTGGGGGCCTGAAATTTAAACTGACACAAGACTAGCAACCATAGGAGTACTCAGTGGTGAATAACCTACGTGGTTAGAATTTGGACTTATATGCCTAATTTAGCAAGAGAAAGGGGCCTAGGAGAAAAGACTTCCTCCTCCCCACCCCCAACTTTTACAAACTGTTTATTTTTCATCAACCTTATTTCCATTTTGTTTGCCTTTGTGGAAGAGCAGCTTAAGACCACTCAGTGGTTGTTGCTACCCATTCAGTGGCCTGAGCAGTGGGAGCTGCAGACCAGTCTTCAGTGGCTGGCTGGGCGCTCCAGTCTTCAGTAGGGAACTGCTGAATAGGCACAGAGGGCACGCCTTCAGACCAGTCTGCGACTTCAGGCTGAATAGCAGTGAACTCAGGAGCTGGAGCCGTCCATTCACCCTGACATTCCTCCTTAGTCACAGCCGAGAAAAGGCTTTAAAAAAAAAAAAATTGTATGTATGTATTTATTTATTTATTGTACTCCCTACCCAACATGGGGCTCGAACTCACGATCATGAGACCAAGAGTTGCACGCTGCTCCCACTAAGCTAGCCAGGTGCCCTGGAGAAAAGACTTTTATAGGAAGAACAAATCAGTTTCTTTAGAAAAGACAAATGAGTCTTTAGGAGAACAAATGGGAGATAAGAAAGTTTGTGATAAAATTTGTTTAGGTAGGTGCAAATGGTCTTTCCATCTTCTTCCTGACCTTGAAACTCCCCCAGAGCAGGGACTTGTGATCTCTTGGGAGTAGATGCCAACCTGAAATGGGAATTTATGGCTGTCCTCATTTTTCAGAAGTTCCTGCTTTTAGTCAGATAAGGGAAGCCCAAGAAGGTTTCTTTCTACATCTGTTGAATCTCAAATGTCCTCAGCTTAAAATAATCTTTATGCCAGAGTGGCTTATTTTGGGATGGCATATCCTGATCTTCAAATGTAGAGTAACTAACCAAGTGAGTCTCTTCCAGATAAGAAATGAGACCTGGATTAAGGTGGTTCTTTGGAAATGAAAATGTAGCACATATAAAAGGATTTTGTATAAGCAGGAACTTGAAGGATTTAGTAACCGGCTAGTATTAGTAAAGGGCAGAAAAAGGGAAGAATTATAGATCTCTTTTTAATGTTTGTTCCAAATTTCCCTTTAAAGTCCTTGAAACACTCAAAGAAGGCGTTTCGCAAAAAGCTAAGGCATAGGGTAAACTTTATATAACATTTATATTGTAAAGAATGAATTAACTGCTTGATAGGTGAGCCCTAAGGGAACAAAAAGCTCTGATGCCTGTAGATAACTTCTTCCCCAGTGGAGATCTCACCCCGTTTGGCTCAATAACTAACTCTAGTTACATAATCCTTTTAGTGCTTACCGAGGTACAAAAAGTCACAAGAGTCATTGTGCTATTATGTTTGCATTGGTAGATGTTCTGGTGTTGGGAACACAATTCCCCACTTCAGTATAAAATAAGGGCAGTACAGCCCTCCAGCACTATTCTTATCTCCGATCTGTTGCTGTGGTTGCTTTAGGGCCTTGAGCGGTTTAACCCTTTAAAAGGCTTTTTATTTTTACCGTAACATTTGTTTGTGTTTTCAACCAAAATTAGGAAGGTCAGAAGGTGGGTGTATGCTTCAAAAGAATGTCAAACATACACATGGTAGACTCCAAAAGATAAGTCCTTTATAATTTGGATCACTTCAGGCTTTAACCTGTCCTTGATCACCGTGGACTCTACTGTGCCATCTGAGTCCTGCAATAGCTGCTTTTTAGGTGTTTTATTTCTCCTTCATTGGTTTCTCCCCCCTCCCCCATAAATTTGCTCAGATAGTGCTATACCATAGAGAAAATCCTTTTCACGGCAGCTTGAGGTCTCTTCCTGTTTAAATTCTCAGAATCCAGCTGAAGCACCCCCCACTCTTAAGAAGTGATTCTCTCAAAGGTCATTACAACACGATGCCAAGTCCAGTGGCCTTTTTCTCACCTTGAAAACGAAGGAAACCAGAATGTGTCACCCCAGAATATGCCTCTTTGACATAAAAATTATTTTGATCTGAAGGCAATTAAGCAGCAAATACAGGAGAACCTTTCTTTACCTTCCACTTTTCCGCCTGAAGGTGAGATAAATTCTCCTTTTCCTAGAGACAGACTCTTAGCAGCTCAGAGAAGGCACTGGTGGAATCTGCAAACAAACCTTACCCCATTAGTTTCCTCCCATATATTTATCTTCCCCCAGTTTGCCACCCTTGAAAGCCTAGAACTGCTTTCGTTTGTCTTGTCATTTCTCTACAACTTTATCATTCTTTGTTGAAGATCCCATATAAGCCATAGTTCTAAGCCACACTGTTGAATTATTTTTCTGTTGAGGTTTCTCTTGTGAGATGTGCACTGCAGGTGTTATAAACTGTTTTTCTCTTGTTAATCTTTTTGTTAAAGAGGACCAGCTGAAAACCTGAGGGGGTATAGGTAAAGTTTTGCCTCCTCCACAAGAACTTTTATATTATTTGACCATCCCTTCAATTCTGAAACTTACTTCCTCTCAGTTTCAGTGATAACTGCTCAAATCTTTTTTCCTATTTCTCTGATAAGTTCTGGCATTTCTCTTTATGGTTCTTTTATGTCATTATTTTCTTGGGGCCTTTGTTATTTCCCTGTTATCTTCCATGGTGATTTCCTCTACTCCTGTTTTTGTTTTTGTTTTGTTTTTAAGATTTTATTTATTTGAGAGAGAGAGAATGAGAGAGAGAAAGCACATGAGAGGGGGGAGGGTCAGAGGGAGAAGCCGACTCCCTGGGACTCCAGGATCATGACCTGAGCCGAAGGCAGTTGCTTAACCAACTGAGCCACCCAGGTGCTCCTACTGCTATGGTTTTTAAACTGTTCCTTCTTTTTGGAGAATATCTACTTCTCTCCAACTTTAACCTCAGTCTTAACCTTTCCATTAGTTATAAATTGGATATTTTCAGATTGATCTTCTGGTGTTTCTTTTTTTTTTTTTTTAATGTTTTATTTATTTATTCATGAGAGTCAGAGAGAGAGAGAGAGAGAGGCAGAGCCAGAGGGAGAAGCAGGCTTCCCACGGAGCAGGGAGCCCGATGCGGGACTCGATCCCAGGACCCCGGGATCATGACCTGAGCCGAAGGCAGACGCTTAACCATCTGAGCCACCCAGGCGCCCCTGATCTTCTGGTGTTTCTAATTCAGCCTATTAAATAACCTGAACTGATTGTAAAAAAATAATGAACCTCAATCCCAAATGTCTACCTTAATTTATGATGGACCACGAATATAAACATGAGAGGTAAACAATAACATTTTTAGAAAAAAATGTAGATTTTCATGACTTTGAGATCAGCAAAAAAATTTTCAACAGCACAAAGAAGTGCTAAAAAAAAAAAAAGTTGAGAAATTTGACTTACTAAAATTAAGAACCTCTGTTAATCAAAAGACTCCATAAGAGGATACTACTACTCAGCAATAGATAGAAATGAACTATGAACATAGAACACAACATGGATGAATCTCAAACTAATTATACTAAGTGAAAGAAGCCAAAGAGTACATACTGTCTGATTTCATTTATATAAAACTGTAGACACTGCAGATAGGCATTTATAGGGATAGCACAGCAGTGGTTGCCCAGGAATGGGGTGTTAAGGAGGTGCTGGAAAGAGGGATTACAAAGGAATATGAGGAAACTCAGGGATAGGTATGTTCACTATTTTGTGGTAATGGTTTTACAGTTACAAATAGATGTCAAAACTTACTATGTCTTGGGGCAATTGTGTGGCTCAATTGGTTAAGCGTCCAACTCTTGATTTCAGCTCAGGTCATGATCTCGGTTGTGGGACTGAGCTCTGTTGGGCTCCAACCTCAGCACGGAGTTTGCTTGTCCCTCTCCCTCTGCTCCCCCCCCCCCCCCCCCGCCAAGCTCATGCTCTCTCTCTCTCTCTCAGATAATTAAATAAAATCTTAAAAAAACACAACAACCTTACCATGTCTTACACTTCCAGTATATTTTTTATTGTCAGTTATACCTCAGTAAGGCTGTTTTTAATGTGGAAATAAAGACCACAAAATGAGAATGGGTGAAGGCCATTTAATCAGAGCTTGTCATAGCCCGGGAGTTAGCTGCCATCCCTTGCATTGGCAAAGACTCAGAGGCAGGTAGACCAGTGGGAAGCTGTATAGCGGAAGAAAGGGAAAACTTTCAGATATGTCCTGATACGGGGTTATTGGCATGGGAAAGCTATAGGCAGCCTAACTACAAATGGGGGTATCCTATGTAGTAGTTGTTTAGGGATATATATTTGGTTTTTCTGTGGTTGGTCCTAAGTTGGAAGCAGGGACAAAAATTAGGGGAACTGTCAGTTATTACTCAAGTCTTGACGGTTTGGGGTCAATTTTTACAGGGGTTATTGTTTGGCTTCCTGGACTAGTTAGTTGGCTAGAGATAGTCTGACTTCCTTGACTGGTTACTGTAGATAGTATGTTGGCTTCTTGGGCTAGATAATGGAGATTTTTTTTTTTTTTAAAGATTTTATTTATTTAATTGACAGAGAGAGATAGTGAGAGAGGGAACACAAGCAGGGGGAGTGGGAGAGGGAGAAGCAGGCTTCCCGCCGAGCAGGGAGCCTGATGCGGGGCTCTATCCCAGGACCCTGGGATCATGACCCGAGCCGAAGGCAGTCGCTTAACCAACTGAACCACCCAGGCGTCCCGATAATGGAGATTTAGTTTGGCTTCCTTCCTGGGCTGGTTCCTGCAGGTTGTGGGTCAGAGCTCTATTTTTATAGAGTAGTCTGGCCTTTGTCCATTAGTATATTCAGACTCTCATGAAAAGAAACAGATGCCATAAGAAAGGCAAGACACAAACTGGGAGAAGATATTTATAGTGCATATCCAGCAAAGTACTTATATCCACTATATACGTTTTAGAAACTTCTACAATTCAGTAAAAAAAGATAACCTAATTTTTTAAATGGGCAAAAGGCTTGAACTAGTACTTCATTCATTAAAGAGGACTTCCAAATAGCTAGTAAGCATATGAAAAGGTGCTGATAGGGGAAATTCAGTGATCATTTAATCACTAATTTAATCACTAATCATTTAATACAGGTTAAATGAGATACTACCATACCCCTGCCAGGATGGCTAAAATTAAAGAATTAGTAGTACCAAGTAATGGTATAGCTGTGGAGCAACTGGAGCCCTCATACGCTGTTGATGGGAGTGTACATTGGTACAGATTCTGGAAGACTGTCCGTTGTCTATTTTTTTTTTTTTTAAGATTTTATTTATTTATTTGAGACAGAGAGAATGAGAGACAGAGAGCATGAGGGGGAGGAGGGTCAGAGGGAGAAGCAGACTTCCTGCCGAGCAGGGAGCCCGATGCGGGGCTCGATCCCAGGACCCTGAGATCATGACCTGAGCCGAAGGCAGTCGCTTAACCAACTGAGCCACCCAGGCGCCCTGTCCATTGTCTATTAAAACTATGTATACTGGGGCACCTGGGTGACTCAGTTGGTTAAGCGACTGCCTTCGGCTCAGGTCATGATCTCAGGGTCCTGGGATCGAGCCCCGCATCGGGCTCCCTGCTCGGCAGGAAGTCTGCTTCTCCCTTTCCCACTCCCGCTGCTTGTGTTCCCTCTCTCGCTGTCTCTCTCTGTGTCAAATAAATAAATAAAATCTTTAAAAAAATTAAAAATAAAAAAAATAAATAAAACTACGTATACTTTGGACCAACATAACACTGCTGGGTTTACATCTGATGGCAAGGAATATTTATATCCACCAAAAGACTTGTGTAAAAATATAACAGCCAAAACCAGGAAACAACCTGCTTGGAATTTATAAATAGTTTGTGGTAGGGGCACCTGGATGGCTCAGTCGTTAAGCGTCTGCCTTCAGCTCAGGTCATGATCCCAGGGTCCTGGGATCGAGCTCCGCATCGGGCTCCCTGCTCCATGGGAAGCCTGCTTCTCCCTCTCCCACTCCCCCTGCTTGTGTTCCCTCTCTCGCTGTCTCTCTCTCTCAAATAAATAAAAATCTTAAAAAAAAAAATAGTTGTGGTATATTCATAAAGTGGAGTGCTACATAGCAATGAAAAAGAATAAAGTGCCACATGCAGAATCATAAATGATTTTCACAGGCATGACTTGAAAAAAGGAAGCTACCCACAAAAGAGCTAATACTGTTTGATTCCATTTATATAAATGGAATGATTTGTCAAAATAGATAAAACTGATCTATGATGATAGAGGTCAGAATAATGGTTATTTTTTAGTGCATTTACTGACTGAGGGGACACAAGGGAGCCCTCTAGATTATTGGAAATGTTCTGTAACTTGATCTCAATTGTGGTTATATGGTTGTATACAAACAAAATATCTTTTGAAATAGAAGTGAAAACAATAAGATATTTATTGATCTGTACACCCAAGATTTGTGCATTTCACTACATGTAAGTTATACCCCATTTTTATTTATTTTTATTTTTTATTTTTTTGTACTTTCAAGTTTTTATTTAAATTCCAGTTAGTTAACATATAGTGTAATATTAGCTACAGGAGTAGAATTTAGTGATTCATCACTTATATATAACACCCAGTGCTCATCACAAGTGCCTTCTTTAATACTCATCACCCATTTAGCCCATCCCCCATCTACGTCTCCTCCAGCAACCCTCAGTTCGTTCTCTGTAGTTCTGTTTTATGGTTTGCCTTGGTCTTTTTTTCCCCCATGTTCATCTCTTTCATTTCTTAAATTCTTCATGAGTGAAATCGTATGGTATCTGTCTTTTTTGACTGACTTATTTCACTTAGCATAATACACCCTAGTTCCATCCACATCATTGCAAATGGCAAGATTTCATTCTTTTTTTTTCCCCCCGTCAGAGAGAGCACAGCAGGGGTAGGGAGAGGGAGAAGCAGGTTCCCCCCTGAGCAAGGAGGTTGATGTGGGGCTCGATCCCAGGACCCTGTGATCATGACCTGAGCCAAGGCAGACACTTAACCACCTGAGCCACCCAAGTGTCCCACAAGATTTCCTTCTTTTTGATGGCTGAGCAATATTCCGTTGTGTGTGTATGTGTGTATCACAATTTCTTTATCCATTAGGACATTGGGGCTCTTACCATAATTTGGCTATTGTTGATAGTGCTGCTATAAACATTGGGGTGCATGTATCCCTTTGAATCAGTATTTTTGTATCCTTTGGGTAAACCCCTAGTAGTACAATTGCTGGATCATGGGGTAGTTCTATTTTTAACTTTTTGAGGAACCTCCATAGTGTTTTCAAGAGTGGCTGCAGCAATTTGCATTCCTACTAACAGTATAAGAGTGTTCCCCCTTCTCCACATTCTCACCAACACCTGTTAGGTTTTTTGTGTTGTTGTTAGCCATTCTGACAGGTGTGAGGTAATATCTCATTGTAGGTTTGGTTTGTATTTCCTTGAGTGAAGTTGAGCAATTTTTCATTTGTCTGTTGGCCATCTGTATGTCTTCTTTGGAAAAATGTCTATTCATATCTTTTGCCCATTTCTTAACTGGATTATTTGTGTTTTGGGTGTTCAGTTTGATAAGTTCTTTATAGATTTTGGATACTAACCCTTTATCATATATGTCATTTGCAAATATCTTCTCCCATTCCTAGGTTGCCTTTTAATTTTGATTTTTTCCTTTGTTGTACAGATTTTTATCTTGAAGTCCCAGTAGTTCATTTTTGCTTTTGTTTCCCTTGCCTCGCCTCGCCTCGCTTTACCTCGGTAGACGTAGCTAGTAAGAAGTTGCTACGGATGGGCGCCTGGGTGGCTCAGTTGGTTGAGCAACTGCCTTCGGCTCGGGTCATGATCCTGGAGTCCCGGGATCAAGTCCCATATAGGGCTCCTTGCTCGGCGGGGGGGTCTGCTTCTCCCTCTGACCCTCTCCCCTCTCATGTGCTCTCTCTCTCTCATTCTCTCTCTCAAATAAATAAATAAAATCTTTAAAAAAAAAAAAAGTTGCTACGGTTGATGTCAAAGAGGTTGGTGCCTCTGTTCTCTAGGATTTTGATGGTTTCCTGTTTCACATTTAGGTCTTTCATCCACTTTGAATTTATTTTTGTGTGTGGTATTATATCTCAATTTTTAAAATTTCCTTTTTCAACTCTCTTCTGTTTATATCTTTCCTTAAAACTAGCTTCCTGTTTATTGTTTACTGAAATCTTGTCAAACTTTTTGTAGTTGGTCCTTAAATCCCGTCAGCTCCTCCTTTAAAATATCTCCCATCCATACTGTTTCCAAACCATGACTGTACTAGAGTTTGAGCCTTGACCACAAGCCTGCATTATTGCCAAGGACTTAACTGGTCTCCCTGCTTTTCATACTCAAAACTGTTTTACAATATGCCAGCAAAGCTATCTTTCTAAAGCACCATTCAGATGATGCTAGCACTCTGATTGTGTTAATTCCTTTACCCAGAAGTCTTGAGGGAGCTCCCATTTCTGTTGTATTAGGTACAGATCAGGCTTGCATGCATTCAAGATTCTCATGATCTGGCCCCAACCAGCCATACTATTTCCCTATCCATACATAGTGCTTTAGAAAACTGGGATACTTAATAGTTCCAAATCCATTTTGTTCTCTGTTGCTGATACTCTTTGTTCATGTTCTTCTCTCCCTAAATGCTTTTTCTTCCTCATATCAGCCCTATCTGAAATCATTTCAGCCTGAGGGGCTATGATGTGCCCCATGAAATCCATGGGATATAATCTGAGTTAAACAGCCAAACCTTTCTATATATGTGCATTTTTCTAGAGAAAGGGCTTGTCTTGTTATCAGATTCTCAAAAGGGGTCCATGAATCCCCCAAAGTTAAATTGATTTAGTGCTCTTCTGAAGGAATACAAATGATCTCATTTTATGTTTTTTTAAGATTTTATTTATTTATTTGAGAGAGAGCAAGAGCATGTGCCGGGGGTCGGGGGGCAGAGGGAGAAAAAAAAATCCCAAGCAGACTCCCAGCTCTTGCGGAGCCCAATACAGGGCTCAGTCTCACCACCCTGAGATCGTGACCTGAGCCAAAATCAAGAGTCGGACACTTAACCAACTGAGCCACCCAGGCACCCCTCATTTTATGTTTTAACAGAGTTTTTGTCTTGTTAAAACTTAGTCCTCACTATGGTGGGTAGTAGAAGTATTTTTAATAGATAAGTTATATTTAAATCTTAAAGTTTCAGATGCAGGTAAAATGGCTTGTCCTCATCCATTATTTAGGTCCCTAGGTCTTTTCGTGTGTGTGTGTGTGTGTGTGTGTGTGTGTGTGTGTGTATGTGTTCTGGAATTAAATTTTACAGCCTAGATTTCCTTTGTGGTGAGCAATTTATTTTCCTCAAAAGATACTATCTTAATATTTTTCACTTTGGTATCTTAGGGGGAATTTTTTTTCCCTCCCACATGACTGTTTGCACAGCTAGACAATACCATCTCTGTATGCTTTGAATTTAAAAGATACTAGTCACATTTTTCAACACTTTTTTTTTTTTTTTTCTGTTTCAGATTCCTATAGGCAATGGAAACTGATCTCAATTCCCAGGACAGAAAGGACCTGGACAAGTTTATTAAATTTTTTGCCCTCAAGGTAATTTATCTATTCTCTTGAGCTCAGAACTGTTAGAAATAACTTCCGTGCTTCTCCCTTTTTGGAAACATAGAATAACAGCTTGCAGCTTGCCCATTTTAAGGGATACTTCTGTCTGTTGTAAACCAAACTGTGAAGTTTGGGGGCGGTACTGGGGGTGTAACTAAAAAGTAGCTTCCAATTTTCCACAGCTACTTGTTCAAAAAAAAATTTTTTTTTGCAAGGCTGTTTGCAGAAATGTCAAACTATTATGCCAGGTTATTGGCACAGTATGTTCCCTTGGGGTGGGAACAAAGATTGTGGACTGGAATGGACAGCATTTTGGGCATCTTCCCCAAAGCATCAACTAACTCTGAAATGTCTAACTTCCATTTATTGTTCCCTTCTGGGTAAATGAGAAATTAAAACTGAATTTTGAATACTTTAGAAGTTATATTTTCTTAAATCTAAAAATCATTTCCACCTCTATCACTCCTCCTTCTCATGATTGCCATGTAAAAAACAATCCATGCAGTAGATTCTGGTTGTAAAATTAGTTGGGAGACTTTTGCCATATGGGCCAAATGATATAAATAAGTGTGGAATCCTTGGTTTAAATCTACTATGATTACATAAGTGTACGGCAGTGAATATTTAAACCTACGGTTGGACTTGTCTTTATGAAAGTCAGAGCCACCATGTGCAAATTTCTTTCTGCCATGTGAGAATATTACAGATCCCAAGACTTAAACTAAAATTTCTCTAATCAGTTGACATTATGCCCTCGGAAATATTTACAGTATTACTTTTGTGTCATGGTTTTTTTTTTTATATGTTCTTGAATTTTAAAATCCTGTCCTTTCCTAAAGTGTTGTTATGATCATTGGCATCTTTTTAACCCTGCATTCAGAGGGTGTTAACCCTGATTGTGAGTCAAATCAATTTAAGACTGTTCATCTTTGATATTTTTTTGTTTGTTTTTTCCTTTTTTTTAGACTGTCCAAGTGATTGTCCAGGCTCGACTTGGCGAGAAGATTTGTACTCGTTCATCTTCATCCCCAACTGGTTCAGATTGGGTAAAATTCCTGTTTTTTGTTAAGGCATGTTTGTCATAAGGAATCGTACATAGTGCAGTTGTAAAGAATACAATTTATAGTATTCTAAATCATAACATTAATATATCTAATTCCATTTGATTCATTCACTTGGAAAGTATGTTCTTCATCGAATGTTCGTCCTAGGTTTGATTCTCATCTTTCTTCTGCAGTAGGTGAAAAACTTAGTCTTTAGAAAAATACCTTGTTAACTAATCTTATTATATAATAAGTCATTAGCTCTTTCAGCCTGAGTTTTGGGGCTTTGAATCAGGATATCTTTTCTGGGCAAGGGAGAAATGAATGAATATCCTTAATTACTCAAGGCAATGCCTGCATTAGCCAGCATAACCATCTCACTGCTTTAAGTTGCCGTAATGTTTCTTGTAAGTGTTTAACACAAAGTCCCTTTTGTTTTCTAGTTCAATTTAGCAATCAAAGACATCCCAGAGGTTACACATGAAGCAAAAAAGGCCCTGGCGGGACAGTTGCCTGCCGTTGGGAGATCGATGTGTGTGGAGATCTCACTCAAGACTTCTGAGGTAAGGCTATGGCCAGGATGGTGTCTTCATTTGGCACTCAAAGCTCTTCACACCCTGCTTCCAGCTCAGCCTCATTCCTGCCTCTTCCCTCTCTGAATGTAGCGCTCTCTGAGGAGGTCAGATTTTGGTACTTATCCTCCCAAACACTTGGAATAGGCTCTTTGTCCTCCTCATACATCAACTATATGTGAAATAGTTCTACTTATCCTTCAAGACTCATGTGCTCTTGAAAATTCACCCCCTTTCTCGGGGGAGAGGTAACTGCCTTCTTTAGACTTACCATGTGCTTTGTTGACATTGTTTCTAAAATATAATTGATGTATTGTGATTTTTTTTTTAGATGTGTTGTTACTTACCTTATTTCACATCAGGATCAAGGCATATATTGTCACTTGTGTGTTTATTAATTTATTTCCACTAGAAGATTGTGAAGCTGCGTGGTATAATAAAAGGCAGTTGGATTTTGGAGCTATACAGACCCAAGTTCAGATCCCAGCTGAGTGACTTTGGCCAAATTACTTAACCCCACCCGCACCAACACCACCAAACTAACATGACACTTCATAGTCTTGAAGGGTTTTATATTTTCTCATTTAATCCTTATTTGTAAAGTGCCCAACATAACTTATACATGTTCTGTTCATACTTTGCACTTTCATTCTTGAGGTCAGCAGTCATGCCACATCTTATTTATTTTTGTAGTTCTTTAAATTCTTTTTGAAATGAGGCAGGATATGAATAGATAATCATCTTCTGTACCTGGTACATTGCCCGGGATGGCACATAGTATGTTCTTGATGAATTTTATTGAATGAATGATGTCAGTACTTATTCCATGGAAACCTTAGCACCCCAAAATACAAAACTTCCTATTCTTCTTTATTGTACTGCCAGTTTATACTATGAATTACTTTCCTTAGTGATCCATAGTGAGTCCTAAAAGAATCCCTAGAAGAACTCTTTCCTTTCCCAGGTGAGTCTGAGTATAAAATGTTCCGATTGTCCTAGACAGACTGCACCAACTTGTCTTGCATACTTCCTACTGTTCATCCTCCCTTGATTTGGGGGACCAGGGGAAATTAAAAATTTATCACGTCATTTAAAAATGACAGTATGATGGGGGCACCTGGGTGGCTCAGTTGGTTAAGCGACTGCCTTCAGCTCAGGTCGTGATCCTGGAGTCCCAGGATCAAATCCCGCATCGGGCTCCCTGCTCAGCAGGGAGTCTCCTTCTCCCTCTGACCCTCCCCCCTCTCATGTGCTCTCTCTCTCTCATTCTCTCTCTCAAATAAATAAAATCTTTTTTAAAAAATTTAAATATTTAAAGAAATGACAGTATGATGAAAAAGATATATTAAAGATACATACTTAACTTTGATCTAGAACAAGTAAGTTCTGTATTCCACAAACTAACCCAAGTTTACACCAGAATCTAAAAGAATAGCCCTCTTCCAATTGATTGGTAATAAGGTTACTTGTGTTCAAAAGTATGACTACCCTTCTTACTAAGTGGCACATAGGAGTGTTACAGGGTTGAGGGATTTTGGCTTTAGTTTCTGTTTTTCTTTTCCACCCACTAGACTAAGTCTGTTCAGAGCACCAGAGAAAGACTGAACAGTTTGGCTAAAGACATTACACAACTAAAAAGATTTTTAAGTGAGGAGCTTGTTAAGGTATTCCTTAACAGTGGGTGTCACCTAAAAATATCCCCTCTAGAATTGGAGGGAAAGGCTCTCTCCATCTGAAGTATTGGCCTTTCTGAAGAGCAGTTTGGATATACATAGCAAAAGTCTTAGAAGCATAAGTACTGTTTAATCTAACAATGCTAATTCTGGAAATTTGTCTTAA
>NC_058413.1:14961782-15043228 GCF_002201575.2 Neomonachus schauinslandi | reverse complement strand
GATTTTATTTATTTATTTGAGACAGAGAGAATGAGAGAGAGAGAGAGAGCACACATGAGAGGGGGGAGGGTCAGAGAGAGAGGCAGACTCCCTGCTGAGCAGGGAGCCCGATGCGGGACTCGATCCCGGGACTCCAGGATCATGACCTGAGCCGAAGGCAGTCGCTTAACCAACTGAGCCACCCAGGCGCCCCTAATGGTTTCTTTACTAATTCTTATTCTTCATTTTCTTGAACATGGTAAAGCATGGTTATTTAAAAGTCCATAATTCAAGGGGCGCCTGGGTGGCTCAGCCATTAAGCATCTGCCTTTGGCTCAGGTCATGATCCCAGGGTCCTGGGATCGAGCCCCGCATCAGGCTCCCTGCTCTGCGGGAAGCCTGCTTCTCCCTCTCCCACTCCCCCTGCTGGTGTTCCCTCTCTCGCTGTCTCTCTCTCTCTGTCAAATAAAATCTTAAAAAATAAATAAATAAAAGTTCATAATTCAAAATCTGGATTCCTTATGGGTCTGTGTCTATTATCTATTCTGTCTCTTGGCTCTTTACTCCATTGTCTTAAATTATAGTATACTTTTTTCCCCTTAGTTGAGTGTTGTACATTGTATATGAAAAATTATAGAGCTAATGTAAAGCCTAGAATGCTATTATCTTTCTTCAGAGAGGATTTACATTTGCTTCTGGCAGATGGCCTGAGCACTAGCAATCCTGGATTACCTCAATCCAGTCAGGGCTTGAAATAATTTGAAGCTAGGCTTAAGTATCAGGGAGGGCTGATCTATTTCTAGGTATAGCTTTTCAGGGTGCCAAGCAGAGCCTTAGGGATACACCACAGTCCCTCTTCCCAGCCTGGGTCTGTCCTAAGCTCCAGTTTTTTGACTACCAAGCCTCAGGAGTCATTTGAAAATTCAGGAACTTAACATTAATTCAAAACTATTACCTGTTCAGTCTATCAGCTGTCTCTTTCAGGACTGGCAGAAGCCCCTGAAACGACTAGTGGGTGTAATAATATCTTATTTTTGAAGTGGCAATGAGTATAAATGATACTGTGAGATATTTGGGACAACTTTAATGTGATATGAAAATATCACATTAAAATATTACTGACAAAATCACATGTACTGCTAATTCTACTATGTTTATATTCATAACTGAAGGAAATAGTAAATTCCAGTTAATGGTTTGTAAAACAAAAGATGTAATTTTTTTTTCCTATCCAAGTTTGTGGATCCCTTGAATTCAATCCATGGACTCTTCCATTTAGAATTCCTGTTTATGGGGAAAAGTGGCACCAAATGCTAGGCTGACCTCTTTGGATTTTATTCTCCTTTCAAAACTTGGCCTTGTCATTCTTCATTTGCCTCGGTGCTGTCTGATACTTCAAACAGATGCTTTTAATAATTCATCTAGTTTTTCTCAGCCAGAAAGTTTAGTCTAAATTACCTTCTCTACCTTTATTGTAAGAGGAAGTATTTTGGAACCTTTGTTTTAGAGGAATGTAATTATATTAGCAAAAGTAGAAAATATCATACACAGGAAGAGGTCATAAAGGAGTATAACTTGACTTGTGGAGGAGTAGTACATGTTGAAAAGCAACAAACAGGAAATGTATAATTAGGATAGGGCCAGTTTGTGGAAGCCTCAATTATGTTGAAATAAGAAGAAAGACACAATAAAAGACAGCACCTTGCACAGGCTAAGAAATAAACTCATTGCCTGGTCTTCTTTTAATTTTTAAAATTTGTTAACTGTTTATTAAGCACCTACTATGTGCCAGTCTCTGTGCCAGACATGGTCCTCAAGGAATTCACTGTCATTCTCATGGGAGGCAAAAATAATGGCAGTTTCATACCAGAAAAACACTGTTATTCTATAGTGTGGACCTATTATATGTTGGATACCATGCTAGTGAAAGATATAAGATGAGTAAGCCAGTTGAACTCAAGGAACTTATGAACTCAAGGGGAAAATCAGACATAAGCATAACTGTTGTGATGCTACTAAATACATGCCAAGTAGAATTTCAGGCAACATGTTTTGGGATAAATGGAAGGAGGGATTTATTCTATGAATGTTAAGGAAAACTTCATGGAAGAAATAGTACTTCAAGTGTTCCTTAGAAGATGAATAATAGAGAATGGGAACTGAACAGGTAGGGCATTGCTAGCCAAGGGAACAGCATGAGCAAGGGCACAGAGGTTTTGTGTTTTCAGAGAATGACAAAAGGTCTATGATCCATGCTTTAGTCCATTTGAGCTGCCATAACAAACTATCATGGACTAGGTGGCTTATAAATAACAGAAATTTATTTCTCATAGCTCTGCAGGCTAGAAGTCCAAGATCAAGGCTCTGGCAGATTTCCTTGTCTGTGGAGAGCCCACTTTCTGGTTCACAGATGGCCTTTCTTTCTCTGTATACTCACACTGCAGAAGGGCCAAGGGACCTTTCCTGGGCCTCTTCCATAATGGCAAGAATCCCATTCATGAGGGCTCCAACCTTATCACTTCCCAGAAGCCCCACCCCCAAATACCATCACATTGGGGATTAGGTTTCAATATATGACTTGAAAGAGACACAGACATTCAGTCTATAACACTGAGGTAATAGAGTCAGGACGATATGTAAGTGAGGGGTTACAAAGAGAGTTCGGTCGTGGAAGTTTTCTACTCTGTACGCCTGGTATGGTATTGGTGTCATTGGCTAAGATTATTCAATTCAGGAAATATTTCTTACATATCCATATATGCCTGGGTTTATGACAGGTGCTGGGGAAACAATGGCTAATAAAGCATGGTCTCTACCTAGAGTGTACTCACAGTCAAATAAGTCAATAATTAAATAACTTGTGGTTTGAGCTAACTAGAGGCTCAAGGTGATAAGAATGCCCAAACGAAGAATATCTTAATTAAGCTTGAGGGGTCAGGAAGGGTGTCCCAGAACAGGTGGCCCTCTAAGCTGAATATTCTTTATCTAATTTATTTATTTATTAAAATTAAAGTTATACATGCATACAGTTTAAAGAGTAAAATAGTTAAAAAAGAAAAAAAGGCATTATGCCAACTCTCAATTTAGTTTCCCATTCCTCATAGGTAACCACTTTCTACTTCTTTGAGTGATTTGTTTGGCATTTATTTCTGTATCTCTAAGTTACTTGCTTATGTTGCTACTTCATTTTTTTCGAATTCGGGCATTATCTATTGACTTCCCACTGTGTGAAATGTAAATCTATTTCTCTTTAACACACTCTACCACACATATGTAATTTTATTTACTCCCCAATCTCTCGATATACATATATCAAGATTTTGGTTATATCAATATTTACTATTTATATTTTATAACTATATAAACACTATTAACACTTGAACTAAGTTTCACAATCTTCTTACCCCCGAGACTGCCTCTTTTCCCCTTGTTTGATTAATTTTTATAAACTTATCACTAATTTATCTCCAAACTTTACCCAACTGAATAAATTGCCTTTCGGTACTTGCTATTTATTTTCCGTTTGCCCCTGAAGATCTACTCTCCACATTACCCTGGAGGGCTGATCTGTATGGACTTTAATCCATAGATTCCCTTGCCCTGTGGCTTCCCATTTAGGTTAAAGCAGGAGATTGACGGGCAGGAGGAGACAGGGTGAGCTTGGGGTATATGTTCTCTCCCTACCAGTTTGCTGTGGGTTAAGGTTGGCTCTATTCCACTACTGAAGGTCACAGCTTCTGTTAGATGGTCCCTACTCTTCCTAGATTCAAGGAGCCACTCCCTCCACTTGTCTCTTCAGGCCTGGGGTCGTAACAGATCTTAACTGTTGTTAGTTCCAGGGTAATCCACTTTCCCTTAACCTTCTCCACACCTTTGTAAATACCCTTATTAAATTTATTATCTGTTAACTGCCAGGACTCTGACTGAAGCAAGTATATTGATATTTTTTTGTATGGATTCTCTCTCAGTTTTATCTTCTTAAAGTCTCTCCCAGAATTTTCCGACCTGCTTTATCTGTATTATTTTATCCCTATGCCTGCTTTATAGTAGCATTCTCTGGACTTTCACCATTACCGTTGGGATTTCCTGTCATCTTTCATCCTTGTTTTTGGTGTACTCATTTTAAAACAGGACCTCACATTTTTTGACACTCTTGCCTTTGAGAAGTAGCGTCTATGTCCTTTTCCCTTGAATATGAGTGTAACACTATGTGAACTTTTCTTTTTTTTAAAAGAAGGAGAGTGAGAGGGGAGAGGGGAGGAAGATGGGGGGAGGGGCAAAAGGAGAGAGAGAATCTCAAGCAGGCTCCACACCCAGCACAGAGCCCAATGTGGGGCTCAATCTCATAACCCTGAGATCACGACCTGAGCCAAAATCAAGAGTCAGACACTTAACCAACTGAGCCACCCAGCCTCCCCAACATTGTGTCTTGGTCTCTGGGAACTCACTTTTCAGACATTGCCTCTCAGGAGACCCCTTTTTATTAACCAGTTGCCAAGTTGTAAGAAGCCCAGCCACAAATTTGGTCTTCAAGCCTAGGTGTCTGACATGTGAGGGAACAAGCTTCCAGATAATTCTATCCCCAACTATTTGAGTCAGCCCCAGCCATTCAGCTCTTCCCAATTCAGGTCCAGACATCATGGAGTAGAGACAAGCCATCTATACTGTGCTCTGTATAATTCCTGACATACTCAATCCGTTAGCATAATAAAATTGTTATTTTTTTATGCCATTAAGTTTAGTATGGTTTGTTATACAGCAACTGATGATTGGAACAAAATTTGTTACTGGGAGTGAAGGGCTGCAGTAACAAAAACCTAAAATATATGTCATTGGCTTTGAGACCAGGCAACAGGCAGAAACCAGAAGGACCTTGAAAAGACTGATAGTGAAAGTCTAATGGGCCTCAAGGAGACCATCAATGAAGGCTTAAAAGAGAGTGAGGAAAATGTTAGTTGGAGGTAAGAGGACCATTGTTATGTAATGACAGAAAATTTGGCAATACTGTCATTTTTGGTAATGTGAAAAATAGGAAATCTACATAGTGAGTACGACATTCCTACCTGTGGAGATTTCTGGGCTGCCTGTCTTTTTCTAGCTACCTACAGTAAAATGTGAGAGAGATGAACTAAAGAATGAACTATTTTGTTTTCAGGTAGAATGTAGAGGAAATATAGAGAGCTCAGGACAATTTTTCTAACCAGCAGAAAGTATTCAAAGTAAGAAAGTGCCTCAGGACAAAGATCAAATCTAGAGTGCTGGCCGAGAAATGTGGTCCAAGGGTAAAGATGAACCCTTTGTTAAAACCTCAGCAAGATTTCTGGGTGGAGCCTTATAGACTCATTTTTTTCCCCCTCATAGATTCTTTCAGATAGATAAGAGCCTAAGGATCTAAAGAGCAACAGCTTCATAGGGAACCCAAATAGGGAAGGGCCAGTCTTAAAGAGGTTTGTGGGTATAGTTTTGTCCAATGGAGTAAACCCCAATAAAGTTAATAGAAAAACCTCAGCATCGTTTTTAAGAGAATTGTATTTATGGAAGTCCCGTTAGCTTGGGCTAAAGAAGACATAAATAATATAAAATAAAAAGTGGTCCCTAGACTTCTATGAGCAGGAAGCAAGCTGAGAAAACTATTCAGCTGCAAACTGAGACTATGATTTATGGCAACGAAAGTATGATTCAGAATGATTCAGAAGATGAAACCAAAAGCCCAGAGTTCAGAGTCAAAAGCCATGGAAAGTCATTATCAGAGAAAGGTACTAGGCTCAAATCATAGAAATGAGACGTGTGGGTGGACGGATATCAGAATTGCAATGAACCAACAGTTGCTATCTTGCCTCCCATTCTCCCTCTTTTTGGATGGAAGTTTATTGTGGTTATCCTATCCCTATCATTGTACATACTGGGCGTGTGGGAGCATATAACTTGTCTCTTTAGTTTACAGGTGTTTAGAATGAGGAATTAAACAAGGAGCTGTACCCAAGGAATTGCATTGGAGGAACTTCATCTGTACCTGGACTTGATTTATATGTGAATATCCTGAAGTTTGTGTTGATGCTAAAATGGAATTAGACTTTGGGGGTTTCGGTGGGGGGGGTGTATTTTGCATTTGGGAGGAACATAAATTGTTGTGGCCAGAGGGCAACTGTGGCTGATTATATTTTCCAAAGATAGCTGTACCAATATCTCCTATCCTACATGATCTTCTACAAAGTGATCTTGCCATGCCCCCAATGAAAGACAGAGTCTGATTTTTTACAGTGTGTGCCTTGGCGTGCACACATATTCATTCGCTGTGCTAGGCTTATAAGGATCCTTTTAATCTTTCCATTCCTAGAAATTTTCTCCAATATTTTTTCCTTCATTTTCTCTGTTCTTTCAAACAACTTGTCTACTTACATATACACCCACAGATATGTAGTTTTATATAAATTGTATCATACTACACATGCTGTTCTGTATAATTTTTATTTTTCAGATTACATAGGCTGTATATCCTTTAAGATTTATCAAATAATATGACATTTGATATTTATCAATTGATATGGCATTTAAACATACTTACCCAATCATACTGATATATAGAGACTCTTTAAGCTGTTTCTCACACCTGTAAGTGGTCCACACACCAAATAAAAACTTTTTAGACTGTGTGTCCCAATGTGAACTTCCAAAAATATGGTTACTATATGCTAAGGTATGAATTGGGGAATCAGCATAGTGTTTGGTGCTCTCCATTGCTCATCCTTCCTTTCCTATATGATGACCCCATCTTAAATGAAGGAGTCTACATACTGGAGAGTCGTTTAAAATTGCAATATTTTATGGAAACAATTATCTCTAATAACTTTTGTAAAAATAATATTTTTTTTTGGAGTCTGAAGCTGAGTGGTGATGCAGGATTTTTTCTTAGGAATCCAGACCTTCTCTTTAATCAGCAAAACCCTTTAATTTGCTAAAGATCAGTTTAGTGCCCCGTTGACCACTCAGTAGAACAAGCAAGTGTTAGAGAGAGATCCCTTGTGTTTTTTCTTTAGTTGTAAATTCCATCAAGCTAGCCCATTAATTGTAGTGGATGGGAACTGGAGAGCTGTTCATTTGGCAGTTAGCAAAGGGTTGTAGAGGAAAGAAAAATATCTCTCTGATATTTTTGCTTAGGGATTTGGGAATTCAGAATTTAGTTATAGATAACTAGATTAATGTGTTTAAATACTTTAAGTCACTTTAAATCATTCCTTGTTTTGTAATATACTAACAAGATCTTAAAGGTAGCTAAAACAGTGGTTGGGAAATTCTGTTGTGGATTAGGATCCTCCAAAAGCAGCATCTGCTAATGAGTAGACTGTTCAGGTGATAGATAAGCAAACATAGATTAACTAATAGAGTGGAGTCCTGTGTCCTGTGGTTACCTCTCTATATCTGAGAAGGGGTATTGTTTGTTGGCAGGAGGCAGTTTCTTTGGGGTCCACTGTCTCTGTTTTACAGGGTTTTTTTTTTTTTTTTTTTAATCCCATCCTAAAGGTAACAAGAACATATAGTGGCACTAGATGGTATTAATCAGTTTAGGATGTTGACATGTTAGATTGTATAAAACAAGGCAGAAAGGATCACTTTTTTCCAGCTGCATCATTCCTGGCAAGAGCTTACTATGTTCCTGCTTGTTTTGCTGTAATTGTTATTAACCCATTAGAGAAACTAACCACTATATTGGTTCCAGCCAAATCTTTGTCATCACTGGCCCTAAAAACCTCTTGGGGACCAAAGAGCACCCGGCCATTCTGAAAGCCTCTATCCTCAGTGATTGATGCTCATCTCTGCAGGCTCCCCAAAGCCCTCCTCCCTTTTCCCTGAAGCACCTTCAAGCATTTCTGCATGGCTACCCACTCACTCTCTTCTATTATACCTCCTCCTCCTGCCTTACTGAATGCTGGATTTCCCAGCTCACAACTCTTAAGAAGGAGCTTTATTTCAGAGTAGAAAGGGGCCCCCATATGTGGCCTATTATATCCATATCAACTTGCTTACCCTTTTCAAACAGCTATTGTCTTTTAATAGGGTCCTGCCTGGCAGGGGGAGTCCTTAATTCTTGCCATATAAGAATGGGCAGCTTGAGTTACAGCGAACTGCAGTTTGGTGCTCTGATCAAAAGGCCTCTGTTGTTTTTAGGGTTTTTTTCTTCCCTCCCTCTCTCTCTCTTTCTATATCCTGGGCTAATAATTCAGCACAGCAAGGTCATTACAGGCTTTGAATTGAGAGTTGAGAGTGTTAAATTACTGACCTAGAATAAAAGAGATCTGGGGGGCTCTCAAGAAAGATAAAGGGATTCCGGCTAGTAAAGTGCAAGCCCAGCAACCTCACTTCTTAACAATATTATTTTTTTTTAATCCTCTCTGTCTCCAGAAGTCTTTTCTGGGACAAGGAAAGATCTCCTGCCAGAGAAATTAGGTTAGGAACTCAACAACATCTTCTGAGAGCCGTGGCCCAAGTGCTAGCAATTCATGGGGCCTATGTATCTGTCCTTTTGTCTCCCCACCTTGTCAGTATTTCACACTCTGCCACCTCACTCCCCCAGCCTATCTGGTCTTTGATCATGTAAGTCAAATATAAGTGATACTTCAGCTGAAAGATTATATCTCACACAGGATTTCAGACATGTGAAAAACAGACCACTTAGGCTTCAAAATATCTTAAAAATATGGCATTGTCTCAATAAAAGCTGCTTCCATTCCATTTATATTTTGTAAATAACCTTTGTCTGGTCCTACCATACCTTAACAAGAAGAACATTGCCCCATTGTGACTGAATGTGACACCTCCACTCTACTGTACTGGGTCTTCTTCATACTTGGCCAAAACTATTAGTAGTTTTGGGGCTAATTAGGAAAACTAATTTCCTTTTCCCCAATTACCTCCTAAAGCCAAGCACCATCTCTGGAAAATACCAACTTCCTAAGTTTCCTATTTTTAGAAAAGCCCCTGAAACCAACCATCACAGATTTCTACTGAGCAAAGTAATAATAATAGCTGATGATCCCTGAATTTGCCAGACATTAACACAACATGCATTATTATCGCATTTAATCATCATTGGCAACTTTCATTACTATTATCACAATTTTATTTTATTTTATTTTAAAGATTGTATTTATTTATTTGACAGAGAGAGACAACAAGAGAGGGAACACAAGCAGGGGGAGTGGGAGAGGGAGAAGCAGGCTTCCCGCGGAGCAGGGAGCCCTATGCGGGGCTCGATCCCAGGACCCTGGGATCACGACCTGAGCCGAAGGCAGACACTTAATGACTGAGCCACCCAGGCGCCCCCTGTTATCACAAATTTTATAGATAAAGAATAACTGAGGCACAAAATAGTTAAGTACCTGGCCCAAAGTCACAAAAGTGGGAAGTGGAAGAATCTGTCCCAGAGGAGTGCTTCTTGAACTTTAATGTGCGTGTGAACCACCTGGAGTCTTGTTAAAATGCAGAATCAGATTTAGTAGGTCTGGGGTGGGGCCTGAGATTCTGCTTTCTAACAGGCTTCTAAGTGATACCAATGTTGCTATCTTTGGTCCACTCTTCCAGGAGCAAAGCCATAGTCATTCTTACTTCAGACTCACTCTAAAAAAATGTTTTGGTTATAGTTTCCAATTAGTCATTCCATCAGACAATCCTATAAATATACATACTGGGTATTTGACACCAGTATCTTAATTTATTTCTTATTATGGTAAAATATACACAACAAAATATACATAACAAAATAACCTCTTTTTTTTAAGATTTTATTTATTTGACAGAGAGAGACACAGCAAGAGAGGGAACACAAGCAGGGGGAGTGGGAGAGGGAGAAGCAGGCTCCCCACAGAGCAGGGAGCCAGATGCGGGGCTCGATCCCAGGACTCTGGAATCATGACCTGAGCCGAAGGCAAATGCTTAACGACTGAACCACCCAGGCGCCCCCAAAATAACCATTTTAACCATTTTTTAAGTGTACAGTTCTGTGGCATCAAGTACACTCACATTGTTCTGCAACTATCACCACTATCTATCTCCAGAACTTCTTCATCTTTCCAAACTGAAACTGTACTCATTAAACACAACTCCCCAGTCACACCAACTAGAGAATTAGAGAGGAAGTTTCAGATGTGAAAAGGGAAAAGGCTAGAATGTGCCCTGTGTAGCGCTGGAATTGAATCAATGGATTCATGGGTTTTAATATATGTAGATAGCTAGATATATAGAAATGAATCTAGAGGTGTGTGTGTGTGTGTATGCACATGTGCAGAGTGGGTATATATAAATCTTCATTTGTCTTTACCCTGACTCTGGGAGAGCCTAGAAATAATGATACATTTGGAACACATCCAGCATCTACCTAGGTTTTAAAACAACAGTCCTCTAATAAAAGCAACTTGTACTTCTTGGAGAAATGGCTGGCTCTAGGATTGGGTAGGGAAAGAACAAGATGAGCCTGGAACATCTTTTTCTTTCAAAAAGTAAGGAAGTGATCAAAGAATTGTGTGGACATGTCAAAAGGACATAGAAGTCAGTTTGGGGCGCCTGGCTGGCTCAGTCAGTAGAGCATGAGACTCTTGATTTCAGGGTTATGAGCTCAAGCTCCATATTGGGCATAGAGCCTAATTACTTACTAAATAAATAAATAGCAGTGGTTCTAAGAGGAATCTTCATTTTGTTCTTGTTTTTCAAGAAACATCAACCTAATTTTTCTCATAGTTTTAAATAAATACTTTAACAGGGGTTAGAAATACTCATCATAAGGCCTATAGATTAGGGGTGCCTGGGTGGCTCAGTCGATTAAACAACGGACTCTTGTTTTGGCTCAGGTCATGATCTTATGATCTCAGGGTCCTAGGATTGGCTGCGTGCACTTCCCCCCCTTCCACCGTGGGTCTGCAAGTCCCCCTCTCCTCCCTCCCCCCATTTGCGTGTGCTCTCTCTCTCTCAAAAAAACCCATGAATTAAAAAAAATAAGGCCCGTAAATTAGATAATAATATTGTATCAATTTTAATTTTCTGATTTTGATCATTATACTATGGTCATAAAAGAGAAATTCCTTCTTTTTTTAGGAAATATATGCTGTATTTAGGGTTAAAGGAGCATAATGTCTACAACTAACTCTTAAACAGTTCTGTAAAATAGTAATATTTATATATGTATGCGAAAGAGCGTTTAAGTGAGAGTACATGTAACAAAATATTCACATTTGAGTAATGTAGGTGAAGGGTATTCGGGAATTCTTTGTGCTATTCTTGCAACTTTTCTGTAAATTTGAAATTATGTAAAAATACAAAACAATTGAAATCTCAAGAGAAAAACCCAACAACTTACAGAATGGAAGAATTTACTCAATGAAATTTGAATACTGGTTTTGGAGAAATCTGTTTGAGGAAGACATTATGGTATACTTCTGTGTGGTCTTTAAAATACTTTTAGGAACATTTTAATTCGATTTTAGAGGTAAGATTGATGTCTATTAAAAGACTTCTATTTCAGTTAAATACAATGAAAAAGTAACAAGAATGTGCATTTTTATGCAGGTAGAAAATTTGTTGTGGATTTCTGGTTATAATGGCTTGCAGTGTTTATGATTTGGCTTTCTTATCCATTACAAACATATGGTAATGATACATAAAATTTTCTGAAGAGAAAATTTAAAGGACATAGCCATTTTGTAAAATCAATATACATTCATCTATGGGCAAGAAACCAAACAAACCACAATGCTAATGGGGCTAAAACCACAGGCCTCTTATGTTCTGGGTTCAGAAACAAGCATAGGAAACTGAGAGCTCATTTCTCATGGAACAGTAGACTAAATGTGTCATACACAGGGCAGGAGATTTTTAATTTTTTAATTTTATTTATTTATTTATTTATTTTTAAGATTTTGTTTATTTATTTGAGACAGAGAGAATGAGAGAGAGAGAGCACATGAGAGGGGGGAGGGTCAGAGGGAGAAGCAGACTCCCTGCCAAGCAGGGAGCCCAATGCGGGACTCGATCCTGGGACTCCAGGATCATGACCTGAGCTGAAGGCAGACGCTTAACGACTGAGCCACCCAGGTGCCCAATTTTTTTATTTTTTAAAGATAATTTATTTATTTGAGAGAGAGAATGAGATAGAGCATGCGAGTGGGGAGGGTCAGAGGGAGAAGCAGACTCCCTGCTGAGCAGGGAGCCTGATTCGGGACTCCATCCTGGGACTCCAGGATCATGACCTGAGCCAAAGGCAGTCGCTTAACCAACTGAGCCACCCAGGTGCCCAGGGCAGGAGATTTTTTTAAAAATTATGATTGCTACCTGGAAAATGGCTTATATAAAACCTGGGTCTATGAAAGGAAGCAGACAACCTTGCAACCAGGACTGAGTGGTCTGAGCTACTCAAGAGTTCAGTGACAGTCTCTGTGATATCCCCAATATCGTTAGGAATGGAGCCTTAATTCACCCAATATACGATCTGATCCTAGACTAGGATCTGTCCTCAGGAGAGAGTGAAGGAGTGAGCAACTGGAGACAGTGATAACTTCCCACTTAAGGTGAGTCTACATGCTGAACTCCAAAATATATAACAACTAATACTAAGAAAGAGCCAATAAACCCTACAATTGAAATATAAATTTACTCCAGAGAAAATAAGACTAATTAATTATTTTAAGTTGAATTTGAAATAAAGTTTAGGATCCTTAGAGACATAAAAAAGGAATGGTCATCATTTAAAAAAGAGAATAACTGGATTATTTGTGTTTTGGGTGTTGAGTTTTAAAAGTTCTTTATAAATTTTGGATACTAACCCTTTATCAGATATGTTATTTGCAAATATCTTCTCCCATTCTGTAGGTTGCCTTTAGTTTGGTTGCTTGTTTCCTTTGCTGTACAGAAGCTTTTTATTTTGATGAAGTCCCAATTGTTTATTTTTGCTTTTGTTTCCCTTGCCTCAGGTAACATATCTAGTAAGAAGTTGCTATGGTTGATGTCAGAGGTTACTGCCTGTGTTCTTCTCTAGGATTTTAATGGTTTCCTGTCTCACATTTAGATCTTTAATCCATTTTGAGTCTATTTTTGTGTATGGTGTAAGAAAGTGGTCCAGTTTCATTCTTCTGCATGTTGCTGTCCAGTTCCCCAACATTTGTTGAAGAGACTGTCATTTTTCCACTGGATATTCTTCCCTGCTTTGTCAAAGATTAATTGACCATAGAGGTGTGGGTTCATTTTTGGGTTTTCTATTCTGTTCCATTGAGCGATCTGTTTATTTTTGTGCCAGTACCATACTGTCTTGATCACTACAGCTTTGTTATATAACTTGAAGTCCGGAATTGTGATACCTCCAGCTTTGCTTTTCTTTTTCAAGATTGCTTTGGCTATGCAGGATCTTTTGTGGTTCCATACAAATTTTAGGATTGTTTGTTTTAGCTCTGTGAAAAATGCTGTTGGTATTTTGATAAGGATTACATTAAATTTATAGATTGCTTTGGGTAATCTAGACATTTTAACAATATTTGATTTTCCAGGGGCCCCTGGGTGGCTCAGTCAGTTAAGCATCTGACTCTTGGTTTGGGCTCAGGTCATGATCTCAGGGATTCTTTCCCCCTCCCTCTCCTTCCCCCTCTGCTCCTCCCATGCTCTCTCTCTCTCAAATAAATAAATAAAATCTTTTTATAAACCCAATATTTGTTCTTCCAATCCATGAACATGGAATGTTTTTCCATTTCTTTGTATCCTCTTCAATTTCTTTCATCTGTGTTTTATACTTTTCAGAGTACAGATCTTTTGCCTCTTTGGTTAGGTTTATTCCTAGGTATCTAGGGGTTTTGGTGCAGCTGTAAATGGGATTGATTCCTTGATTTCTCTTGCTGGTGCTTCATTATTTGTGTGTAGAAATGCAACAGATTTCTGTATGTTGATTTTGTATCCTGTGACTTTACTGAATTCATGTATCAGTTGTAGCAATTTTTTGGTGGAGTCTTTCGGGTTTTCTATATAGAGTATCATGTTATCTGCAAATAGTGAAAGTTTGACTTCTTCCTTGCCAATTTGGATGCCTTTTATTTCTTTGTGTTCTCTGATTGCTGAGGCTAGGACTTCCATTACTATATTAAATAACAGTGGTGAGAGCGGACATCCCTGTCTTGTTCCTGATCATAGAGGGAAAGCTCTTGGTTTTTGCCCATTGCGGATGATATTAGCTGTGGGTTTTTGTATATGGTCTTTATTATGTTGAGGTATGTTCCCTCTAACCCTACTTTGTTGAGGGTTTTTATCATGAATGGATGTCGTACTTTGTCAAATGCTTTCTCTGCATCTCTTGGAAGTATCATATGGTCATATGGTTCTTATCCTTGCTTTTATTAATATGGTATATCACGTTGACTGATTTGCAAATATTGAACTATACTTGAAGCCCAGGAATAAATCTCACTCGATCGTGGTAAATGATTCTTTTAATGTACGGTTGGATTTTATTTGCTAGTATTTCATTGAGAATTTTTGGATCCATGTTCATCAGAGATATTGACCTGTAGTTACCTTTTTTTAAAAGATTTATTTATTTATTTGAGAGACAGAGAGACAGAGAGAGAATGCAGGGGGGAGGGGCAGAAGGAGAGGGAGAGAATCCTCAAGCAGACTCTCCACTGAGTGCAGAGCCTGATGCAGGGCTCGATCCCAGGACCCTGAGATCATAACCTGAGCTGAAATCAAGAGTCAGATGCTTAACCAACTAGGCCACCCAGGTGCCCCTGTAGTTCTCTTTTTTAGTGGAGTCTTTATGTGGTTTTGTTATCAAGGTAATGCTGGACTCATAGAAAGAATTTGGAAGTTTTACTTCTTTTTTTATTTTTTGGAATAGTTTGAGAAGAATAGGTATTAACTCTTCTTTAAATGTTTGGTAGAATTCACCTATGAAGCCATCTGGTCCTGGACTTTTGTTTCTTGGGAGATTTTTGATGACTGATTCAGTTTATTTGCTGGTTATCAGTGTGTTCAAGTTTTCTATTTCTTCCCGTTTCAGTTTTGGTAATTTATATATTTCTAGGAATTTATCCATTTCTTCCACATTGTCCAAGTTGTTGGCATATAGTTTTTCATAATATTCTCTTATAATTATTTGTATTTCTGTGGTGTTGATTCTGATTTCTCCTCTCTCATTTGTGATTTTATTTATTTGGATCCTTTCTCTTTTCTTTTTGATAAGTCTGGCTAGGAGTTTATCAATTTTATTAATTTTTTCCAAGTCCCAGCTCCTGGTTTCATTGATCTCTTCTATTGCCCAAAAAACAAATAATCCAGTTAAAAAATGAGCAGAAGACATAAATAGACATTTTTCCAAGTAAGGCATACAGATGACCAACAGACACATGAAAAGATGTTCAACATCACTCATCATCAGCGAAATACAAATCAAAACTACAATGAGATATCACCTCACACCTGTCAGAATGGCTAAAATTAATAACACAGGAAACAACAGGTGTTGGCGAGGATGCAGAGAAATGGGAAACTTCTTACACTGTTGGTGGAAATGCAAACTGGTGCAGGCAATCTGGAAAACAGTATGGAAGTTCCTCAAAAAGTTAAAAATAGAACTACCCTATGATCTAGCAATTGCACTACTAGGTATTTACCCAAAGGATACAAAAATACTAATTTGAAGGGATACATGTACCCCGATGTTTATAGCAGCCTTATCAATAATAACCAAATTATGGAAAGAGCCCAAATGTTAATCGACTAAAGAATGGATAAATAAGTTGTAGTACACACACACACACACACACACATGCAGGAATATTACTCAGCCATAAAAAAGAATGAAATATTGTCATTTGCAATGATGTGGATGGAACTAGAGTGCACTATACTAAGCGAAATAAGTCAGAAAGACAAATACCATGTGATTTCACTCATATGTGGAATTTAAGAAACAAAACAAATGAACATGGGGGGAAAAAAAGAGACAGAGGCAAACCATAAAACAGACTCTTAATTATAGAGAACAAACTGCTGGTTACCAGAGGGGAGGTGGGTGGGTGGATGGGCTAGATGGGTGATGGGGATTAAGAAGGGCACTTGTGATGAACACCAGGTGTTGTATGTAAGTGCTGAATCACTGAATTCTTTTTTTTTTTTTTTAAGATTTTATTTATTTATTTGACAGAGAGAGACACAGCGAGAGAGGGAACACAAGCAGGGGGAGTGGGAGAGGGAGAAGCAGGCTTCCCGCCGAGCAGGGATCCCGATGTGGGGCTCGATCCCAGGACCCTGGGATCATGACCTGAGCCGAAGGCAGACGCTTAATGACTGAGCCACCCAGGCGCCCCTGAATCACTGAATTTCTAAACCTGAAATTAATATTACACTGTACGGTAATATTACACTGTATGGGATTGAAATAAAAACTTGAGAGGAAAAATAGAGAACAAGAATTGGGAAGCAGAAACAAAACCATGTAAATTCTTTAAAACACCAATTAAACATTCTAGAAGTAAAAAAGTTATGGATGTTTTAAAAAATTCAACAGGAGCTCCTGGGTGGCACAGTTGGTTAAGTGTCCAGCTCTTGGTTTTGGCCCAGGTCATGATCTCAAGGTTGTGAGATCAAGCCCCATGTTGGGCTCCACACTCAGTGTGCAGAGTCTGCTTGAGATCCTCTCTCCCTCTCCCTCTGGCCCTCCCACTTGTGCTCTTGCTCTCTCTCTCTCTTTAAAATCAATCAATCAATCAATCTTTTTTTTTTTTTTTTTTAAATTTATTTATTTATTTGACAAGAGACACAGAGAGAGAGGGAACACAAGCAGGGGGAGTGGGAGTGGGAGAAACAGGCTTCCCACTGAGCAGGGAGGCCGATGCGGGGCTCAATCCCAGGACCCCGGGACCATGACCCAATCCGAAGGCAGACAATGACTGAGCCACCCAGGTGCCCCTAAATAAATCTTAAAAAAGAAAAACATTAAAACATGGTCATTAAAAAATAAATAAAAATAAATAAAAAATTCAACAGAGAGAATAAACTTTAGACCAGACATAAAAGAAAAAAGAATTCATAATTTGGAAGATAATACTAAGTACAACACAAAGATAAAAGATGAAAATTATAAAAAGACACAGAACAGAAACATTTTAGTACATCTAATAGGAGAAGAAAAGGATAGAGAGGATGGCAGTGAAGCAATATTTTAAAAGATATTCTCTGAGACAAAAGACATAAGTCAGATTAAAGTGTTGAGCAAGATAACTAAAAATATACCTACATGATAGACACATTATAGAATCCACAGAACATTAATGATAAAGAAAATAGCTTATATGAATGGTAAGAATGATTAACTCCACGAGGCATGACAGGAGTTTGACAGATGGCCTCTTGACAACAGTGATAGATTCTAGATGACAATGGAGTAGTATCTTCGAAGTGCTGAGAGAAGATAAATGACAACCCAGAATTCTCCACCTGGTTAAACCATTACTCCAGAGGGTAAATAAAGATATTTTCAAGAAAATGAAAACTGAGAGCATTTACCACCCACAGGCTTTTGCAAAAACAACAGGTCTGTGAATATTCAGAAATTCACAATTTGAAATCAAAAGAGCATAGAAAACCTGAAGTTGTTTTTGCTGAGTTTTCTGCAGACTCATTTGGGAGCAAACCTGACCTGGACTAGTTTATGAGACTATCTTTGCTCTTTATTTATTCTTCTTAATGTAAATATATGTTTCACTGTGGAAATTTTAATATGCTTGACTATGGGCTGCTACCCCAGCCCCACTGGGGGTGCTATACCACATCTGGTTTGTGCAACTTATTGCCTTTATAAAATCCAAAAATTTGTCAATTCCAAAATAGAGAGGTCCAAAGTGATAAATGATTGTGGACCTGTCTGAAAGGATGATGTACTTTAGCAAGAAAATAATTGAACAAAGAGGGAAGGAACACAATGAAGAATAGTAGTGAGCATGAAAATTGATATGTTGATAAACTTAATTAACTATTGACCTTTAAAAGTAATGAGTAATTTTTTACATTTAAAAAGGTAGAAGTCAAAAGAAATAAGGTATATCCAAATTGGAAAAGAAAAGGTAAAACTATGTGCAGATGACATGATCCTATGTGTAGAAAATCCCAAAGAATCCACAAAAAGGCTACTAGTCCTAATAAATTCAGCAAAGATGCAGGATACCAAATCAACACACAAAAATCAGTTGTGTGGGTTTTTTTAAATATCTTATTTATTTGAGAGAGAGAGAGCAAGAGAGCACAATCAGGGGGAGCGGCAGAGGGAGAGGGAAAAGCAGGCTCCCCACTGAGCAGGGAGCCCCATGTGGGGCTTGATCCCAGGACCCTGGGATCATGACCTGAGCCAAAGATAGATGCTTAACCGACTGAGCCACCCGGGTACCCCAATCAGTTTTGTTTTTATACACTGGTAGTCAACAGTCAAAAGGAAATTAAGAAAGCAATTCTATTTATAATAGCAACTAAAAGAATTAAATACTTAGGGATAAATTTTTTTGAGATTTTATTTATTTATTTATTTTAGAGAGAGAGTGCATGCATGCATGCATGCATGAGCAGGGAGAGGGACAGAAGGAGAGGAAGAGATTCTCAAGCAGACTCTACACTGAGTGTGGAGCCTGATGTGGGGCTCGATCCCACCACCCTGAGATCATGACTTGAACTGAAACCAAGAGTTGGACGCTTAACCAACTGAGCCACCCCAGGCATCCAAGGCATAAATTTAACCAAGAAAGTAAAAGATTTGCACACTGAAAACTACAAAACCCTGCTAAATGAAATCTAAAAAGACCTATATAAATAGAAAGACATCCTGTGTTTATGGGTAGGAAGACTTTTAACATTGTTAAGATGTCAGTACCATCCAAAGAAATCTACAGATTCAACACAATCTCTACCAAAATTCGAACAGACTTTTCACAGAAATCGAATAGCTGATCCTCAAATTCACATGGAATTACAAGGGACTTCAGAAAGCCAGGACAATCTTAAAAAAGAAGAATGATGTTGGAAGACTCAAACTTCCTAACTTTGAAACTTAATACACAGTACTACAGTACTTACTACAGTACTGAAAACAGTATGTATTGGCACAAAGACAGACATATAGACCACTGGAATAGAATAGAGAGCCCAGAAACAAACCCTCATATGTATGGTCAATTGATTTTCAACAAGGGTGCTGTTCACTGGGGAAAGGACTATTCAACAAATCTTTCCAGCAAATGGTTCTGGGGAAACTAGGTATTCACATGCAAAAGAAGAGAGTTGACCCAGACCTTATACCTTATATAAAAGTTAACTCAGGGTGCCTGGATGACTCAGTTGGTTAAGCTGCTGGCTCTTGATTTTGGCTCAGATCAGGATCTCAAGGTCCTGGAGTTTAGCCCTGCATCCGGCTCCACACTCAGCAGGGAGTCTGCTTGAGGGATTCTATCTGTCCCTCTCTCTCTGCCCCTCCCCCGCTCACTCTCTCTAAAATAAATTATAAAAAAATAAAAATTAAAATTAACTCAAAATGGATCAAAGACCTAAATTTAAGAGCTAAAACTATAAAACTCTGAGACGAAAACAACCAAATGTCTTTATGGCATTATAATTGGCAACGATTTTATGGTTATCACAGCAAAAGCATAGGGAACAAAAGAAAAAAAATTGATAAAATGGACTTCATCAAAATTAAGAACTTTTTGTACTTCAAAGTGTACTATCGGGGCACCTGGGTGGCTCAGTCGTTAAGCGTCTGCCTTCGGCTCAGGTCATGATCCCAGGGTCCTGGGATCGAGCCCCGCATCGGGCTCCCCGCTCAGCGGGAAGCCTGCTTCTCCCTCTGCCTCTCCCCCTGCTTGTGATCCCTCTCTTGCTGTGTCTCTCTGTCAAATAAATAGATAAAAAATCAAAAAAAAAAAAGTGTACTATCAAGAAGGCAAGAAGACAACCTGCAGAATGAGAGAAGATATTTTCAAATTATATATCTGATAAGGGATTCATATCCAGATTATATAATGAACTACAACCCAACAACAAAAAAATTTATTAAAAAATGGGCAAGGGACTTAAATATGCATTTCTCCAAAGAAAATATACACATGTCCAATAAGTACATGAAAAGATGATCAGCATATCATTACTCAATGAGAAAATACAAATCAAAACCACAATGAGATATACCACTTCACACCTACTAGCATGGCTATTAAAAAAAAAATAGGAAAAGAGGAAAAGTGTTGGTAAGGATTAGAACCCTTGTGCACTGCTATGAGAAGATAAAATAGTGCAGCCACCAGGAATACGGTTTGGTATTTTCTCAAAAATTTAAATATACAATTACTATATGACACAACAATTCCACTTCTGGGTATATACCCAGAAGAACTGAAAGCAGGATATTTGAAGAAGAGGTATTTGTACACCAATGTTCATAGAAGCATTATTCATAGTAGCCAAAAGGTAGAAACAACCCATGTGTTCATCAGCAGATGAATGAATACACAAATGTGGTATATACCTACAATGGCATATTATTTATCCTTAAAAAGGAATGAAATTTGATATAAGCCCAACATGGATGGACCTTAAAAACTTAGTGAAATAAGCCAGGGACGCCTGGGTGGCTCAGGGGGTTGGGTTTCCACTCTTAGTTTCAGCTCAATCATGGTCTCAGGGTTGTAGGACCGAGCCCCACATGGGGCTCCACACTCAGTGAAGAGTTTGCTTGAGATTCTCTCTCTCTCTCCCTCCCTCTCTGCCCCTCCCTCTGCTTGTTGGTGCATGCTCTCTCTGTCTCTGTCTCTAAAATAAATAAATAAATAAAATCTTTAAAAAAAGAAAAAAGGGGCGCCTGGGTGGCTCAGTTGGTTAAGCATCTGCCTTTAGCTCAGGTCATGATCTCAGGATTCTGAGATCAAGCCCCACATCAGGCTCACTGCTCAGTGGGGAGCCTGCTTCTTTCTCTGCCTCTGTTTCTCCCCCCAACTTGTGCTCTTACTCTCTCTCAAATAAATAAATAAAATCTTAAAAAAGAAAAAAGAAAGAAGCCAGACACACAAGGGCAAATATTGTACAGCTCCACTTATAAGAGTTATCTAGAATAGACAAATGCATAGAGATAGGGTAGAATAGAGGATACCAAAGTCTGGGAGAGGTGGAAGGGGGAATTACTGTCTAATATATATAGGGTTTTTGTTGGGGACAATGATAAAATTCTGTGAATAGATAATGGTAATGGTTAACGGCATTGTGAATGTATTTAAGCCACTGAATTGTACACTTACAGTAGTTAAAATGATAAATATCATGGCTAAAATAGTAATTATTATAAGCATTTTACCATATTAAAAAAGTTTTTAATTTAAAAGATATAAGTCAAAATCTAGAAAATAATATCAGAAGATGAGAAAAGTGCTCATAGGTTATTTAGAGTGTGCTTTGCTTCTTGTCTTGGAGAGTAATAAAAATAATGAGTGACTTGACATTTTAAAAAATGTGTAACTACTAATTTGAAAAGATATATGCATCCACATTTATTGTAGCATTATTTACAATAGCCAAGATATAGAAGCAACCTAAGTGTCCATCAATAGATGAATGGGTAAAGAAGGTTTGGTGTACATATTCAATGGAATATTACTCAGCCATAAAAAGAAGGAAATCTTGTCATTTCGGACAACAGGGATGAACCTACAGGGTATAATGCTAAGTGAAATAACTCAGAGAAAAACAAATACCATATGATTTCAATTATATGTGGATTCTAAAAAACAAAACAAATGAACAAACAAACATACACTGTAGAGAGAAAGATGGAGTCATTCATGTCAAGCAGGGGCCTATATCAAGCCATGATGCAAGCAGTTAAGGGTTCTGAAGCTATCAGATATCACTGAGACCAGCACCAGCTGACAACACCCCAGACTGATAACTAGGAGAAGCACAGGAGGTCTGCAAGGTCTCAAGACTGATTAAATCCCTTTAAAAAGGAAGGAGTTTTGCAGCAAACTGTAGACTCTCCAGACACTGACCCCTCAATGTCTGAGCACTTAAAAAAGGCAGCCACTGCCGAAGGCTCTGCCTGATTGATCTCCGAACAGAACTGAGATCCTCCACTGCTTGAACAGAATAAGCAGTAAGTGCCAAGAGCTGACCCAGACTGGCCTGCGGCCTTATCTCAACTGTGCACCTACAGACTGACTTCGCGTTTGGTTTGTTCACTTCCTACCCAACCCCCCCCCCCCCCCCCCCCCGCCCGTGTTATCTTGTTTGTTGTGTGACTTAGGTCTTGTGTTTTGCTTTGTGTGCCGTGTAAGAAGCCAAGTTAATCACATGGTGAAATGTCATTGAGTTTGGAATCCTGAACCTGCTTTATAATTACGTTAACCTTGTTTTATGACTGAATACAGCTGACAATGTGGAAAGACATAACTCATGTGTGTACCTTCATTGTGTGCTCATGACATACCCAAACAGAAACAGTCTCATAAATACAGAGAACAAACTGATGGTTGCCAGAGAGGAGGGGGTCAGGGATGGGCAAAATAGGTGAAGGGGATTAAGAGGTACTATCTTCCAGTTATAAAATAAATAAGTCACAGGGATGAGAAGCACAGTGTAGGTAATATAGTCAATAATACTGTAATAACTCTGTATGGTGACAGATGGTGCCTGCACTTACCGTGGTAAGCACTGCATTATGTATAGAATTGTCGAAATCACTGTGCTGTACATCTGAAACTAATATAACATTGTATGTCAACTATACTTCAATTAAAAAAAAAGGAAAACTGTAGCTAAATATGTATGTTGAATTTTTAAGAGGAATTCTAAGAAGTTACAGATTCTGTCATAGCTTCCAATCTAACAAAGGGGGGGGAGAAAATAATTATAAAAGAAAAAAATTAGGGGCGCCTGGGTGGCTCAGTCATTAGGCGTTTGCCTTTGGCTCAGGTCATAGTCCCAGGGTCCTGGGATTGAGCCCCGCATCGGGCTCCCTGCTCTGTGGGAAGCCTGCTTCTCCCTCTCCCACTCCCCCCACTTGTGTTTCCTCTCTCGCTGTGTCTCTCTCTGTCAAATAAATAAATAAAATCTTTAAAAAAAAAAGAAAAGAAAAGAAAAAAATTGGGGCATCTGGGTAGCTCAGTCGGTTGAGGTCTGACTCTTGATTTCAGCTCAGGACATTATCTCAGGGTCTTGAGATCGAGCCCCACCTCAGTCTCTGCTCTCAGTGTGGAATCTACTTGAGATTCTCTCTGCCTCTGCCCTCCCCCGCCCTGCTCTCTCTCTCTCTCAAAATAAATAAAATCTTAAAAAAAAAAAAGAAAGAAAAGAAAAAACTTTCCTAACACAATAGAAAGCAGGAAAAGAAAAGCCAAAGAAAAAATATTCATGGAAAAGATGTAATAAGATGGCAAAAATTAATCAAATATATTTTTTTAAAAACTGACTTATAAAAATACAGAGACTGTAAGTTTGGGTAAAAAGCAAAATCCAACTATATACTACTTACAAGAGAAATATCTAAAACAAAATGACCCAGAAGGATTAAAATTAAAAGCACAGGAAAAGATATGCCAGGCAAATACTAATCAAAACAAAGTTGGTATTGCAATACTACAATGCTAATATCAGGCCAATGTCCTGGACTTTTAAAAAGGTTATAAAATGTTGACTTCAGTATTTCTAGTGTGGCTGACTACAAATATAAATCTGATACTTTTCCCTGGTATTACTTATCTATTCTTTCTAATCTTTCTAAATCAACTACCAAAGGCATTTATGGAGTAGTATGTACTATATGTTAGATAATGTGATGGAGACCAAGATGAATACAACCTAATTACTTGCTCCATAGAACTTACAGTCTTGTAGGCGATATAAGTCCAGTAACTTTTTTCAAAGGCAGCAGATTCGGAGTACCAGTAGAGAGTTAGTTATAAGTGAGGCATGATGAGAATTGGGCATGAGTATAGAATCAGGAAAAAACTTCATGCAAAATGTGGCATTTGAGATGGTCCTGAGAAACTGGATAGAATTTTAACAGATGGAGGTAGGGAAAAGTTATTTCAGGTTGAGGAGAAACAGTAAAGCTTTGAGCAATATATTGTATTTTCTGCTTTTTTTTACAGCCATCTTATCTAAAAGAATTTTCACTGATTATATTATCTACTAACTCTTTAAGTAAAGTGATTATGATCTCTATACTGACCAGCTAAATTTTATTGGTAGGGATGATCTTAAGACAGTAGTGGAAATATAATTATAAATCTTTTTGTATTCAATATTATATGTCCTTGGTCTTTCAGTTTGTTTTTTAAAATTCTTATTTTATAACTTCTTATGTAAATTCTTATCCATACAATGAATCTCAGCCAGATTCTTCAGTGCATAAATTATTCCCTAGTTTTAAAAAAGATACATATTTTTTAAAGATTTAATTATTTTTAGACAGAGAGAGAGCACGAGCAAGCAAGCTGGGGGGCATGGTAGAGGGGCAGAGGGAGAGGGAGAGAGAGCATCTCAACCAGACTCCCTGCTGAGCATGGAGCCCGGGGCTAGGCTCAATCTCATAATTCTGAGATCATGATCTGAGCTGAAATCAAGAGTCGGACTCTCAACCCACTAAGCCACCCAAGCACCCCTAAAAAATATATTTTTAAAAAGCTACACTGAGGATATAATTCCACTAGTGTGAGTTTCTTTACAGACCAGATTATGACCTAGACACCAGCTTTTTTCCCATGGGGGGTATGAAGCATACTTTGGGACTGATTCTTTGCTGGATAGCTTCATAAATTTAAACTAGATTGTTATCATTTTAGACTTCATTTGCTAGAAATGTGACCTACTCCATTACCTGTAACAGCTCATTTGCTTTATTTTTCATATTCCTTTGCTCAAGACAACAGCATTGCAAACTGCATGTTTAACACTTTCGATACTTTTTTAAAAAGTTCTCTTCTAACATATTCTTTACCAGATGTTTTCCTCATGCTTCCTCATAGTGTGTCAGAAGTAGATTTCTACACTAGTTTTACACAGGGAGAAGAGCATGTAATTTGCTTTTTTCATACAATGTTATTAATATTAACAGGAAGAGGCTAATTTTATCTTAAGTGATAACATACTCTATGTTAAAGACAGGTTAGATGCTTCCCTCAGAACTTGGTCAGGGAAAAGGAAAATGGAACAGATGACTCCTGAAATTTTTTCCTGTTTGGTTCAGAGATTCAGCTTTGCTCCCACTTTAAATTGTCAGCAAATGAAAAGTGGCATTTGGAATTTCCACTGTCTCTCTATTGCTTTGCCATCTTCAGTTTAATGCCTGCTTCTCTACAAAGATTAACATATTTTCCACTCATGATTTACTTGTCAGGGAATTTAGGAGTTTTCTGGAACCTGAAGTCTGCCTTTAGTTGTGCTGATTACTGGATAATTGCCTATTCTTTGGTGGAATTTCCATTTTTAGATTACGCCAGGCTCTACAGCCTTTATTTCTTTGGCAGAAGAACCCAAAGGCAATGGAGTATATTTTTTCCCCTTATCCGGCCCAGCTTAAACAATGACTCACTTGGGCCCTGGGGCTTTGCTTCATACTCTCATTCGGGGCCGCTTTTTACCCTTGTTCCTCTTATTTGCCTTAATGTTCTATTTGAAATCTTTCGTATCCTTTGGCACATGGCTTTGCCTCTGAGGTTATTGTCAAAAAGGTATCCATCACCCCCAAACTGGAACAGACAATCCAGTTATGTCCCCATGAGCCGTGTTGTTCTTATGGCAGCTGATGTAGGTCAGAGAGAGTACAGAAATAATGATTCCAAATGTGGTAGAAGAAGTATTCTCCAAAAAAGGTACAAGTGCCAATGTCATCCAGTTAAAGACTGAAAGATTTCCCTCTATTTAAGATGCCCCCGTGACTGATTAAAACTCCCTCAGTGCATATATGTGGGAGGTAGGAAACACTCAGAGGAATTGGACTCCAAGAGTTTTCAGAAGGATATGGTTATATGAAGGGATTTCTTCATTGAAACACTTGGTCTAATCTATAGTTCAGAGTTTTGTTGGAGAGAAAAGATTTTCCTCCTTTTTGGCAATGGTTCTGTGTGGCCTTGATTTTTTATTCTGATTCCAGCCTTCCGTATCTCTTCCTCTAATGATGACTCCTTGATTTTTCTCTTTGCAGTTTTAACAGTGTATGTCAGGGAACTCACATTCTCTTTCGGGAATTCAGCTTCATCCAAGCCACCCCTCACAATAGGGCATCATTCTTACGGGCCTTCTGGAAATGCTTCCGAACTGTGGGCAAAAATGGCGGTAAGTCTTCCTAAATTCTTTTCTTGCCTTCTTTTCTTCCTTCCAAACTTCTTTCTTTTGTTCCTATAAATACTGTTTGAGTACATGCTATTCGAGGCTCCCCGAACACCTTACTTTTGAGGAGCTATTGTCTTGTGTCACAGAAACTACCACCATTACTAGTACCAACACCATCACTAATGATATCTAATAGGAGCCAAGTGCAGTTCTGAACACTTCATGTGTGGTGATTTATTACTCTTCACAACAGCTCTCTGTGGTAGATACTATCATCCCCATCTTATAGCTAATGAAACTGGGGATCAGAGAGGTTAAGTAACTTGACAAGGTTATACAACAAATGCTGGGGTGGGATTCATACCCAGGCAATTTGACTCCAGAGCTTTTGCTCTTGGCAAATATTAAAATACATGCAGCAAATTGAAGAAATGATATGAACACAAAGAAGGAAACTCCTGAGTGGAGGGTGGGGGTAGGATGGGGACACTATTGTTAGAGAAAGGGGAACGAGTAGATTAGAGAAGGTTCTCCTGAGAACTGGTTGTTTGGTCTAATTTGGGAAGGAAGAGTAGGAGTTATCTACATGGATAAAGGAAAGAAAGACATTCTAGGTAGAGCATGTGCTGTGCTGTAAAATCATAAAAGAACCTGGAATATTTAAGACATTGAGAAGATCAGAATGGCTAGAGTTTGTGAAGGGGGTTAGCAGAGATGAGCCTGTGAAGAATAGAAGAGTCAGGTCTGAAAGATCATTTTTGCCATAAAAAAAGAAGTCAGATTTTATTCTGTAGGTTAAAGGATTTTATTCAGAAGAATGGTGTGATGTTATCTGAGTTCTAGAAAGATCATTTGAAAGGCAGTATAGAAATGGCTTAGAGGATGGGGCACCTGGGTGGCTCAATCGGTTAAGCATCTGCCTTCAGCTCTCTCAGGGTCTTGCCATTGAGCCCCATGTGTTGGGCTCCCTGCTCAGCGGGAAGTCTGCTTCTCCCTCTCCCTTTGCAGCTCCCCCTGCTTGTGTTCTCTCACTCTCTGTCAAATAAATAAATAAAATCTTTAAAAGAAAAGAAATGACTTAGAGGGTGAGTCTGGAGGCAGAGAGCATAGTTAGGAGATTTGCAGTAGTAAGAGATAATAAGAACCAAACCCAAATTTACTAAGACGCTAATATGCTATTTCTATTCTTTTTATTATTCTAATCACGGCTTCTGTGACATGTAACTCAAGAGACTATCCATCTCAATTACACTATTGAGCAGAAATACTTAGTGTACTGAGAATAGCATCATCTCCTTTATTGACTATATGCACTAGTGGACAAAAATCAAAGTGGACTCAATTTTAAGTGAACTACCTCAGAGAAACTAACCCATTGGTCTCTACATAAACAAAGCTGGGAGCTGTGAGTGTACAGGTAAAGTCTGTAGTATTTCATCAGAACCTGTTTTTCCCAATCCTTTCCCAGTCCCTTAGTCAGTCAGCAGATATTTATTGAATACTCACTGTATTGAAGAATGGTGCATACAGCTAGAGCTGGTTTTTGTGGAATAGGCACATGGAGATAACTATGGAAAACAGTCTTTAGATCTCCTTAATTCTTTTCCTGATTTAGAAGTGGGGCCTCTTCCAGAATCTATTTACTATCACAAGGGATCCATATAGCATTTGGACTCTGAGCAGATGTAGGTTTCTTTACCTTTCATACAGCAGCTGCCAGTGATTCATCCAGCTGCTAAGAGGAAGCAGCTCCAAGTTCTCCCTGTTTTTCCTGTACCATAAACAAGACCTAGATTTTATGCTGGATATTTATTGTTAGGCTTCTTAATCAGACAGCCTCTGATTTCTTAAAGACCAAATGCAACATTTGCATCTAGGTGATCCTAAAATCTTCAGTTAAATCATTTTAATATATTCTCAGTTTCTTCCAGGAAACTTTAGAACAGCTTTCAGTCCCGAAGTGTGTCAGCTCCCAATTTTAATCCAGAACAAGCAAAAACACTCAGAGGCAAAGTTCCAAAAGAAAGTACTTATTAAGCCCCATTTTTTCAATTAGAATGCCACGTACCTGACTCCTACTCAGAGGAGCTGATATTATATTGTTCTTCTGCAGACGACTTCCTTAGAACATCTTGTACATATTTTAGCATTATCAAGAAGAAACTAGGTCTTCTGGGAAACAGCAAAAGAAGATCAGATCCAGCATAACATCTAAAAATGAAGCCACCTGTAGAAAACTAAGGACCTGATGCCTTCTGGCAAGAAACGGTTTATCGCAGTTTTTAGCAAGTATAGGGATGCAGTGTCGTTTCTGCATGACTGAGTACTGAATGACGCTAATTTTCCTGTGTCTGAAATTCAAATAACCTCATGAAGGTTTAGTGAACCTCTTGCTATCTAGGCAACTTTAGAGTCTTGGAAGCAAAAAGACCTATTCATATGTAATAAGCCTTTAAAATTCAACTTCTCACTTTGGTATTTCTTTCAGTGTGAAAGATCAATCTGAATTTTCCAAGTCTGGCAAAGATTAAAATTCCCTGAAGTAAATCTTCACTTCTGTTTAGAGATACTGGCTCAAAAGAGCTATTGTTGGGGCGCCTGGGTGGCTCAGATGGCTGGGCGTCTGCCCTCAGCTCAGGTCATGATCTCCAGGTCCTGGGATCGATCCCCGTGTCTGGCTCCTGGCTCAGCGGGGAGTCTGCTTCTCCCTCTCTCTTTGCCTCTCCCCTTGCTTGTGCTCTCCTCTGTCTCTCTCTCTCTCTCAAATGAATAAATAAAATCTTAAAAAAAAAAAAGAGCTATTGTCCACAGTTTATTTTTAGTTTGTTAGAATTTAATTTTGAGCTTTGTGCTTTCACAAATGAACAAATATGTATATTATATTTCATTTAATAAAAGAATGAAAGCTACTTCCTCTTCTGCCCATGAAGAAGTACTAACTTAGGGAATTGTCCTCCTGCCATAAACAACTAGAAAATCAAACAATGTATCTGAAACAACTCTTTCAGATATTAAACAACAGTTAATCTGGGACTGTGGTCTCTGAGAGGCAGTTGCCAAGCAACAGTACAGGAGAGGAGATCCAAAGAGCACAGCAGTCTTACTGAGTTGAGGAGGCAGAGATTGGGGTTTGGAGAGGCCACAGTGGCCAGAATTTGCAGGGCAGAGTACCAAAGAGGAGGGAGTTGCTTAGGAAGCTCCAGAGAGCTGCAAGTGGGTGTTTGAGTCTCTGGCTACAAACTCTGCACATGTGTGGGTTGGAAAAAGAACCACCAGAAAACAGTAGTAGGCCAAACAGTTCCTGGAGTATACACAGGGCTAGGAATAGTTCATGCCGCTACCAGCCAAAATGGAGAAACCTCAAAGTACATAGGGCATTGACACTGGATAGAGCCCTTAGCAGCTTAAAAACAAAAAGGATTAAACGCGTCTATCTGCAAGTAACTTAACTGTATACCAGAACAAAATTCAGTACTCCTTAAAGGAACTCAGTAAAATCGAGCACTCAATAACATAAAATGCACAATGTCTGACATCCAATTAAAAATTACCAGACATTAGAGGAAGCAAGAACATATGACCCATAACCAGGAGAAAAATCAATCGGTAGAAACACAGACCCAAAAAAGACAGAAATAATAGAATTAGCTGACAAGGACCTTCAAACAGTTATTTTAAATCATATAAATATGCTCAAGTATGTAAAGGAAAACATGGCTATAATTAGGAGATAAATGGAAGATATTAAAAAGATGCAAATGGAATTTCTAGATGTAAAAAATATAATATTGGAAGTGAAAATAATGATAGCAATTAACATTTATGAAGTTGTTTCATATGTGGAATATCTAATTTTTCTTTACAATGATCCTATGTGTTAGGTGGATACTTTTATTATCACTTTTTCACAGAAAATGAAACAGATTCAGAAAGTTAAAAGTATGATGACATGAAACAACATGGTTCCTGTGGAAACTGCAAGAAGTTCATTGTGGCTGGTGCTTAGTACATAAGAAGGAAACATCATCCCAGTCAGTTGAATCTTACCAATTTGTGTGGTATTTTCACATATGAGACTGGTAAAAGCATGGAAAATGGAATGGAAGGCAGGAGTAGGACCAGTTAGGAGCCAATACAACAGAACGGGAAGTGGCAGGGAGAGGAAGAGCTATTTCAAGTTGATTTGACAGGACTTGCTGATTGATTGGGTAGGAGTGTGGGAGAGAAGAGTCAAGAATAAATGCCAGAATCTAAAGTATTGCCAATTTCATCCCTCCCTTCCTTTTTCCTTTCCTTTTTTTTTTTTCTCCAATTCTTTAACCTTTTATGTTTTACTCTGAATTCACTGTGATTTGTCTTCATAGTCTAGGTATATTCATTCATTCAACAAACATTTATGTATTCGTTGCTAGTGATAAAGCAGGGAGTGAGAGCAGAAATTCCTGCTCTCATGGAGTTTGTGGTCTGATAATCAGAGATTTGAAAAAAAAAAAAATCCCTGCATTTATGAAAGAAGATCACAGTTTAGGGATCAGAGACTTGCAGTCGGTCTATATAATCATATGATAAAAACTGTTTTTCCTAAAATATCTAATGTTATGGTGGTTAAAGTGATTGCAAGGGAAAATGCAGACAATTTAGGCTGAAATAAAGCTTTTGGTCTGACTTCTCTGTGAACTGCCTCAAACTTCCACCTGATTTTGCTTGTCACTAATCCTCATCCTCACCACTAAAAACCATTCTGTGAGGATTAACAGTGCTTACTTCAGAAATGGGTGGCAGTTGGGCGCCTGGGTGGCTCAGTCGGTTAAGCGACTGCCTTCGGCTCAGGTCATGATCCTGGAGTCCCGGGGTCGAGTCCCGCATCGGGCTCCCTGCTCAGCGGGGAGTCTGCTTCTCCCTCTGACCCTCCTCCCTCTCGTGCTCTCTGTCTCTCATTCTCTCTCACAAATAAATAAATAAAATCTTTAAAAAAAAAAAAAAAAAAAAAAAGAAATGGGTGGCAGTCTTGTTTGAAATATTAAAGAGCATTTGTTACTTTTGTCATTTTTTAAACAAACAAACAAAAATCCTTCCATGTAATCTCTTCAGTCCTGTGGTTTCCTCTGGCCTGTCCTCTGCACCTGCTCCCACCAGAGCTCCACGGCTCCACATTTGTCCCAGAAACCGATGTGGCCAATAAACAACTTCTTCAACCTTCAGTTCCTGGTTCCTGTCTGCGGTTTTACTTATTTCTTTTCAATTCTAATTTTTTTTTTCTTTTTCCATCTTTACTTCCTTCTTCAAAACCTTTCCTCCAGGGAGAACATTGACGTGTGATGTCACCTCAAATCTTTCACCTCACTACCTACAATAACTTTAATCTTTCCCTCTATTTAATGTTCCTTTATTTTTTTTTATTTCAGTTATTTGGGGCTATCACACATGTCACACAATGATTCCCGGAATGTTTTTGTCACTACCTCCTGTCTCACCCAACCCTCTTCGCCCTCCAGGCATAATACTGTTAGGTTGCTAACGTCTCTTCATCCTTTTGAGTCTTAGCTTAAAGGTCAGCTCCTTAAAGGACCTTCTTTGTCCCTCCCTTCCTCATCTGAATTAGATCCCTTCATTATTCTTTTGCAAATCATCCTGTAATTTTTAGTCATACTGTTTATTACAGTTTCTGGCTAAGTGTTTTTGGATGACTCTACTTAATGTCCACCTCCCTTATTAAACTATAAGCTTGATGAGGGCAAGAACCTTGTTTGTTTTGCCAATAACTACATTCTTAGCATCTAACATACGTAAATGATTTCTTTTTTGTTATTTAATATGAAGGCTCACCACTTCCCAATCACTATTCATTAATCTGTGATTATTGAATGGATTATATTATTATCTCTTATATTAGAGGGTAGTGTTGGTTTCAGAAGAGCTTTATACTCTTTTAAATATTGTGTAGGGACTTTGACTGAAAATAATAATAGCTACTCCTTATTGATCACCTACTGTAGGCGAGGCATAAACTTCACATTCAAAGTGCCCCACTAAAAAACTGGCCCATTCAAAGCTATACAGTATCGATCGACACCTAATTAAAATAATATTCAGTACCCTCTGTTGCTTCCAAACAAGGATTAAAAGATTTAGATCATGGTCTGTATACAAACTTTATTTTGATTTATTTACTTACTCAACTTATTTATTTGTTTGTTTATTTATTGAGACAGAGAAAGAGAGCATGGAGGGGAGGGGAAGAGGGAGAGGAAGAGAGAGAATCTTAAGCAGGCTCCATCCCCAGCACTGAACCCAATCTTACGATCCTGAGATCGTGACCTGAGCTGAAATCAAGAGTTGGACACTTAACTGACTGAACCACCCATGCGCCCCATGATCTGTATGCAAACTTTAAACATTGGCGAGGATCTAACTATACTACCTCCTTTCCTTTGTATTCTGAGTCATGCCTTTATGCTCCAAAAGAAATCACTAACTAGTAGTGGTCAGCTGACTGCATGTGCCTTGGCCTGCAGTTATGTTTTCTTTGGCTAGCAATGTTAAAAATCATTTTTTTAGGGGACGCCTGGGTGGCTCAGTCAGTTAACCGTCTGACTCTTGATCTCAGCTCAGGTCTTGATCTCATGGTGGTGAGTTCAAGCCCTGCACTGGGTTCTGCACTGAGTGTGGAGCCTACTTAAAAAAATAAAATAAAATAATTTAAAAAAATAATTTTTTAAAATTAGATGCCAAAAATTTAACATAAAAATCTCAATTCAATTTCACTTAAAGAATGGAAAATCATCCCAATACCATGCCCACATTCCAACAAGAGAGGCAGTTTGCTAGGGCGGAGGTACAGCTGCTCCATTTAGACAGGGCATGTGGTGGCCTCAGATTTACCACCATCCCCAGCTGCCTTGCTTCATCTGCTTACGTCTCCTGCCTGGCCTCTGTAGGCATTTGAGTTTGCTACCATTGCTAGAACTTCTTGGTCCATTTATAATCACTTGAAAGGTAGAGTTACACTCTCAATTCAGAAGGAGTCAGGATCTTATTCCTTGACTAGATTCTCTTTCTCTTTCCGCCTTGTTATCTTGCTGTCTCAAAAAATTTTAGAATTGAAAGGGACCGTAGAAGTCATCTTGTCTTGAAACTAGGACTAAGTTAAGGGTTTTAAAATATATTTATCCCTTGATTGTGGTAAAATATACATAACATAAAATTTACCATTCTAACCACTTTTTAAATAGAGAAATCTTTTTTGGTGATAAAATATAAATAACATAAAATTTAACATTTTAACCATTTTTTTAAAAAGATTTGACTTATTTATTTGAGAGAGAAGGCTGGGGGCAGATGGAGAGGGAGAAGCAGACTCCCTGCTGAGCATGGGGCCCAATGCAGGGCTCGATCCCAGGACCCCGGGATCATGACTTGAGCTGAAGTCAGACCCTTAACCTACTGAGCACCCAGGTGCCCCCATTTTAACCATTTTTGAATGTACAGGTCAGTGCCATTAACTACATTCACATTGTTGTGCAGCCACCACCATCATTCATCTCTCTAATTTTTTTCATCTTCCCAAACTGAAACATTTTACCCATTAAAAAATTACTCCCCATTTCCCCATCCTCTAGCCCCAGTATTTTATTTTCTGTCTCTATGTCTTTGACTCTGCTAGGTATCTAATATAGGTGGAATTACATGATATTGTATCTGGCTTTTTTCACTAAGCATGATGTTTTCACAGTTCATCCATGTTGTAGCATGTGTCAGAATTTCATTCCTTTCTATCCATTGTGTGTATATATCATATTTTGTTTATCCATTCATCTGTCAGCAGACACTTGGGTTGCTTCTACCTTTTGGCTATGGTGAATAACACTGCTATGAACATGGGTGTACAAGTATCTGTGTAAGTCCTGGTCTTTGATTCTTGGCCATATTCTTAGGAGTAGAATTGCTGGGTCATATGATAATTCTATGTTTAACTTTTTAAGGAATTGCCATACTGTTTTCTATAGTGGCTTCACCATTTTACATTCTTACAAGAAATTCACAAGGGTTCCAATTTCTCCAGATCCTCAACAACACTTGCTATTTCCTACTGTTTTGATAAAAGGCATCCAAATGGGTATGAAGTTGTATCTAATTATTTTGATTTCCACGTCCCCAATGAGTAATGATGTTGAACATCTTTTCATGTACTTATTGGCTATTGGGTTGTTTTTTTTTTTTTTACCAGTTGCATTTTTAAAAATTTATTTTAATTCTAGTGTAGTTAATATACAGTGTTATTTTAGTTTCTGGTGTACAATATAGTGATTCAACAGTTCCATATATTAGTGCTCATCAAGATAAGTGTACTCTTAATCTGCTTCACCTATTTCTCTCATCCTTCCAACAACTTCCTCTCTGGTAACCATCTATTTTGTTCTCTGTAGTTAAGAGTCTGTATCCTGGTTTGTCTCTCTCTCTTTTTTTCCCTCTTTGCTCATTTGTTTTGTTTTTTAAATTCTATATATAAGTGAAATCGTATGGTATTTGTCTTTCTCTGACTGACTTATTTCGTTTAGCATAATACTTTCTAGCTCCATCCATGCCATTGAAAATGGCAAGATTTCATTCTTTTTTACAGCTGAATAATATTCCTCTGCGTGTATGTGTGTGTGTGTATAAATATATACCACATCTTTTTTATCCATTCATCTATGGATACACACTTGGGTTGCTTCCATAGTTTGACTATTGTAAATAATGCTGCAATAAACATAGGAGCTTATATATCCCTTTGAATTAGCGTTTTTGTATTCTTGGGGTAAATACCCAGTAGTGTGATTACTGGATCATAGGGCAGTTCTATGTTTAATTTTTTGAGGACCATCCATACTGTCTTCCACAGTGGCTACACCAGTTTGCATTCCCAAAAACAGTGTACAAGGGTTCCTTTTACTCCACATCCTCATCAACATTTGTTTCCAGAGTTTTTGATTTTAGCCATTCTGACAGGTATGAGGTGATATCTCATTGTGGTTTTTATTTGATATCTCATCATCAGCTGATGATGAATGATGTTGAGCATCTTTTCATGTGTCTGTTGGCCATCTGTATGTCTTCTTTGGAGAAATGTGTAAGTCCTTTGTCCATTTTTGAATAACATTTTTTGTTTTTCTGTTGTTGAGCTGTGGGAGTTCTTTATATATTCTGGATATGAATCCCTTATCAGATATATGATTTGAAAATATTTTCTCTCATTCTGCAGGTTGTCCTCTTGCCTTCTTGACGGTATCCTTTGATGTACAAAAGGTCTTAATTTTGACGAAGCCCAGTTTATCTATTTTTTCTTTTGTTCCCCATGGTTTTGGTGTTGTATCTATGAAATCATTGTCAAATTCAGTGTCCTTCTAAGAGTTTTATAGTTTTAGCTTTAAAGTTAAGGTCTTTGATCCATTTTGAGTTAATTTTTATATAAGGTATAAAGTATGGGTCAACTTCCTTCTTTTGCATGCGGGTATCTAGTTTCCCCAGCACCACTTGCTGGAAAGACCTGAGTAGTCCTTTCCCCAGTGAATGGTACCCTTGTTGAAAATCAATTGACCATACATGTGAAGATTTGTTTCTGGGCTCTCTATTCTATTCCAGTGGTTTATATATCTGTCTTCATGCCAGTACCATACTGTTTTAAGTTATGTAGCTTTGTATTAAGTTTCAAAATTAGGTAGTTTGAGTCTTCCAACTTCATTCTTTTTTTCAAGATTGTCCTGGCTATTCAGGGCCCCTTGCAATTCCATATGAACTCAAGGATCAGCTATTCCATTTCTGTGAAAAAGTTTGTTGGGATTTTGATAGGGATTGTGTTGAATCTGTAGATTTCTTTGGATAGTATTGTCATCTTAACAATGTTAATTCTTCTGTTAAATAACAAAAACTCAACCAAATAAATTTTAAAGATCTAATTGACTTTATTAATAGATTCATGGGGGCACCTGTGTAGCTCAGTCAGTTGAGCATCCTATTCTTGGTTTTGGCTCAGGTCATGATCTCAGGGTCGTGGGATTGAACCTTGAGTCTGGCTCTGTGCTCAGTGCAGGAGTCTGCTTGTCCCTCTGCCTCTCTCTCTGCCCCTTCCCCCTCATTCTTGTATACTTTCTCTCTCATAAATAAATAAAATCTTAAAAAAAAAAAATAGATCCATGAATCAGGCAGCATCCCATCTAGCAGGTAGAGGGGAGTTTCACTGAGCTGCTGAAAAAGAAAGGCTTTTAAAGATAAACAGGGAGGGGTGCCTGGGTGGCTCAGTTGGTTAAGCGACTGCCTTCGGCTCAGGTCATGATCCTGGAGTCCCGGGATCAAGTCCCACATCAGACTCCCTGCTCGGCAGGGAGTCTGCTTCTCCCTCTGACCCTCCTCCCTCTCATGCTCTCTCTCTGTCTCATTCTCTCTCTCAAATAAATAAATAAAATCTTTAAAAAAAAAAAAGATAAACAGGGAGCAGAGAAAAGGAAATTATTAGTGAAGAATCCACCAAGGGTCACCCTCCTAAGGGGACTGGAAGAGATCTATCAGTAAATTTTCTCTTACTCACCAGGTAACTCCCATATTGACTGGTTAAAAGTTACATTCCTGGGGGGTTAAAACTGCAGTTAGGTTAGGTATTAAGTCTTGGTTTACTGACATAGGGCCTTAATCTAAGTGACACGATTTGGGGCCTATGATTTTCTTTTAAGTCTTCTTTAATTTCATTCAGCAGTGTTTTATAGTTTTCAATATGCAAGTCTTTCACCTCCCTGCTTAGATTTATTCCTAAGTATTTTAGTCCTTTCATACAATTGTAAATGGAATTGTTTTTCTTAGTTTCCTTTTTACATTTTTCTCTGCTACTTTGTGGAATTGTAGTTGTTTTTTGTATGTTGATTTTGTATCCTCCATCTTTGCAGAATTCATTTATTAGTTGTAATCATGTGTGTGTGTATGAAAGAGAGAGATTTTTAAGGTTTTCTACACAGAAGATGATGTCATCTTCAAATAGAGATTGTTTTACCATTTCCTTTCCAACTTGGATGCCTTTTATTTCTTTTTCTTACCTAATTGCTCTGGTTAGAACTTCCTGTACTGTGTTGAGTGGAAGTGGCAAAAGCAGGCATCCTTGTCTTGTTCCTGATGTTGGGGGAAAGCTTTCCAGTATTTGGTTTTGAGATAAAAGCTTGTCAAGAAAATTGTGATTCACACAGATAATTAGCTTCAGATACTTTTAGCTTTGTTTTTAACATCTGGACATCCAGTCAATTTTTTTTTTGTTAAACTGAATTAGTTTAGTTATATGTCTAAATATTCAAAAAAGGAATGATAGTAAATTGTTGTGTCAAAGCTGAGTAACTAATGTACCTAACAATTGGTCATATTCCTAATTGATGAATAATCACTTTGGGGAAATCAATTAACAATTTTCACAGCTAGTTTATTTATTTTTTATTTTTTAAAGATTTTATTTATTTATTCATGAGAGATAGAGAGAGAGAGGCAGAGGCAGAGGGAGAAGCAGGCTCCCCGCGGAACAAGGAGCCCGATGCGGGACTCGATCCCAGGACCCTGGGATCATGACCTGAGCTGAAGGCAGACGCTTAACCGACTGAGCCACCCAGGCGTCCCCACAGCTAGTTTAAAAACTTTATTGTTTAGGGGCGCCTGGGTGGCTCAGTCGGTTGGGCGTCTGCCTTCGGCTCGGGTCATGATCCCAGGGTCCTGGGATCGAGCCCCGCATCGGGCTCTCTGCTTGGCGGGGAGCCTGCTTCTCCTTCTCTCTCTGCCTGCCACTCTGCCTACTTGTGTTCTCTCTCTCTGTCAAATAAATAAATAAAATCTTTAAAAAATAAACCCAACTTTATTGTTTGAAGAAAAATAAATGTGTCTTGTAACATTATATATGAGTTGATTAGTGGTGTTATTTCTTAAAAAAATCAGATATCTCAGAGGCTGCTATGGATTGGATTATGTGTCCCAAAATTCATATGTTGGAGCCCTAACCCCAAGGTGACTGTATTTGGACATAGGGCCTATAAGGACGTAATTTAGGTTATGTGAGGTCATAAGGGTAGGGTCCTGATCCAAAAGGATTAGTGTCCTCAAAAGAAGAGACACCAGAGAGCCTGTGCCCTCTCTTTGTCATGTGGGGACACAGTTAGAAGGTGGCCTTCTGCAGCCAAAGAGAGATACCCCCAGATACTGACCCTGCTAGCTCCTTGATCTTGGACTTCCAGTCTCCAGAACTGGAAGAAAATAAATTTCTGTTGGTTAAGCAACCCAGTCTATGGTATTGTTATGGCAGTTCAAGCAGACTAATACCAAGGACATCTATTTACTCACAGTTTCAACACAGAAAAATTTTGTTTTGCATGCTGAGTCCAAATCCTGTTTTGATTCGTTACTAACATCTTATCGGAGGCTATAAGTATGGCAATGTTGTAAGCCTTAATTGAGCTATTTGATTTATCTAAAATATCAGCAAGATTTCCAAGTTCGTAAACCTATATTTAATGCATTTATTTAAGTTAGAAATAATAGCAATTAATTTCATTGACTGTTGTTCTGACAACTGTCTTATGTCTGTTAGAAAACTTTAGTATAAAAGAATAAATTCTTCTATCACTACTGACATCTCTGCAAGTAACTCTGAAAGGTCTGCAATCTATAAGTTGTTTTTTTTTTTAAGATGTTATTTATTTATTTGACAGAGGGAGAGAGAGAGCACAAGCAGGGGGAGCCACAGGCAGAGGGAGAAGCAGGCTCCCCGCTCAGCGGGGAGCCTGATGCGGGGCTCCATCCCAGGACCCTGGGATCATGACCTGAGCTGAAGGCAGACGCTTAACCGACTGAACCACCCAGGTGCCCTTACAATCTAAAAGTCTTATCCTAATAAAATTGACAGTCCATATCAATGTGCATAACATTTATCCTATAGTGTTTTGAAATAATGCTTGCTTAATTTTAACTGCTAGTGCTTATCTACACAACTTCTGAGGACATTTTAGTGCCTTGCCTTTATCTGATCCTCCACTCCATAAATTTTTTCTGCCATTGCTTTTCCAGTCCCAGTTCAAACATGACTACATTTTTTTTTTTACCACTTTAGTATCTTAACACTTGAAGACTTCTATTTTATAATTATCAAATATTTTATAAAGTAATAAACCTACTTTGTTTGGTTCCATAACCACATCATATAGAGGCAAGTAAAAGGAGGGCTTGTTAACATCTGTACTCTCACCCAGTAAAATTTAAAGATTTTATGTAATCTCAGTCTTTATGTCAATATAGTCCTGGATTAAAAAGAAAAGAAAATGAGCAGGGCAGATAAAAAGCTTTCTAATCAGTGGCACATTTACAGATTCAAATATACATATATATATACATACACACATTTGTGCAGCAGGAGAAGCTCCACAGTGAGTTAACATGAAAGCACAGGTCAGTTGTGTCTGTATAATAAAATTTACTATGTGAAAGATTTAGTGTGCATTTTGTTTTTCTCATAGATGTTAAATAAAGGTACGTTTTTAATAAGAAAAATATTAAAATTAAACATCTGTAGAAACTTTTAATGCCTCTGAAGAATTCTAGTCTTCTGGTTTGAAAACTATTGAGGTACTTCAACCCTTCCCCCATCATATTGATAAAAAAAATCAGGGCCCCCACCACAAATATTGGGGCCCAATGTCTCCCAGGCAGTTGATAAATTCAGGCATTCTCTCAGTCAAGTGCTCCTGCTCTGATGCTAAATAAACATAAATATGACATTCAGGTTCTGAGATCAGTGGGTGATTTCCTGAAAGCCTAAAATGTGATCAAAGGAGTTAAGGCATAAGAATGTATTGCATTTGGGGCGCCTGGGTGGCTCAGTCGTTAAGCGTCTGCCTTCGGCTCAGGTCATGATCCCAGGGTCCTGGGATCGAGCCCCGCATCAGGCTCCCTGCTCCGCGGGAAGCCTGCTTCTCCCTCTCCCGCTCCCCCTGCTTGTGTTCCCTCTCTCGCTGTGTCTCTCTCTGTCAAATAAATAAATATCTTTAAAAAAAAAAGAATGTATTGCATTTGTCTGTGATCTGCTTTCATTGCTTTTACAGACAGAGGAAAGTAGCTACAAATTCTTTAGTTTTAAGTTCCATTTTACCTGTCTTCAAGAGAAAAAAATATAGTTATTCCATCTTTTATTTAAAATTTAAAAATCATGATTCTTATTATTGGGGGAAGTATAGTACTTGCTTTACTACGTAGTTCATGCTTTGAAGGGCATAATAAACAGAATTTAGAAGTTCTTTGAAAATATAACGAAGGATTTTTTAAAAGTTAGGCTGAAGTGAGACTGTACTATGAGATGTTATTAAACCCATTCTCTAAAGTAGATGTACCAGAAACAGAATGGTATGCCTTAGGCTTCTAAAATCTCCTGATTTCATGGTTCTGTTAGAAACAAAAGTAAATGACTAATTTAAACTTAAACACTATGAATCAAAATAAAACCACCTTAGGTTAAAGATGTCAGTTTAATAAACCATACTCAAATTTGTTTGTTTTGGTGGATTTTAAACTGGCAGTATATAAAAGCAAGTATAAGTAGTGTTGAAAATTTAATGTTTTCCAGTTTTATGTTGCTTGGCGTAACTGGCTCTTCATTCCCACTGCCACCACCTGACCCTAATTTAGAACTCTAATTAATCAGAGAGGCTGTCCTAATTAACCCAACACTGGAGAGGTTGTCAAAAAGACAGATGCCTTGAGCCCATCTCCCAACCTACTAAATCAGTCAGCAAGGGAGGTACCTGGGACTTTCTTTTTTTGGCAAGCATTTCAGGTGATTCTTATTATCTCTCAAGTGTGGGAAACATTGAATAACTTTTTAACTTTTTTTTCTTTGCTCCAGTCCTTGCTCTACATCAGTGGTTTTCAACCCTAGTTGCATATCAAGTTCACTTAGAGAACTTTAAAAAAAAATAGTGATGCCGAGGCCCTGTCCCAGACTGATTTAATCAGAATCTTTTGGGTTGGGGCCTATGCTATTTTATTTTTTGAAGTTTTAAGTAAAAAAATGTTTTGCAATATAACATATGTAGAGAAACGTGCAAAATAATAAACATATAGCACAATGGATTCCTACAAAATAAACATACTCATATAATATTCATCCAGATAAAGATAGAGAACATTACCAGCACCGCAGACGCCTCTCCCAGGCCCTCTTCCAGTCATTAATCCCCTCTAGGGTATCATTAGTCTCACTTTTTTTTTTAAGATTTTATTTATTTATTTGACAGAGAGAGACACAGCGAGAGAGGGAACACAAGCAGGGGCAGTGGGAGAGGGAGAAGCAGGCTTCCCGCGGAGCTGGGAGCCCGATGCGGGGCTCGATCCCAGGACCCTGGGACCATGACCTGAGCCGAAGGCAGACACTTAACAACTGAGCCACCCAGGTGCCCCTCATTAGTCTCACTTTTATCACCATAACCTTTATGTGCCTGATTTTGAACTTTCCATTGCTAGAATCATAGAGCATGTACTCTTCAGTGTCTGGCTTCTTTTGCTCAATGTTGTATTTCTCATTTGTTGTTGGGCTTAGCTACAGTTCTTTTCATTGTTATACAGAATTCCATTTTCTATTTAAACCACAGTTTATCCACTCTACAGTAGGTGGCATTTGGGTTGTTTTCAATTTGGGATTGGCACAAACAATGTTGCTATAAGCATACTTTTTTATGTCTCTTGGTATATAGATTTCTGTGAGGTATGTACTTAGGAGTGAAATTGCTGGGAATGTGTATGTTCAGCTTTAGCACATGTTCCCAGGTTTCCAAAGTGATTGTATCATTCTCCACATTTAAGTGTAGTTTATGAGAGTTCTTGTGGCTCTGGAACTCTTTGTGGGGCACACGCATTTTAAAAGCTCTGCAGGTGATCCTGATAACAATTGAAGGTTGAGAACTACTTGCTACAAAATCTTTCATAAATATAATTCTCTAAAGCACAGCTATGGGCTTGTCCATCCCTGCTTAGAATGTCCATAGTTCTGTATTGCCTACTAAGGAAATAGGAATTCCATTACCTTACATTGTAGGCCACTCATGATCTAACCTCAGCCTTTCCAACCGCTACTTTCCTACTCATAACCTAGACTCTAACCACACAAAGACATTCACTTTCCCCCCAAACACTCCTATGCTTTTCCCCTTGCACACCTTTGTTTTGCTTTTCTGTGTAGAACTTTCTTGCACGTCTGTTACGTTCCTGACCATTCTCAGGTAGACCTGGCTCCAGTAACACATCTAACAGTCCTTGTGATTATCACATCCTCTCCTCCTTGCCCTCCCTTACCTCCATTCAAAAGTGATCTCTCTCAGGGTGCCTGGGTGGCTGGGTTAAGCGGCTGCCTTCGTTTCAGGTCATGATCCCAGGGTCCTAGGATCGAGTCCCGCATCAGGCTCCTTGCTGAAAGGAGCCTGCTTCTCCCCTGCCTGCCATTCCCCCTGCTTATGCTTGTTCTCTCTCTCTCTTGCTCTCTCTGTGTCAAATAAATAAATAAAATATTTTTTTAAAAAAGTGATCTCTCTCATGGCACTTGTTCTATCATATTTTACACGTAGTAATTGGCGAACGTAGAATCTCTTTCCTAAGATATCACGTGGAGTTGAGAAGAAAGGGATTTTTCTGTCTTTCTTACATCCCTATCTAGATTATAAATTTGTAGTGTCAAACTTCCCCATGAATCACTGAAGAGAAAGCCTTTTTAGAGTTACGTAGCCTTAGGTTCAGGTGGACTTTTTATTAGATACAGCTGTGCTTTAACAGGCCTTAGCTTTCTCATCTGTAAAATGGAGAGTATATGACTTCAAAGTTGTGAAAACGTAATGAGATAACAGATTAAAGCAGTTAGTAATCTTGGCACATAATACCCGTTCCAGCAAAGCCAGCTGCTTATGTCATTGTGATAAGTATCATCGTTAACTCCCTTGATGGCAGAGACTGCATATTTTATTTCTGAATCCTCATTCAGTGCCTTTGCTTGTTTTTGGTGCTCTAAATGCTGGGTGAATAAATTCATGAATGCCTGCTGGATGATTGGATGGGCCATGCTTATTTACAGTCCATTTCCAGTAAGATTAGCGCGTCTTGGAAGGAACAGTTCAAATTTCAATTTAAGCATCAAATAGGAACAGAAAGGAGAGTTTCTACACCAAACTTCTAAAACTATATTAAAAAGGCCAAATCCCCAGTTTAACCATACAACAGCTGCCGTCCTTCTGCTGCCAGGAAACAGGGAAAACCCTCCAAGAGCTATTTGCTGTTTGTTTGTTCATCCGATAAACATGCCACGACTTGGGGAGAGCACACACTTCCCCTGCAGGCAAGCGCGGGTCTGGGAAGTTGCATGTAGGAGCAGTAAGGAAGAAATCCCCACTCTGTGGGAGAGGTTCCTGCAGGGACGCCGCTCAGCCCATTTGCAGTTTTGCTGATTTATTTACCAAGATGAAGGGACTGGGTGTGGCCAGTCTGAGATTCCTCCTGGGAAGTCACTTCAAGAATCTCCTTCATTTCCTCACCCTTTATCTTTGTTCTCTGGCTTTGGTGCAAAAGGGTGCAGTTAGTCGCGCCCAGTTGGGTACTGCTCCCAGCACACTGAATTCTTTGAAGCCGGCTCTTGCAGCCAAGGATTCCCTGCCCTGTTCTTTTCTCCTTGCCCTGATTTAAAAAACAGTTCTGGAAGTTTTCATCTGGCATGGAGATTGATGAGAAGGAACTTCATGTGTTGCACGCTGTTTTTCGAGATACATAGGAACCAAAAAGGACCTTCAGAGCTTTAAATTATTATCTCTCAAAAACCTAGTTTTAATGGATTTTACATGAACAAATTATGAAGTAGGTTCTGCCATCACCACTATCATTTAAAAGTCTTTTAGTACTAAGAGGCCGTGCAAGTGGGACGAAACTGATACCGGAAAGTATCACCACCTCCATCACTTGCAGGAGGAATGTAAGAATGTACTCGCTAACTGAAACCTCAGGAAAGATGTGTAACAAAACATGCAAACATTAATGGGTAGTCCATGAAGACATTTACCAGGTGACTGATACCTTAAAATATGAACAGATAGATGAATTTAGTCACATTATAATCACAGTGGATCTGATGACAAAAGAATGAGTAGCCTGAAAAATATGTAATTCCAGTGTTCGCAGCCTTATTTGTCATGATAATTGTCCGGTAATTCCTTGGAAGCACACTGCTACTTTTAAAATAAAATTAAATCCAGGAGGCAATGATGGACAAGGAAGTAATACTGAAAAATCGACATTTGTTGCCTCAAGTTGCAGAACAGCAGAATGGTGTAATACCATTTATATAAAATTATATATATCTTATGTCTGTGCATGTTTATATGCATACCAGAATGTTTGGAAAAGAGGTTTACCAAAATGTTATTAGTGGTTTTCTCTCAGTGCTGGCATGTTACTTTTTCTTCACACTTTTCTGTATTGTTTGAGGTTTTTTTTATAATGATCATGCAGCATTTCCACAATCACAATAAAAATGAAGTTATTTTTATTTTGAAAAAAAGAAAATTGGGGGGGTGCCTGGGTGGCTCAGTCGGTTAAGCGTCTGCCTTCGGCTCAGGTCATGATCCCAGGGGTCCTGGGATCGAGCCCCGCATCGGGCTCCCTGCTCAGTGGGGAGTCTTCTTCTCCCTCTGTCCCTCCCCCTGCTCATGCTCTCTCTCTTTCTCTTTCTCACTCATGCTCTCTCTCACTCACTCTCTCTCTCAAATAAATAAATAAAATCTTAAAAAAGAAAAGAAAAGAAAAAAACCTTTTGTTTGAGCATCTGCTATGTGCCCAAAGTAGTACTAGGAGTTATGAGTTACAGAAATGTGTGGCCTTGCTGCCAAGATACATACAAGCTAGTTAGGAAGATGACTCAAGAGTGGTGTAGAGTGTAACCAGGTGTCAGGGTATGTGGTTCCAAGAAGTGCCCCAGGTCACCAGGAAGAAGAGGTCACATGGAAGCTTCTATTGAAGAGATAGAACAGAAGCTCAGGTCGGACCTTGAAAGACGGCTGAATTTGACTAGGAGGAGGGAAGAGGACATTTTAGGCAGTGTGAGCACTGCAGCAATAATGGTATTTGAATGGACAGTGAGGAAACCAGCTTATCTAGAGTAATAAGCAAATATGATTTGTGGTAGAGAAATTTGCTCTCTTACCAAGCTTATTGCATAAGCTGTCTTTATTTGGATCTATTGCAAACTATATTTTAGTATACTTGAGCATTTTACTTTATTTTTAAAGATTTATTTATTTATTTGAGAGAGAGAGAGAGAACACAAGCAGGGGGAGGGGCTGAGGGAGAGGGAGAATCCCAAGCAGACTCCCCGCTGAGCTCAGAACCCTACATAGGGTTCCACCTCACAACCCCGAGACCAAGACCTAAGCCAAAATCAAAGTCAGACGCTCAACTGACTGAGCCACCAGGTGCCCTATACTTGAGCATTTTAAAAAGCAGATCCTAGAAAAATCAATATAATTATTCTGAATATTGACCTAAAGTGACATAAAAACTATGGCTGCATTTCATTATGTTAGTGTATTGAAGATGGAAGACTTCAGTATGAATACTCTGTAATTCTCTCATCTCTGTCCAGAAGCTTGTACTCAATTCAGCCAGTGGCTTTTGTATAGTCTTTTAATTTGTGATTAATATATTCCTATCCCTTTCTTCTTCTATTAAAAAAAATAAAAAGTAGGACATGAAGGATGTGGCCAAAACAAAAACCAAAGTTTATTTTTGAAAAGGACGTTAAGATTGAGACTTTTCCAAACAATGAAGTCAGGATTCACTTCAGTAGTTAACTTGGTTAGCATGATTACATTAAATTTGTAGTATACACCGTAAATACTGTAACTGTGTAAACTATGTCAGGCAAACAAGTTTTTCTGAGAACCATATATTTGAAATTTTAAATACAAAATGTCAATCATAAGGCTTTCCTTTTTGAATTCATGTATTTATTATGTGCTTTCAGTGTTCACAGCACTGTGCTAGGTGATGAAAGGTATGCAGAGAACTCATTCATTCATCTCTTCATTCACTCAACGGTATTTGTTGAATGTGCCCCCTGTGCAAGGTTATTACTCTAGGTGCTGGAACTAAAAGGGTAAGGAGGATATAGTTCTCTTTTTAAGGAGTTCATAATCTAGTTGGAGAGACAATGGACGTGTAAGTAACCAGTTATAGATCACTACTAGAAAGTGTCAGGCCAAATATGCATGTTTATTTGCTCTCTCTGTAGAACACACTAAAATTATAGTAAAGGGGAAGAAGGATAGAAAGCCAAAAGGACAAACAGAACAAGAGAAGAGATTACGGTAACAGACAGGTATCAACTAAATTTTAGAAGCTGAACAGCAGATGGTTAAGTAGGAACTGATTTAGCAGAGAAAGCTGATGACTACCTACAAAAAGGAAAGGTGTCAATATGTGCAACAGAGGTCCAGGGGTCAGGAATTGGAAGTGATAGTTACTCTGAAATTGAGGGTGTGAGGAAAGCTGAAAACAGGAAGATTTGTTGAAAGTCTTTATAAGGAGCAGTTAGGTCCCCAGATCCTCTCCCCTTCATCAAGCATCAATGTCAGTGCCCTTCTGAATCCAGCAGAAGTTTGGAGAAACTAAACTGGAGGAACTCTCAACTCAGGAATGAGAGACTCAGAGCAGAGGTAAGATGGTCTAATGAAAACAAGGAGATTAAGACAGTGTCTGTATGCCAAATATTGATACCCTGTTCCCTTCCTTTGCTTAGCTCTCAGAATGCTGGCTGCCAAATGGATCCCTTCCAGACATAAGTCTGGAATATTTTCTGGAGAAACTGAAGTAACCCCAGAAAAAGTCCCTACGAATCTGATGTTTAGGAGTTCCACTGTGAAATGACCAGGTCTCAACCTATTCATTGTACAGTAAAAGATCAATGTTAACAAGCTCCATCCATTCAGATAACCAGTCTTTTAATATCTCACTCTAAATATGGATGGACATACTCAAGGGTCACCAGTCATGTGGAGGAAGTCTCGAACATGATAGTCAGAAGCCAAGACAAAACTGACAGGGCAGAGGAGGAGGAAACTCAGAAGTGGTGACAATACAAGGAAAAGAAAACTTGAAGAAAGCTGTTATTAATATCCTCAGGAGGAAAAAAGAGAAGATACTGGATCCATTAAAGAAGACTAGCCTGCTACAAAGAAAAAAAACAAAAACAAAAAAGAGTTCTTAGAAATTAGAATGCCAGAAATAAAAAATTCAGGGACACCGGGGTGGCTCAGTTGGTTAAGCGTCTGACTCTTGATTTTGGCTCAGGTTGTGATCTGGGGGTTGTGAGACTGGGGCTCAGCGCTGGGTGTGGAGCCTGCTTGGGATTCTTGCTCTCCCTCTGCCCCTCCCCCCTCTAAAAAGAAAAGAAGAAAAAAATTCAATATAAAGGCTGAAAGGTAAAGTTGAGGAAATTGCCCAGAAGAAGCCAAAAAAAGGGAAAGTAGGAGAAATAATATGAGAAATTTAGAGGCCCTGTCCAGAAGTATAACACTGAAAAAAAAAAGAAAACAGAAAAATTAGAATGCCATCAGGCTTCTCAACAGCAACACTGGAAGCTAAAAAACAATAGAGCAATACTTTCAGAATTCTAGGCGAAGATTATTTCTGACCTAAAATTCTGTACCAAGCCAAATTATCAATCAACCATGAGATGGAATGTAGATTTTTAGATAGGCAAGAGCTTATAAATTTTAACTCCCACACAGCTTTTCTCATGGAACTGAAGGATGTGTTTCCTCAAAAAATGGAAATAAATCTAAAAAGATAAAATTATGGGATCTAGAAACAAGAGATCCAACAACACAGGAGAGAGGTTAAGAGAAGTCTTAGGACGATAATGAAGCCTAGTCCCAGACAACCATTTGTGTAGAAGAGCTAGAAAACAACCAATTCAAACTGGAGCAGCAGAAAACTCCTAGAGGAATGTGTACAAGAATATAAAAAATAGAACTGATAAATCTGTAGTGTTAGGGGCACGCTGGGTGCCCCAGGCGGTTAAGCATCTTGACTCTTGGTTTTAGCTCCTGATCTCAGGGTCATGCGATTGAGCCCCAGGTAGGGCTCTGCACTAAGCACAGACTCTGCTTAAGATTCTCTTCTCTCTCTACCTCTCCCCGTTGCACTCTCTTTCTCTCAAATAAATAAATCTTTTTTTAAAAAGCCTGTTGTGTTAGACTGCATTCAGTTGGAGAGTTAGAGATGAATACTTCCGTTAAAGAAATAATGATTAGGGGCGCCCAGCTGGCTCAGTCAGTGGAGTCTGTGTGACTCTTGATCTCAGGGTTGTGAATGTGAGTCCTGCGTTGGGTGTAGAGATTACTTGAAAATAAAATCTTTAATTTAAAAAAAAAGAAGTCGTGTTTAACACTTAGAAACTCCAAGCAAACCAAGAAAGTGGCCATTATTCCAAGAAAAATGAAAAGTTGTATAAGAAGGAACAATGTACTAATAATATACCTTGCAGCTTGGTTATGAATAATATTTATATAGCATAAAAATATAAGTACTGAATATTTTAAGCTAAAGTTGGTACTATATATTAGAGAGATTGGAAGATGGGAAGTATGTATAAGTGGTAAAAAAAGATAATTTTCATCTTCAAATAAGAGTCCAAAGATAATATCTAAAACTTAAAAATCAAGAAAGAGCAGCATAAGCATATTATTAAAAAATGAAAAGTGAAAAACAGAAGACTAGGTGAATTTGTTAAGTGGAGTTAGTTAAAAGGTTACTGCTATAGTTTGATTTAGAATCAACTGAGCTTGAAAAGCCAGCACACCTTTCAAATGAACTTGTCAGCAGGGATTCAAGACTGATACAGAGATTGGAAGAGGAAATATCGTCAGTAGTTAAATCATGTGAATGGATGAGATCACTGAGGAATAAAAGTGTAGCGAGAGAGGGGGATAAGGGCAGAACTTTGGGAGATCCTTATATTTAGAGGGTGAGAGGGGTGCCTGGGTGGCTTAGTCAGTTAAGCACCTGCCTTTGGTTCAGGTCATGATATCAGGGTTCCTGGATCAAGCCCTGCATCGGGCTCCCTGCTCAGCGGGCAGTCTGCTTGTGCCTCTCTCCAGCCCCCCAGCCCCCCACCCCCACTTACGCTTGTTCTCTCTCTCTCTCTCAAATAAATAAGTTTTTAAAATCTTAAAAAAAAAAAAAGAGGGGCGTCTGGGTGGCTCAGATGGTTAAGCGTCTGCCTTCGGCTTGGGTCGTGATTCCAGGGTCCTGGGATCGAGCCCCACATCGGGCTCCTGGCTTAGTGGGGGGCCTGCTTCTCCCTCTCCCTCCGCGTCCCCCCCGCTCATGCTCGCTCTCTCTCTGTATCTCTGTGTCTCAAATGAATAAATAAAATCTAAAAAAAAAAAAAGAAATGTGAAATGCTGAGAATTAATTTCTAACTAAATTGGCATTGCTCAATAAATTGAAAAGCTAGCTAAAGTGACCTCCAGAATTTATTCTGGGGTGCTTGGGTGGCTCAATTGGTTAAGTTTCTGCCTTTGGCTCAGGTCATGATCCCAGGGTCCTGGGATTGAGCCCTGCATCAGACTCTCTGCTCAGCGGGGAGCCTGCTTCTCCCTCTCCCTCTGCCTGCCTCTCCCCCTGCTTGTCCTCTCTCTCTGTCAAATAAATAAATGAAATCTTAAAAAAAGGGGGGGGGGTGAGAGAAGGAAGAAGAATCAGGGAAGAAACATCAGAATGTATGAAAAGAAATGACATAATATGACCTTACAGAAACCAAGGAGGAGATTTCCAAGGAAAAGATGGTCAACAGTTTCAGTTGTCACAGGTGGAGAACTAAGAAGAGATCCTTCGAATCTACTACAGTGATTGAGTGATCATCCGTAACTTTCAAGAGAATAGTTGAGTTGAATGATGGAAGCAACACTGAAAGGATTACTGAGTGAATGAATGGATGGTGAGAAAGAGGGGGATAATGAATATAGCACACCCTTCTGAGAAATTTGGCTTTGAAAAACAAAAGGAGAAGAAAGCTTCCGCGAGTAGCCTTTGAAAGATTTTTTTAGATTAAGGGATCACTTAAACATGTGCAGGTAAATAGCAAGGAGTTAATGGAAAAGGCAAGATTAAAGATGCAAATGTAAGGGATAATTGATAGAGCAAGGTCCTCGAGAAACTGAAAGAACATGGACTCAGGAGCACAGGTGGAGAGATTAATCTTAGTAAGAAGTAGGAAAGATTCTTTCTCAGAGAGGGAAGGAAGAGGTGAGGATTAACTGAAGACAAAAAGAAATATTAAGGCATAGGGGAAGGAAATTGAAGGACTAAAAAATCAGATGACTTCAATCTTCTCAGTAAAATAGTTTATCTACTTAGAGTTGGGAGTTGGGGCAAAGGGTTAGTTTGGAAATTTGAGAATGGAAAATGTCTGGGGCAGCTGTTGTAAGGAATGCAATACAAAGTCAGAAGGAGATGACTAAAAGATTACCCAGTAGCCATGAGCATCCAGTTGAGGTTAGATAGTATGAATTTGTAATAAAGCCAATCAATATGGTTTCTGGACTTCCTCCAAGAACGCTGTATCTCCAACAGTTGTATTAGTCATCATCTTGGCTGGAGAGGGTTTCCTTGGAGTGTCTTAGGAGACATCCCAGGGTTCAAAAACTTGAGAACAATGCTTGCTCAAGGAGAGTTAATGCTCAGGAGTACCAAAGAGCAGATTTGCCGCTGGGATACTTCCATCTGTGTGTCATTCAGAGGTCTTGTGGGAAGAATCATGGGCAAAGAAAAAGAAATATATTTAAGATACGTAAGAGAAGCAAAGCAGTTTGGTATCAAAAAGATCTATAGCTGCATGTGTATCTAGTCACAAATCTGAGGGTGGAAGCATGTTGGAGAACATCTGGATTCAGATAAAAAGAAGAGCAGAAGAGAAGTGACATCATCATGGGATTAGACCGTAGACTACCTAGCCAGATGGAAGATATAGATAAAGCATTTTTGATGTAGATCACAAAACTGGACTGAGGAGAACATGGTGATAGGGATTTCAAATGTCAAGACATAAGCTCAAAGTCACGTTCAGCCAAAAAGCAGTATACTTAATTCTTTTTTTTCTGTTTGTGTTTTTTCTGATCATTAAAGAAATACTTGCTTATTGTAGAAATGTAGTACAGAAAGGTGTAATGAAGCAGAAAAATAATCACCTCCAAACCCACTACAGACAGCCCTCACCATTTATATACTTGCTGTTATTCCTAGTAGGGTTTTTGTTAGTTTGTTTGTTTGGGGTTTCTTTGTTTTTGTTTTTGGTGGGGTTTTTTTAGTTTAAACAGCAGAAATTTATTTTCTGACAGTCTGTAGGCTAGAAGTCTAAATCAAGGTGTCAGCAAGTTTGGTTTCTCCTGAGACCTCTCTCTCCTTGTTCTGGTATTTTTTTATTCGTGGGTGTTTTTACACTGTATAGATTACGCAGAGTTACATTTGTATAACCTTTTTTTCCTAACATAGGAGCTTTTTCTAAAATTCTTATATCTAAGATTCTTTTTAAATCTCATTTTATTTATTTTTTTCTTCTTTAAAATTTTAAATCTTTTATTTGCCTTCATGTTGTCTTCATCTCAGAAGGAGGAAGTATGAGATAGGAGTTCTAGGTATAATTATAAAAACAGTTTCACTCTTTACTGTTTCCTACCATTATTTACATTATTCTGAAGATTTCAGTCAATAATACTATTAGGAAAAAGACATAAGAGACATAAAAATTTTAAAGGAAAAGGAAAATTACATCATTTGCAGGTGACACAAATACTTAACCTGGAAAGCCCCCAGATAAGTTGAAATCTATTATAAACTGTATGAAACTTCAACAAGGCAATTAGACAAAATATACTAAAACCAATGATTTATTTAATAGCCTTGGGAAAGACCCCTAGGTGGCTTAGTCAGTTAAGCATCTGCCTTCGGCTCGGGTCATGATCCCAGGGTCTTGGGATCGAGCCCCGCATCGGGCTCCCTGCTCTGCGGGAAGCCTGCTTCTCCCTCTCCCACTCCCCCTGCTTGTGTTCCCTCTCTCGCTATCTCTCTCTCCGTCAAATAAATAAAATCTTAAAAAGAAATAAAAACAATAGCCTCTATGTATTCAGATAAGAACAAAAGCCCCTTTTTACAATAGCAAGAGAAAATACCTAGCAATAAACCCAACAAGAATGTGCAAGACTATATGAAGAAGGCTATAAAACACTACTGAAGAACCTGAAAGAAGACTTGGGCATATGGAAAGGCATACTGTGTTCTTGGAAAGGAAGACTTAAAAATCATAAAGCTGTCAGTGCTCCTAATTTAATCTATAATTAGCATGATCTCAGTAAAAACAGGATTTTATTTGGCTTGTTTGCTTATTTTGTTAAGACAAGCTGATTGTAAAGATTATATAGAAAAACTAAATAGACTAGAATAACCAGGAATATCCTGAGAAAGAAAATATATAGTGGGGCACTAGCTCCACCAGATTTAGAATCTATTATAAGGCTATAAAATTTTATTAATAAAATAGCTAACACAAAACACTATGTCCCAGGTACTGTTCTAAGCACTTTAGATAAAATAACTCATTTAATCCTCACAACAGCCCATTATGATGACCTTGCTCAAACTCAGAGCCAGTAAGTTGCAGAGGTTGAATTTAAACTCAGAAAGTTGGCTCCGATATACATGCTCTTCATCACTGTTCTATACAAATGTTCATTATTGGCACATGAATAGATAAGTAAAAATCAATGGACCAGAATGGAGAAGCCCCCCAATTGACCCAAATATGAAAATGGTACTAACCTATGTTGGAGGAGGGAGAGCATTTGAAATCAATGAGCACAACTAGTAGCCATCTTTAAAAAAGTTGGATTCCTTCCTCACACCTTATATGAAAATAAATTCCAGATGGATCAAAAATTTCAATGTAAAAATTGAAACCATAAATGCACTCAAAGAAACCACAGGAAAGTGTTTTTATAATCTCACAGAGAGAAAAGCCTTTCTAAATATGAATGACAAAAAACCTGGAAGTCATAAAAGAAACTCTTGATGTATTTCATTAGATAAAAAAGGATGAAAAATCTGTTTGACAAAAAAAACCCTATATATAAAAACAAAAGATTAACAACAAATAGGGAGAGATATTTGCAACTTATATTACAGATGAAAGGCTAATTTCCTTACATACAGAGTTCCTAAAAATCAGTTATAGAAATACTAAAAATTCGGGTGCCTGGGTGGTTCAGTCCGTTAAGTGAATGCTTTCGGCTCAGGTCATGATCCGAGGGTTCTGGGATCAAGTATCGAGTCCGGCTTCCTGCTCAGTGTGGAGTCTGCTTCTCCCTCTCCCTCTGCCCCTTCCCCCTGCTCATGCTTTCTTTCTCTCTTTCTCTCTCTCTCTCTTTCAAATAAATGAATAAAATAAAAATACTAAAAATTCTGTAGAAAATTTAATGAAGGAAATGAACAGAAAACTCACAGAAAAGGATTGTATAAATGGTTCTTTAAAAATTTTTTTAAATAATAGCTTGAGATATAATTGAATGCCATAAAATTTACTTATTTACTTATTTATTTATTTATTTATTTTAGAGAGAGCAAGAGAGCACAAGTGGGAGGGGCAGAGGGAGAGGGAGAGAGAATCTGAAGCAGACTCCATGCTGAGCACAGAGCCTGACGTTGGGCTCGATCTCATGACCCTGAGATCACAACATGAGCCAAAACCACGAGTCAGACATTTAACCAACTGTGCCACCCAGGTGCCCCTATTTTTTAGTTTTTTTAAAGTAGGCTCCATGCCCAACATGGGGCTTGAACTCACAACCTTGAGATTGAGAGTTGCATGCTCTACCGACTGAGCCAACCAGATTCCCCCAGATTCCCTATTTGAAATGTACAATTCAGTGGTTTTTAGTGTATTCATATACAGTTGTGCAACCATCATCACAACCAATTTTAGAACATTTTCATCACCAACTCTCCCCACCCCCCCAAAAAACCCATACTTATTAGCAGTAACTCTAATTACTAATTACCTACTACTTTTACCCCACCCACCCACTTGTAGCCCCTAATTTACTTTCTGTCTCTTTGGATTTGCCTATTCTGGACATTTCGTATAGACGGAATCATACAATATGTGGGCTTCTGTGTCTGGTTTCTTTCACTTAAAATAATGGTTTCAAGGTTCATCCATGCGTAGTATGTATCGGATGCATACCTCATTCCTTTTCTATGGCCAAATAATATTCCATCGTATGGGTGTACCACATTTGCTATCTACTCATCCAGAGACAGACGACTGGGTTGTTTCTTCTTTTTGGCTATTATGAATAATGCTGCAATGAACATCTGCATTCAAGTTTTCGTGTGAACATATGTTTTCATTTCTCTTGGGTGTATACCTAGGAGTGGAATGCTGGGTCATATGGTAATTCTTTGTGTAACTTTGTGAGGAACTGCTTGTTTTCCGAAGTAGCTGCATTATTTTACATTCCCACTAGCAATGCATGGGTTATAGTTTCTCCACATTCTTGCCAACACTTGATATCATCTGTCTTTTTTAATTTCGGCATCCTAGTGAGTATGAAGTGGTATCTCGTTATGCTTTTGATTTATATTTATCTGATGACTAATGATGTTAAGCATCTTTTCATGTGCATATTGGTCATTTGTGTATCTTCTTTGGAGAAATGTTCATCTACATTGTGGTATGTACCAGTACGTTTGTTCCTTTTAATTGCTGAGTAGTATTCCATTATATGAATATAGCACAATTTGTTTTTTGTTCATCTGTTAATCGACATGTGAATTATGTGGTTTTTGGCTACTATGAATAAAGTCTCTAAGAACATTTGTCTACAACTCTTTTTGTGCACATATTTTTCCCCAGCTTTATTGTGATATAATTGACATGTAACATTATATAAGTTTAAGGTGTATGAAGTGATGATTTGATACATATGTATATTGCAAAGTGATTACCACAATAAGGTTAATACCTCTATTACCTCACATAATTACCTGTGGTTTTTTTGTGGGGGGGGGGATTTGTTGTTGTTGTTGTTTTTGGTGGTAAAAACATTTAAGATTTAGCAACTCTTAAGTATATAATATAGTATTGTTAAGTATATTCATCACGCTGTACATCACATCCCCAGAACTTATTCATCTTATAACTAGAAGTTTGTACCCTTTGACCAACATCTCCCCATTTCTACCACCCCCATTCTTGGCAACCACCATTCTACTCTCAATTTCAATGAGTTCGGCTTTTTTAGATTCCATATATAATTTGAGATCATACAGCATTTGTCTTTCTCTGTCTGACTTATTTCACTTAGTATAATGTCTCCAAGGTCCATCCATATTGTTGTAGAAGGCAGGATTTCCTTCTCTTTTATAGCTGAATTGTATTTCACTATGTACATATACCATATTTTCTTTATCCATTCATACATCAACACTTAGGTTGTTCCTGACTTGACTATTGTGAATAATACTGTAATGAATATGGGAGTCCAGATATATCTTTGAGATAGTGATTTCATTTCCTATGGATATATACCCAAATATGGGATTGCTGGATTGTTTCGTAGTTCTATTTTTTTTTTAAGATTTTATTTATTTATTTGACAGAGAGAGACACACAGAGAGAGGGAACACAAGCAGGGGGAGTGGGAGAGGAAGAAGCAGGCTTCCCGCTGAGCAGGGAGCCCGATGCGGGGCTCGATCCCAGGACTCCGGGATCACGACCTGAGCCGAAGGCAGACCATTAATGACTGAGCCACCCAGGCGTCCCTGGTAGTTCTATTTCTAACTTTTTAAGGAGTTCATACTGTTTTCCAGAATGACTGTACCAATTTACATTCTCCCCAACACAAGGGTTTCCTTTGCTCCACATTCTGCTGACACTTGTTACCTCTTTTTTTTAAATAATAATTTTTATAAATGTGAGGTGATACCTCATTGTGGTTTTGACTTGCATTTCCCTGATAATTAGTGATGTTGACCATCTTTTCATGTATCTGTTGGCCATTAATATCTCTTCTTTGGGAAAATATCTATTCAGGTCCCCTGCCCATTTTTTAATTGGATTATTTGGGTTTTTTGCTATTGAGTTGTATGAGTTCCTTATATATCTTGGATATTGATGACCTATCAGATATATGGTTTGCAAATATTTTCTCTCATTCTGTAGGTTATCTTTTCATTTTGTTGACCGTTTCTTTTGCAGTGCAGAAGCTTTTGAGTTTGATGTAGTCCCACTTATTTATTTTTGCTTTTGTTGCTTGTGCTTTCGGTATCACATCCAAAAAATCATTGCCAAGACCAATGTCAAGTTTTCCCCTATGTTTTCTTCTAGGAGTTTTACAGTTTCAGGCCTTACACTTAAGTCCTTAATCCATTTCAAGTTAACTTTTGTAAGTGGTGTAAGATAGGGGTCCAATTTCATTCTTTTGCCTGAATATCCTGTTTTCTCAGTACCATTTATTGGAGAGACTATCCATTCTCCAATGAGTATTGTTGGCTCTCTTGTCAAATATTAGTTCACTGTATACACATAGGTTTATTTCTAGGCTCTTGATTATGTTCCATTGGTTTGTGTAAATGTTTTTATGCCAGTACTGTACTGTTTTGATTATGTTATAACTTTGTAATATAGTTTGAAATCAGGAAGTGTGATATCTCCTGCTCTGTTCTTTCTTAGGATTGATTTAGCTATTCAGGGTCTTTGTGGTTTCATATGAATTTTAGGATTTTTTTTTTCTATTGCTGTAAAAAATTCCATTGGAATGTTGATAGGGACTACATTGAATCTATATATAGCTTTGAGGAGTAGGAACATTTTAACAATATTAATTCTTCCAACTCATGAACACAGATATCTTTCCATTTGTTTGTGTCTTCTTCAATTTTTTTCATCAAAGTCTTACAGTTTTCAGTATACAGATTTTTCCCCTTTGATTAAATTTATTCCTAAGTATTTTATTGTGTTTGATACTATTGCAAATGGGATTGTTTTCTTTATTTCTTTTTCAGATAGTTTGTTGTTAGTGTATAAAAATGCAACTGAATTTTATATATTGATTTTGTATCCTGCATCTTAACTGAATTCATTTATTAGTTCTAACAGTTTTTTGACGGATTTTTAATTTTTTAAATTTTTTAATTTTGTTAAAGATTTTATTTATTTATTTGAGACAGAAAGTGAGCGAGAGAGAGAGCATACACGAGCAGGGGCAGAGGGGAGAGGGAGAAGCAGACTCCCGCTGAATAGGGAGCCTGACTCAGGCTCTATCCCAGGACCCTGAGATCATGATTTGAGCCAAAGGCAGACACTTAACCAACTGAACCATTCAGGTGCCCCTTCATGGATTTTTTTTAAAAAGATTTTCTATATAAGGTGATATCATCTACAAACAGAGACAATTTTACTTCTTCCTTTCCAATTTGGGTGGTGTCCATTTCTTTTTCTTGCCTAATTTCTCTGGCTAGGACTTCCAGTGCTATGTTGAAAAGGCATGGTCTTGTTCCTAATCTTAGAGGGAGAGCCTTCAGTCTTTTCACCATTGAGTATGTTAGCTGTGGGCCATAAATGGCCTTTATTTTGTTGAAGTACATTCCCTTCTATACCCAATTTGTTCTGAGTTTTTTCATGAAAGGATGCTGAACTTCGTGGACATATGTTTTTATTTCTCTTGGGTGAATATCTAAGGGTGGAATTGGTGGCAGACTTTTTCCAGAGGGGTTGTACTGTTTTACATGCCTACCAACAATGTCTGAAAAATCCCTATTGTTAACACATCCTAGGTAACATTGGTGTTTTCAGTCTTCTTTTCTCCCTTAGCTTTATTGAGATATAATTGACATGTCACATTGTTTAAATTTAAGATGTACAATGTAATGATTTGATATATGTAAATATTGTGAAATGATTATCACTATAAGGTTATTTTTAAAAATATGGAACACTTCACAAATTTGCCTGTCATCCTTGCACAGGGGCCATACTAATCTCTGTATCATACCAATTTTAATATATGTGTTGCTGAAGTGAGCAAAGACTTTTTAATTTTAGCTTTTCTAGTGAGTGTGGAGTGGTGTCTCATTGTGGTTTTAATTTGCATTTCCCTGATGATTAATGAATTTGAACACTTTTTAATTGTTTATTGGCCATTTTCTTTATGAAGTGCCTTTTGAAATCTTTTGCTCAGTTTTGGGTAGGTTGTTTTAATTATTGAGTGGTAGAGTTCTTTATGTATTCTGGTTGCAAGTCAGATATGCATATTGCAAATATTTCTACTATTCTTTGGCTTGTTTTTTCCCTTAATGGTGTCTTTCATTGAGCAGAAGTTTTTAAAGTCCATTTGATCAATTTTTTCTTTTATGGTTAGTGCCTTCTGGGTCTAGTTTTTAAAAATCTTTGACTACCCTAAGTTTGTGACAGTATTACCCTACATTTTCTTCTGAAAGCATTAGAAATCTAGCTTTTATGTTTAGGTCTATAATCCATCTTGAATCAATTTTTGTGGGTGGTTTGAGGTTGAGGTCAAGTTTCTTTTTTGTACCATCTGGATAGCTAGTGGTTTGTTCCAGCACCATTTGTTGAAAAGACTTTACTTCTCCCACTTAATTGTTTTTGTTCCTTTGTTTAAAAAAAAAAGCTAGTTGACTTTATATATATGAGTGCATTTCTAGATTTTCTATTATGTTCTATTGATCTATTTGTTAAACTTCAGTCTTGATTACTTTAGCTTTATAGAAAGTAGTGTATGCACTTTAGCTTTTGCTTTTCCATTATTGTTTTGGTCATTAGGGGTCCCTTGCATTTCCATATAACTTTTAGAATAAACTTGTCAATTTCTACAACAAGAAAGACAGACACACAGAGAGAAAGAAAAGAAAAGAAATCCTGAGAAGAATTTGATTGAGATTTGAAGACTCTGTAGATCAATTTGGGGAGAATTGTCCACTTTTTAATATTGAATCTTCCAATCCATGGACATAGTACATTTTTCCTTAGGTCTTCTTATATTTCTCTCAGCAATGCATTATAGTGTTTAATATATGGATCTTATACATTTTATTGAATTTATCCCTAAATATTTCATGGTTTTGCTAATATTATAAATAGTGTAATTGTTTAAAGTTATTTTCTTTAGCAATTTTTTATTGCAAGACAATGGAAATATAATTGCTTTTGTATATTCCTCTTGTATCCTGTGACTTGGCTAAATTCACTTATTAGTTCTCATAGTTTCTTTGTAGATTCCTTAGAATTTTCTGCATGCAAAATCATGTCATATGCAAATAGAGGCAGTTTTACTTCTTCCTTTCCAATCTCTGTAGAGGTCTTTCTTTTTTCTTTCTTTATTGCACAGAGTAGGACCTCATTACAATATTAAAAAGAAGTGGTAAGAGCAGATAACCTTGCTTTGGCCAGAAAGTTTTCAGTCTTTAGAATTAAATGGGAGGTTTTTCATGGATGCCCTTTATTAGGTTGAGGAAATTTACTTTTATTTTTAGTTGGTGAGAATTTTTATTGTGAATTGGTATTCAATTTTTTAATTATTTTTCTGAATCTATTGAGTGACATATGATTTTTCTCTTTTGTGCTGTTCATATGGATAAATCCACCCTAGTCATGATTTATTATCATTTTCATATGTCATTGGATTCCTTTAGCATTTTATTAATGATTTTTGTATCTATCTGCATGAGGTATTTTAGGCTACAGTTTTCTTGTAAGTTTGAGAGTCAGGATTATTCTGGTCCAATAAAATGAGTTTGGAGGTATATCCTCCTGTCTTTTCCTAAAGAGTTTATATACAGTTGGTAATTTTTTTTTAAGTTCTTCTTTTTCTAAGAAGACTTGAACTTTTAAATTAGGTTTAATATGCTTCTTATACACTCTTTTCCTAACACTTCTCATACATACAATTGTTACCTTAAATTATGCCTTTCTTATTGGACTATAAGCTCCGTGAGAGCATTTATCTTTTTTGCTTACTTCTGTGTTCTTAGCATCTAGCCAAGTGCCTGGATCAAAGCATGTATAAATGAATATTTACTGAATTGTATTAAATTAAAGGGAAAATAAGAGACTAGAAAAACTGAGAATTGTGGCAAAATACTGAAGACAATATAAAAGGTCTTCCTTTAGGGTGCCTGGGTGACTCATGGGTTAAGTATCTGACTTCGGTTCAGGTCATGATCTCAGGGTCCTGGGATTGAGCCCCATGCACTTGTGCTCTCTCTCATATAAATAAATAAAATCTTTTTAAAAAAAAATAAAAAATCTTCCCTTTAATTTTAATTTTTTATTTGATTATAGTGGACACACGTGTTACATTAGTTTCAGGTATACAACAGAGTGATTCAGTATCTCTGCTAGGCTCACCACAAGTGTACTTATCATCTGTCACTATAAAACTATTACAATATAGTTGACTATATTCTATGATATACCTTTTATTCCAATGACTTATTCATTCCATAACTGGAGGCCTGTATCTCCCACTCTCCTTCACCCATTTTTCCCATCTTCCTGCCTCCCTCCCCTCTGGCAACTATCAGTTTGTTCTCTGTATTTATAGATCTGATTCTGTATTTTGTTTTTGGTTTTTTTTTAAGATTTTATTTATTTATTCAACAGAGAGAGCGAGAGAGCACAAGCAGGGGGAGCAGGAGAAGGAAAGGGAGAAGCAGGCTCCCCACTGAGCAGGGAGCCTGATGCAGGGCTCTATCCCAGGACCCTGGGATCATGACCTGAGCCGAAGGCAGACGCTTAACCATCTGAGCCACCCAAGCGCCCCTGTATTTTGTTTTTTTATTAATTTGTTTTGTTTTTTAAATTCCGCATATGAGCAAAATAATATGGCATTTGTCTTTCTCAGCCTGACTTATTTCACTTAGCATAATACCATCTAGGTCCATCCATGTTGTTGCAAATGGCAAGATTCCATCTTTTTTATGGCTGTGTAATACTCCATTATATACATATATGATACATATATATACATACACACATATACCACATCTTCTTTATCCATGCATTTATCAATAGACACTTAAGTTGCTTCCACATCTTGGCTATTGTAAATTATGTTGCAACAGGGGAGGTGGGTAGGGGGATGGAGTAACTGGGTGATGGACATTAAGGAGGGCATGTGATGTAATGAGCACTGGGTGTTGTATAAGACTGATGAATCACTGACCTCTACCTCTGAAACCAGTAATACATTATATGTTAATTAATTGAATTTAAATAAAAAATTTTTAAATGTTGCAATAAACATAGCGGTGCATATATAAAAGTCTTCCTTATTAAAAAATTACATTGCAGCAGGGTGCTGGGCTGGCTCAGTCAGTGGAGCATGCGACTCTTGATCTCAGGGTCTTGAGCTTGCGCCCCACGTTGGGTGTAGAGATTACTTAAATAAATAAAACTTTTAAAAATTACATTGTAGCAAAAAGAACAATGAAGCCTAGGTGGATGGTATACTATTAATGAATGAATAAAAAAACAACATTCACCTCCTATTTTGATTTAGTCTTCTCAAAGAGGATGCTGTTTGTTTGGCTTTTTTAATTTATTTTTTTAAGGTTTTATTTATTTATTTGTCAGAGAGAGAGAGGGAGAGAGAGCACAAGCAGGCGGAGCAGCAGGCAGAGGGAGAAGCAGGCTCCCCACTGAGCAAGGAGCCCGATGCAGGACTCGATCCCAGGACCCTGGGATCATGACCTGAGTTGAAGGCAGATGCTTAACCGACTGAGCCACCCAGGCGTCCCTAAAGAGGATGCTGTTTGGACTGGAAAAGATAGAATGAACAGTAGTTCCAGGGAATGAAATCAAACATGACTGGAATTGTAAGAGATCACCTAACTGCTTTAAATGAACTCAAGTTTCTGGATCTAATTTACATTCCAGGGTACAGAAACCTAGTAGATAAGCTGGCTGAACCACTGCTGGCAGTCTTTAGAAAGTGGAAATTGTGCCCATTATGGGGAGGGGTGGGGGGGGAGAGAAGCTCCAAATTGGAGTCAGGGAACTAATATTCAGAAGGTCATCAGCAGACTGAAGGTTGGTGACCTTGATATCTATCTTGGGTGATATTCTTTAACTATTTATTAAAATGAATAAATATCTGTAGATATTCAGGAAAGGAAGCTGTGGTAACTGTAAACCGATCAGAGTTTATTGAAGAAGAAGTAGGGGGAGAGGACGAGGGGAGGGGAGGAGTGGGAAGAAGAAAAGAGGGGAAAAGGAAAGAAAGAGAGCCCACACTTGGGTAAGGAAGGCCTGCTTTCAACCCCAGCTCTTTCACCTCCTAGTAAAATGACATTGGGCAAGTTATTTAATTTCTACAAGCCAAATTTCCCTATTGGTAAAGTAGAAATAATAAGAGAACAGCCTATTTCATAGGGTAGTCCTGAGGTTTAAACCAAATAATGTGTCTAAAATGGTTATTTATCAAAATCAATGATAATTGGGAAGTGATGGGAGTGGTGGATACATGATGGTAATGGCCATAATACTGAAGAAGAAGGAAATGAAATAGTCAATGCAAACTTACTCCCTTTTCGAAGGGATTACTAGACTGGTAAATTGGGAGAGCTGTACTTAGTATGGCTATATTTTTTATATTCGTTTAGTTTATTTGAATTTCAGCAGGTCCTTGATAACATCTCCATGATGTCCTTGTGAATAAGCAGAAGGAATATAGCATGGATGATAAATAATTGGTTGAACAATCATACCAAAAATGTGCTAATTAATGGGTTCATATCATCCTAAAGGGACATCTCCAGAAATGTAATTTTGGACTACATCCTTAGCCATTCTTTTTTCCTCCTAATCCATTGTTTGAATGAGAACATTGATGGCAAGCTAATGCAAGTTGAGAGAGATAGCTAATAAGCTGCCTGAAAGAAACAGGACCTGAAAAGAGATAGTATAATATAGTGGAGCAAATATGGGCATGGTATCATGGGTCTGCAACCAATAGCCGTGTGTCCTTGAGTAAGTTAAGTAACCACCTAAGGCTTTGTTTTCTCAGAATACCACTTATCCATGGTGGTTGTGAGAATAAAATATATATGTGTATGTATGTATTAGTTATCTATTGCTATGTAATAAATTACCCCAAACCTATTTCACACAGTTTCTAAGCATCAGGAATGCAGGAGCAACTTACTTGGATGGTTCTGGCTCAAGGTCCCTCATAAGCTTGAAATCAAGACTTAGGTTGGGGCTGCAATCATCTGAAGGCTTGCTTGAATGGGACTCCTAAGCTCACTCATGTCACTGCTGGCAGGAGGCCTCGGTAGTTCACATGTTTCTCATGATTATGGCAGTGGCTTCCCCGGAAAAAGTGATCTCAGAGAAAGAGAGAGAGCAAGCAGGAAGCCACAGTGCCTTTTATGACCCAGTCTCTGAAGTCACATACTGTCACTTTCGTCTTATTCCGTCCCTTAGAAGTGAGTCCCTAAGTTTAGCCCATACTGAAGGGGAAGGGAATTAGGATCCACCTTTTGAAGAGAGGGGAGTATCAGGAGATTTTGTGAACATATCTTAAAACCACCACAGTATAAAAAGTACTCTATACAGTGCTTAACAGTAGGTACCCTGTAAATGGCACTTATTAAACTGTTATTAGTATATACCTAATACGTGTGCTCTTTACTATAAAGCCCTTGTGGGCAGGCCTAAAAAACTCATGATTCTTCGGATTCCTGGAAAATATAGAGAAAGAAGCATCATATATCACTATAATTCATTACATCTGTTTTGTAAATTAAAATGAATGGACTATGTTGCCTTAAGAGCAGTACTAATAAAAATACAATTTAGTAATACTTAATGGGTGTACCTAAAATGCATAGGCAACCTGCAAATACCAGTGACGTGGATAATTTGAATGACAGTTAATCCAAAAATTGATTTTGTTTGGTTTTATTAAGGATTTTATAGTTGGGGCGCCTGGGTGGCTCAGTCGTTAAGCGTCTGCCTTCGGCTCAGGTCATGATCCCAGGGTCCTGGGATCGAGCCCCGCATCGGGCTCCCTGCTCAGCGGGAAGCCTGCTTCTCCCTCTCCCACTCCCCCTGCTTGTGTTCCCTCTCTCGCTGTGTCTCTATCAAATAAATAAATAAAATTTAAAAAAAAAAAAGGATTTTATACTTATACTTAAATGTAGGTATGGCTCATCTGAGTATTCATCGAATTTTAATTGTGTAATGTACCAGCTTGTCTTTCTAAGTGTCCTGCTCTCCTTTCCATTTAAGAATGGGCCACCGCTAAAACTGACACAGAGGCCCCAGTCTACAGCAAAGATAAGACTTGCTGTTCACATACCTTCCCTGAGGGCAAGGAGGAAATAAACCAACAAAGAAAAAAGTATTTTATCAACAAAAGGCTCAATTAAGCAGGAGAATTAATGTTGACAGTAAAAATGTCAAAGCAAGAATTAATATGACTAAATCACTGGGTAATCTAGATTTCCTCTGTTTATGTATACATTTGTATACATTGGGTATAGAATGTCCATCTTTAGCCTCAAGGATTGCCTGATGTTCATTGTAAACAAAAACATAACTCTCCAACTCCAGGTGGACAGTGTAATTTAATGGGTCACTTTGAGAAGATAAGATCATTAAATAGAAGATAGTGTCACACCTTAAATTGATTAATTTTCTAGTGTTTTTTTTTTTTCTAGTGTTTTGATTTGCATTAAACATTAGTCAGATCCTCAGGCTAGTGTCTGACATGGTTGAACTCTCTTTAATATCTTACCAACATAGCAATCAAACTTCTAAGGTGTTCAAAACATAGCCACTAATTTGAAAGTGAGTAAAAAATGGTCCCTGAAGAGCCAGTGTTTACAGAGTTTATATGTGTCTTCATAGGCGAGGCAGGAAGTCTCCTAAGAGTTTCACAGGGAGCATCTTATAAATGCATAATCTTCAAATACTGATCAGGTCATCCGCTGCAGATTTAAAAAAAAAAAAAGAGGTAGTGAGAGTGGTCTAAAGTATTGCTAGCCTTAGCCACTAAATTAGGTTCTTGGACCCAATTCCAACATAGGGGGGTGGCTCCCCACACAACACCAAGCAATTCTTAGACGCCAGCAGGTTGTCCAAGAATTCAACTTAGCTCACCTCAATTCCGATACTATCAACCTGGAGATAGCATCCGATTCCAGAGGGTAAGGGTTCTGGCCTACAAGCCTGCCCCCCACCGCCTTACTTCAGATGCCTGTAGCAAGCCCAGGTGGTTATCTGTACTTCTGACCAACTAACTATAAATCTGAGGTTCCCAGGACTTCCTCCTCAGGTTTGAGTAATTTGCTAAGGCAGCTCACAGAACTCAGAGAAGCGTTTTACTTAATAGACTACCAGTTTATTTTAAAAGGATATGACTCTGGAACAGCCCGATGGAAGAGATACCAAAGACAAGCTGTGGGGAAAGGACATGGGGCTTCCATGCTCTCTCCAACTGCACTATTCTCCCCAAATCTCCACATGTTCACCAACCCAGAAGCTCTCAGAACCCCACCCTTTTGGGTTCTATGAAAGCTTCATTACATAGGCATGGTCGATCAAATCATTGGCTTTTGGCAATTGAATTCTATCTCCAGGCCCTCTCTCTTCCCCAGCAGTAGGGGGATGGGACTGAAAGTTCCAACCCCCTAATCACAAGGTTGGTTCTGGCAACCACATCCTTCTGTGCTTTCGAAAGTCATCTCATTCACAAACAAAAGACACTTTCATCACTCTCAACATTTAGGAAATTTCAAGGATTTTGGGAGATGTGAGACAGGAACTGTGCCTGAAGACCAAACATATATGAGAAAAATATTTTGGTCATCCCAATGACCAAAAATATATTTTTTATAAATCACAATATCACAGCCACACACCAACAATCATGATAAATGTTATCAGAAAAGAGAGTCACTAGAGGTCCAAACAGTGAAGAGAAAATCCATATTAAAAGCAGTATTTTAAGGTCATTTACCATGTAGGGGACAAATAAATGATTTTATTAATCTTTTTGCTCTTTGAGAATATCTTTCTGTTATGCTCCAGGACAGTAAGCCATATTCATAATGTTAAGCCAGAATGATTAAGCAAAAGGGAACTATGTTCACTATTATCTTTTTGGTAAGACAAGGAAGTTTCTGATATAGTTTAGAGATATTTCTGTCAAATATGCTTAAAATTGGAAAAAAATTTTGACATTTGAGTAAGCTTTACTTATTATATAGAATGCACACAGAAGAAGGGGTCACTAGAGGCCTCTGGAAATACTATGTACTGATTTAGCATCATGAAGGTTGCACATCCTATTCTGTGAATAATAAAATAGTAACAACCATCATTTAAATGTGTCAGGAACTGTGTTAAATCTTTTCACGCATTATAGTATTGAATCTTTTCAACCACCATTTGAGTAAATATTATTACCTCTGGTTTAAAGACAAGGAAATTGAAGCATAGCAGATAAATAATTTGTCTGACATTGTTTAAATAGTAAGTGGTAGGGGTGCCTGGGTGGCTCAGTCAGTTAAGCATCTGCCTTCAGCTCAGGTCATGATCCCAGGGTCCTGCGATCAAGCCCCGCATCAGGCTCCCGGCCCAGCGGGGAGTCTGCTTCTCTCTCTCCCTCTGCCCCTCCTTCCCACTTGTGCGCTCTCTCTCTCTCAAATAAATAAATAAAATCTTAAAAATAAATAAATGGTAAGTGGTAGAGCCAAAAGGAAAGTGAGGTCTGAGAACCTCCATCCAGGTTTACTATCTTAGTCTAAGTGTTTATGGTGATGAGGAATACCCTTTCTAAGGAGGAATGATATTGTACCTTCTAATGTATTTTCAAAGAATAAGTGAGGATCCTCTCCTTTATTTCTTATTTATATGACCCTTTGTTTTTTCTCTCATCATGTGGCAAAATGAATAATGGCACAGCACCCAAAAATACCCAGTTCCTAAGCCCTGGAACCTATGAATGTCATTTTATACCGAGAGAAGAACTTTGCAGATAGGATTAAGTTAAGGATCTTGAGATGGGGGAGATTATCCTGGCTAATATAATCACAAGTGCCCTTGTAAGAGTCAGACAAGGTTTGATAACAGAAGAGGAAAAAAGCAGGGGGAGAAAAGGGCCACAAGCCAAGGAATGAGGACAGTCTCTAGAAGATGGAAACGCTAAGGAAACAATCTTGCCCAGAACCTCCAGAAGGAACCAGCCTGCTGACACCTCAGTTAGCCCTGTAAGACACATGTTGGATTTATGGCCTCCAGAACTGTTACGAGAATAAATTTCAGTTGTTTCAAGCCACTAAGTTTGTGGTAATCCGTTAGAGCAACCATAGGAATCTAATATACACCCCATATTACTGGCTTCGTGGCTAATTTGCTTCATATTTTGTCCTTGTGTTTTTCCTGCACTTTGTAATTATTTTATTAAGCTTTCCTGAATGCAACTATAAAGTGTGTGAATAACATATATGTAAAAGCACCATTTCAGATCAAGGTGGAGGAAGAGTGTAGAGAATTGAGCTAAGCCACTACAGGCTATTGCTGCCTCAGCCTCCATTTTGTTTGGCCTGCAGAGACCTTAAACTGACCCTAGTCCCCTCATGCGAGCGAATGCTCTAGATAACAGCTGGCAGAGTCACAAGCAGTTGAGTTCCTGATACGACTTCCCTAAGGACCCTTGTGATCCACAGTCTCCCAGCCTCCCAGGGCCTTCCCTTGTGCGCCCCTTAAACAAGACCCCCATGGAGCTTACAAAAGCCTCACTCTTTTGGTTTGAATTGACCAATCCAGCCTTAGCCTGGAAACCCCAAAGCGCTCCACCCACAGGCCCTAAAAAAGGCATGTTGTCCCAGGTTCTGTCACACTCTCTCTCTCTCTGCACCCCGCCTTGACCTCCCCATGTGGCCCCTCAAGGTGTGCTTTCTGCTTCTGCCAGGACCTCTTGGAAATAAACATATCTATTTCAGTTTCTCTTGTGGTCTACTGTTGAACCCAAGACTCACCATCTAGCACCGTGTGCTCCACCTATTAAATGTTAATTTAACAAAGCCATAGCAAAGAGATACTTTGAGAGAATATCCTGTGGCTCTCCCATATGCCAGCCTTTCCTATGGCTGCAACGGAAAAGGGAAAGTGTTGCTAGGGATATAATGAAAGGCAGTCTTTCTAGATGAGGGATCAACGCACTTACAGAAAAATGTCGAGGAACGAGAGTCAAACTAATTAATCGTGACCCACATCTCTGACTAGAAATGCAGTTGGTTTCCCCCACTCCTACCACTCCTTATTATAAAAATTTTCAAACCTACCAGAAAGTTATGAGAGTATTAATAAAGGCACCTGTATGCCCTTTACCTGGATTCACCAAACGCTACATTTTGTTATGTTTGTGCATGATACATGATAGATAGATAGATAGATAATAGATAGATAGATGATAGATAGATAGATAGATAGATAGATAGATAGATAGATAGATCATTTGAAACTAAGTTACAGGAACCCTGACACCTTACCCTGACATAGCTCTGGGAGTAAGGGCATTCTCCTATCATCCTGCATAACCTTGATGTTATTATCACATTTAGGAAATGAACAACAGGGGCACCTGGGTGGCTCAGTTAAGCATCCAACTCTTGATTTTGGCTCAGGTCATGATCTCAGGGTCATGAGATCGACCTGGTTGTGGAGCCCGCTTAAGATTCTCGCTCTGTCTCCCCTTGCCCCTCCCCACCTCTAAAAAACCCAAAAAAAGAAGAACAATTCCATAACACCATCTAACATCCAGTGCAAATTATAATTTCCCAATTGTTCTCAAATATATTTAGCTGTTTGTTTTCTGACCCAGGATAGAATCAAGGTTTACACATTGTACTTGGTAACATCTCTTTAGTTTCTTGTAATCTGGAATAAATCCTCTACTATTTTGTTTTTCATGACATGTTTTTCTTATTTTGCCTGACCTTCCCTGCACCCACATGTAAACACCACGGGGGCAGGGATTTTGGTCCCTTTTGTTCATTGCTATATCCTCCGCATTGAAAATGGTGCCTGACACACATTAAGACTTAGTAAATATTTGTCGAATAAATAAATGAGTGAATGAATAAGTAACACAAGTATAATGAGTGTCATGAAAGGTGATTTAGAGGATGCCAAGGGGACTGAGAAGCTAATCTTGTTGTTTGTAACTCTTACCTCTATGTTCCAGTTAGACAGGTTCCAGGCTTGGGCAACAGGCTCATTTTACAACTAAAATGGGAAAATATAAAATAAGAAATATAAAAAAAAATTTTTAAACACCCAAAAATTTGGTCAAGAAAAAGAGGCATGATAACATGCACCTTAACAATGAAACTACAAGAGACTTGAATTGAGTCTTGAACAACAGGATGGTGTGATTCTCAAGAACTAAATTAGCCTCAGATTAATACAAAAAGAACAGAGGCCATATAGAGAAGATGTTTGTCTTGCTCTGTGTGTTCATTCTTCCATCCAGCAAGTCTTTACCGAGTGCCTGCTGTATGTCGGGCACCATTTCATACGTTCCTGGGGGTCCTCCTTTTTAACCATACATAACCATACATAACCATAGTAGAAAGATAGTTTCACTTTGCAATGAAGGAAGGGAATTATCACAAGAATAAAACTATTGTGTTATTTGGAGATATTTCAATTGTATTGATTGACTTAAAAATTGCTTGTTTTCAGCTCTAATTAGAGAAATACATCTCTGAGGGGAAATGGCCTACCAATGGCATGACCATGACAAAGTACAGTAATCGTTGCACTGCCTCTTTTTCCAGAAAGAACTTTCCCATGATTGGTTAGATCAGCCTGAAGAGCCTTTTGTGACTCTTAAAAACCACTAAGGGGCACAAAAGGGACTGTGCTGGATCGGTTTTTTAAAGGCCGTAAGGGGTGAGTCTCGTTTCAGCTGCCAATATTAGACAGGATTTCATCTATGAACTTTGTTCTCTTGTCCAACTCCAGTTTCCACAGGTTTCTGTTTTCCTTTGCTCTCCAGTCAAAAGGAAAAATACTCACATGATTATTAGAAATACTGGAGCAGTAAATTGAGGGACTTGAAACACCCTTTTTTCTCTCTCCCTTCAAAGCCTTAAATGATACTTGCTTCATTGAAGCTTACCGATCATTAAAAACAGGCCTGCCAGGGTGATGTAATACATGTTTTAGCTTCCAATAAAATTTAAAAAAAAAACAAACTCTGCTAAATTAATCTTCGAATCATGAAGAATTTTTTTCTTTTCTAATTTTAATATTTTGGGACATTCCAGCACCTTTTCACCACCTACCATAATAGCAAACTCCCGTATCTTCCTTGAGCCAAAAGTGAACCTGGTGTCACCTCTATCAGCTATGAATTCCTCCTGGCTCATTTCAAATATGTTATTATTTGCTCACTTTTTTTTTTATTGCAAAGCAGCTCCCAAGGACTAGTGTCCTGGAAAAACAGAAATAACACAGAAGAAGAGCAGTAGTTATATGGACATCGAGACTACTATTGCAAAGCTGAATTTTTTGCATCTTTGTGGCTTCAGTTTAGAGTAACTGTAGATTGGCAGAGACCAGGCTGTCTCCAATATGACCCTTGGTTAAGCTAAAAACTACATAACAACTAAGGATACCCTACTTCCTATTACTTACAGGGAAAGAAACATAAAAGGGCCAGACTAACAAAAAAAGGAAGTAACATCTGTTGGGTGCCTGGGTGGCTCAGATGGTTAAGCGTCTGCCTTCGGCTCAGGTCATGATCCCAGGGTCCTGGGATCGAGTCCCGCATCGGGCTCCCTGCTCCTTGGGAGCCTGCTTCTCCCTCTGCCTCTCTCTCTCTGTGTCTCTCATGAATAAGTAAATAAAATCTTAAAAAAAAAAAAATGGTTAAGATGGTAAATTTTTTGTTTTATGTATTTTATTACAATAAAAAATTGAAAAAATCAAAAACAAAAGAAAACACAGATGGGAAGAAGTCTAAGGGTTAATAAGCTTCTTGAATTGGCACCACTGTACCCCAGTATGGACAGCATCCAACCATGTCTTCATGAGCCTACCTTAGGACCCAGTAGTTCCCAAATAGCCAGTCTGGGGTATGGCCAGAGAATCTGTAACTTTAATAAGCACCTCAAGTGATTCTGATGAACAGATAAATTTGGGGAACTTTCTAGACCACATTATTATAAAGGAATGATTAGAGAGACCTTTATTTGGATATTTTTTAAAACAAGACAGATCTTTTTTTAAATTGTGGTAAAATATATGTAATAAATTTACCATTTTAATCACTGATAAATGTACAATTCAGTGGCATTAAGTACATTCATAATATTGTGCAACCATCACCACTATCCATTTCCGGAAGGCCTTCAACATCCCAAACTGAAACTCTGTATCTATTAAACAATAACTCCTCATTTCTCTCTACCCCACCCCTAACTCCTGGTAACTTCTATTCTACTTTCTGTTTCTATGAATTTGCCTATTCTAGGTGCCTCATAAAATTGGATAGATAATGGATTTTTAACAAAAGTTTAATTGCTTTCTTGCCTGGAGGCGTGAGTCTGGGTGAAGGGAAGCAAACATTAATTGGGTGCCTTGCTATGACAAATCAAGGTCACATTCAGATTTACTAGATTTATCTCAAGCAATTTATAAACTGGTTTCATGGAATCATAGAGATTCTTTTTATCCTAATTATTTTTATCATGACCTATGTGTTCATTATAAAGTCTATTCATTCAAAATGGCTACTGATTAGTTGATATTCAATCTGACTTCCTCATAAAAATTAATAAGCATCTTTTTGAAAATCCCTTCTCAGTTGTATCATTCTAAGCTGCTTCTGCAATATCAAGGCCCTGCAGAAAAAAATAAGATTACTATTAAAATGGTTCCAAAGTTAAAGACGAATTGGGACTTTCTAGTGAATTTTTATAAAAGGCATCTACTTCAAGCCATTGCAAATTTAACATTTCAAATCATCTTATCCACAAGATTTAATACTTGAATGAGGCCCTTTTTGGCTTCTTCTAGATGTCCCAGTGAAGCAAGGAACTTCTTCAGTGCCCAGCCTATTATTCTGGGGAAAAAGTCTCTGCATCTTGTCTAGAGTAGGACCTCAGGTATCTGTGTCCAGAAAAGACCCACCACTTGGGATATGGAGCAAAGGAAATGATTGTTTTATTTCTTTTAACCGTATTTCTCAAACTTTTAAGGCCAACTATCACTGACTGTCACTACAGTATGTCTGACCCATTAGTAATATAGTATGACAGCATGTGTTTTGTGCAAAGCTGTGGAACAAATAGTACTCCCTGTTGCTTACTTAAACCTTGCATTGCAATATTGCTTTTTAAATCTATTCCCCTGAGGTTGGACTACTATACTGGGTGTATTGGTCTAATAGATCTTTCTACCCATTCCTGTTCTCCAGTAAAAGAAAAAGGAGTATACTCACTTCTAGTTTTCAAACCTCTAAGGGCTCTTCTGATAACCTACATCTATCACCGTTTGAAGTTAATCCCTGGAGTCTATGCAGCTCTTTGTCACAGACATACTTTGTAACTTTGAGCAAATTATCTTAAACAACTTTCCACACTACTGTTCATTAAGCATAAAGCCAGGATAATAATACCACCTCTAGAAAAAAGGATTAATGAGTCAGTGGGTCTGTTTCCTTACTTATATCTGGATGGGAAAATGCCTCTTAACGCTTCCTTCTGAATTCTCCCTTTTGGACCCCGGCCCAAATGAAGAATTGCTCTTCCTCTCTGGCTGCCAACAGGAACTTTACCGCACTGCTTTGAAGTGGTAGAGCAAAGCTTTTACCGGGGTGCTTGGAGGATCTGGCTCCCTGGAGAATCCCCACCCACACCTTCTTTGGGAGGTTCTTTTCCTAAAGTTGTATTCAGACTTGCATCAATGTGCAGAGGAGACATCCTTCCTACAAAAAGCTTGTTTTTCCTCCCACAGCTGGGGGGAAAGTGGTGAAGGGGAAGTGGGGACTGGGTATAATATTGGTAAATGTTTTGAGCACTTCAGATAAAAATGTTTGATAAGTACAGTCTTGTTTTTATTGCTTTATACTGCTCGTTGGAGAATGTGTTTTCTTTGGTCAACTGCCAATGAAAAAGATTAGCCTTTTCCTGAATCTAGGATTGTTTCTTTAACTAGTTATGGTAGAAGAAGATAGACAAATGCTGCTGACATTAACAAATCAAGATTGGAGCATGGTCACGCTCATTTCTGCTCACTGCCCTTTCCAGTTCATTGACAGCTGCTGTGAACGGTGGTTTGGGTGGGTTCTCTTTCTCTGCTCAACTAGTCCAAGCCGGAGGATTTTCAGTTTAGTTTCCTTGCTGGGATGTCCAAGACTCTAAAGGACTTGCCCCACCCCACCCCCTTTGTTCCTGAGTTATGGCATCCAGTAGGAAATGGCTTTTCATTTAAATGCCTCTTCTGTAACACAAGAGTCAATCTTTCGATTTCATACCTTGTATCTTCTAGGTTCTGTTTTAGTCCAAGCTTCATTTTCTTGGAGGCAAACTGTGAAGTGTTGTTGGTTGGTTGGTTGGTTTTTGCCCTTTCTCAAGTAAATTTGTTCTGGCTTATAGCAGCAGAAGCACTAGCATAACATTTCTGTATCAGAAGCTAGTTGAGCTAAATGCACATACTTTGATCTTTGCCTTAATGTGTTTATGTTGATCTAGGGTGTATCTTTTGGCTCTGAGCATTCTGAATTAAACTTTAAAGACTTTAACCCTTACTTAGCTCATCTCCATCTCTTCAAACAAAAAGGAAACTAACTTCTATCACAGTGTGAAGGACTGAGGTCACACATGAGGGCAAATTTATTAGAGATGATGTTATTTAATGTCAGACTGGGTTTCTAAGCAATATTGCAGAATACCCTTCTCTGAAGTTCTTTGTTTCATTTTTAGTAGAATAGAGTCTGCTTATGAGGAATGGATTACCTACAGATCTACTTGAAGGCATGAGATAGACAAGTCATCTCTTGAATTCTCTTACTCTTTAGAACAAATAAGTTTATTTTGTTCTGAGGGAATTTTAACACTGATTTAATTGGGAGAATTAAATGATCCTGAAGCCAGTTTACAGAGGAGAGCTCTGTAGATAGTGTTTTTTATTTGGTTTGCCAGTTGCTAATTCCCACTCACTTATGGTGAGTTTTAAGTATAGATAGTTCTAAGATGTGGTCAGTTTCCATGACTGCTAAATAAAATTTCTCATGTTACTTGAAGTCTACTTGTGGGAGGTCTTGATTTGGGTCTTTGCATCTTCTGAGGAGTGCATCATGGTTTAATACATCTCATTTGAACCCTGCAAAGACGGTGGTATTCATCTTAGAAAAGAAAAACGTTGTGCACCTCCCTGTGCGGTGTTCTATGCTGCCTAAGCCATTTACTTGTGAAACAGTAACCTTTAGGACAATAGCCTGAGGTCACTTCATTTCTCCCAGTTCTTATCTGTTTGCACCTTCTTTTGCTTTTCTGCTGTCAGATGGAGAAAAGTGGCTGGCAGAGGCAGAACCACCTTTATAATCATTTCTCTAGCAGAACGCCATGATCCTAGGAGTAGGAACCAGAAGACATAGGTAGGGTCTAGAAGTCTTCAGAGCGACCTTGTATGACAGCTAAGATATTTATATGAAGAAACTTCAGTCCCTGTGACCTAAATTCAACTACTAACTAAATGGCTCATGTCATCATTTCTCTGCTTGTAAGTGGGGAATAGTGATGCCAGTCACTATCTTCCTCTGGAGTTTGGGAGAAATTTAATGAGATAATGAACTTAATTCTACTCTTACAAGGGAATATATTGTTGACTTTTAGGAGAGTGAACTATTTGGGGGTCCCTAGGGGACCTGACAATCTATTACCTCTTCCTGCACTCAAATAGAACTATTGTAAAAAGCTAACCCACTGCCAAAAAGTAAGCCATTTATTCTGTGGATAGATCAAGTCCAGTGTGAAAAAAAAGGATTTTGATCTCTTTGGAAGAACTATCACTAGATAGGCACAAAAATGTCCTTTTTTCTTTCTTTCTTTTTACAAAATCAGAACAGAGGTATAGTTGTGTTCAATGGTTCACTTTAGGAGAATGTTAGGTTCAAACCCAGACACATTAAGTCAGATGATATACTTTTAAAAAGTCTCTAGAACACGCATTTTCCATGGTAGCAGTATTGCCCCCAAGGCAGCAAATATTGGTTCTTTGAGAGGAAATTTCACAAAGGGTGGACAGTTGGAAAAAATATCTATGAAGGCGGGGTGGGGGGGTGGAGGCAGGCACAAAATGGAGAAAAAAAGGGTTGAGAAACACTGCTCTAGTCAATTACTCTTCCAGATGTGTTTGTCCCTAAACATAGGTGAGCTGCAGATTGCCAGGTTGAATGCAGATTGCTATTGATTTCTTCAGTCCCACAGCAACTGAGTTCATACAAAACTTGAAAGAGATCAGATTTATACCCTAAGGGATAATGATCTCAGACAAACAACTCAAACATAAAATCTACCTGTTAGAACCAATACTTTGTACTTAAATAAATGTGGTTAAATCTTTAGGGTAAGAGATTCCTTTTTTCTCCTGCTTCTTTAGCCTTCCAGAAAGGCACATCAAGGGTAGGAACAATCTTCAAAGTACTTCACTGAAAAAGCCAGATTGGGAGAAAGGAGAGGGTGTGGAGCCCACAGGCAGGAAGGAAATAATTGTCTAAGCAGCAATGTAAAGTGCAAAGCCGTGAAGATAAGCAATACAATGGGAATTGGCATTTCAGTATTTAAGAAATTTTAAGTTTGATGTTGCTTAGGATATTAATATTAATAAATATTAATATTAATAAGCATTTATATATCTGAAATTTTTTCCCTCCATCCCTCATATGTCATATAGTCCTTTCATACCTTTTGAATGGATGGAACCAACCCAAAATTGACTTGCTATGTACTGTGAAATTTGGAAGAGGCCCTGTATCCCATTAGGCTCAGCAGCCCTGAAACAATAGAATGGCCATATTTAAATATATATATATATTTTCCCCCAGCCTCTGACTCTTCTTTGCTTAATCATCCTATTCTTTAATAGACACAGCCATGACTTACGGGGAAAGAAACAGTGATTATTTCTCCCTGCTTGCCCATTTCCCAGTGACACTCAGACTATGAGCAGTACTCTTTGTCCAAGCCAAGCATTGCTAAGCATTAGTTGCTGTGGCATTTAACTGCCTTACAGAAATCTACCCCAATCCCCTGTTTATTGATTTGTTAAGATCATAGAAGAAAATTAAATGAGTTAGAGAGAGGCCTTCAAGCCCCCTGACACCCATGGGGCCCACTCATCTCCACCCCCCCACCCCAATTCCAAAATCTAACATATTGCTCCTTTCATAGTTCCTTGGATCCCCGCCCTTCAACTTCTCTTTGTTACCCCCTATGTGAGTGTAACCAAACCTCAGTCACACCGTGGCCCCAGCAGCTGGGCTTCTCTCTCCCCCATCACATTGCAGACATTCTTTTCACATCATTTTGTCCTCTCTGCTGCATTCCCTCCATTTGGCATCATTCCCTCTGTGCAAACTTCTGTTTCAAGGGACAGGAGTTTGCCAAGGGGATGCTGGCAGAGAGGGTCCCGTTCTCTCCTTTCTATCTGAAGAGCCCAGTGTCCCTCATTAGCATATGAGAAGAATGGTTGTAAATAAACATCAAATGAGGTTAACGAGCTACAGCTCATCAATATTAATGAAGTCCACCTCACAGCCTTGGAGGGAGGTACTGATGGTTCTAATCACCAGAAGGAGTTTCCTAAGGCCCCCAGTTACAGGGCAAGAAGGGTTAGATTCAGCCTGTTGAAATGTTTGTCATTTTATAACCCCAGGAATGCCGCAGAGAAAGGCTGTCTGATACCAGATCTGTGCTTGCAAGGCCCCTCTTGTGTTCAGATTACATCTGTTTGTCTCAACAGGTGGAAGCCTAGAGGAAGGAGGCTGTATCTGCTAAGCCAGGCTCTGGTGGGAAAGCTCCAGGTCAATCTGCAGCTCCCAAGTCAACACTGAGGTCCCTAGAGTACTAGGATTCGATCTCTCGTTGCCCTTTGATCAGTAACCCCATCAAACTCAAACTCTTGTTGCCAGTGCACTGAGGAAAGATCTGGAGACCTTCTAAGCCCAGCCTCATAAGGAGATGAAAAACTCCCACTTCGTGTAGCTCAGGTGCCAGCTGCCAGTCGGGTCCCTCCACAGAGCCATGTTTGATTCCTGTGCCTATTTTTAGAAGATTCAAAGAGTAGTAAGTACAATTATCATCCATTGAGCGCTCACTGTGTCCCAGGCTGCACTAAACATTTCTGATACATTGTATAATCCTCACACTAATCCCGTGAGGATGAATCCATTTCATCAGTGAGGAAGTTGAAGCTCCTTGATTTTATGTAACCTGTCTAAGATCACACAGGTGGCAAGTGACAGGCCTCCATCCGTCTGCCTTCAGGGCCCATGCTCTTAACCACTGCATCCTGTGCCGTCTCAGACTCACTCCTGCCAAGTGTGTGAGCTTTTGTGCCATTCCTTCTCTTTTGCAAGATGCGTGCCCTTTCTTCTCCAGTTCAAGAAACCAAACACAAAGTCATTCTCTGAAAGTAGAATCAGAGGACTTTAGAATTAATTGTTCTAAAATCAAAGGACCTCTTTGAAATTATTTTTCAAAAGGAAACTTTTCCTTTGTATATAAATTTGGGGTCAGTGGGATATATGCTTTGAGGTTGTGTGTGTGTGTGTGTGTGTGTGTGTGTGTGTTGGGTAGCAATGAAACCAATTATCCACCTCGTCAGGCCAGTTCCTTTTATGATTAAGCACACACCTTGCGTGAGGTCAGTGACTGCAACACAGAGAAGCTGCCTGGCTCTTGTGGTTGATTTGAGCCTGTGATCCTAGCCTCAGTCACACAGTTTCAGCCACTGAACTCTGGCTTCCTACTTAGAGTTCATACTATCCGCTTCTTTATCTGTGATTTCCTTGGGGGTGGAAGGAGAACCTGATGCTTCACCAAATGGTTGTCATCACAGAAGTTACACCTGATTGTTTATTTAAAGAACAACTCATAATGAAAGGATCTGAGCGTGAAACAGCCACCATCTTTCTTCTTCTTTCCTCCTTGAAAACTCAGGGACCTTACTTGGTAATTTTTACTTAGGCAAAACGCCCAGGAATGTCTCCACAGAATGGCACCCAAAGCCCACCCATGCAGGAGCCCTTCCTGCCACCAAGGTAACAAAGACTGGGAAGCAATTGAAACTGGGCCTTCCTTTCCCAGGCCTGTGGCTGTTAACTTGGCTCAGAAAGACGCAGACTGATGACTTTGTCTCCTCACCCAGTCACACCACCACACAGTTTTCATTTGAGCCTGAAGTCACATGGGTAGGCCGCTATGGCCAAACAAGGATGCGCTGTTTCCAGTTCCTCGCACCCTGGGTTTGGCCTGAGCATCCTCATTTGAAACCATCAGGGCCCCCAAACCCTGAAGCTTTTCCAGGGACAAACTGCATGCAGTGGTGGAGAGGAGGAGCCAAGCTATGCAGCGAAGCAGCGGATGGTGTGCAGTCGGGGACGTTGGCAAGAGCCAAGGGGTTAGTTCATTGCTGCTTTGTATACTCAGGCACACCAGAAAACTCAGATTAATAGGCTGTTTATTCTTCAGCATGTTCCTTGAATCAAAGGCTCTGGATGGTATTATTAAAGAGTGTTTGGGAGAGCGCCCTGGAACACTCCTTCTGGGCTCCACTCACTGAAGAGGAACGATTGAGTCCTTTCATTTCCTGGGCAGCATCCCTCACGCTCATTGCTCACTGTAGTATAAAGGTCTGCAGGACCTTTGTTAGAAATAGGATCTTTTGTTCTGTCTTTTTGAGGTCCCATTACCTATAGCACCTTGGTCTGGTAGAGTCTAATTATTGAATGTTCTCGTCTTTGAGCTACCTGAACCTAGTGAACACAGTCCACTGTGTCCCAGGGAGTTTTTTTGTTGGGAGTTTGGGAGGTTCTTTTGGGTTTTGTTTTTGTTTTCTTTGGCTCTGTTTGGCACCAGTTCTCTGTTTGGGCGGCACTGTCATCTTTTTTTTCATGGCTGTTTAAAGGAATTTTGCCAGGAAGGAAGAAAATATCCACCTGAACCCTATTCTGTGAAGCAAAGGAAGATTTTTTTGGCCCTTCCAGAAGATTACCCTGAAATGTAATGAGGTTTCTTCAAACCTTGGAGTTGAAACTTACTGAATTATGAAAAACAGACCTCCTCCACTACTGCTCCCTGCAGTAGAGATTTATATTGGACTAGGTCAAAAAATTCGGAGGGAGACTGCTTCTCTACCACCCCTCCCAACCCCCTGTCAGCAGCAGCATGCTGTCCCGTGAGTGATCTCTGTCCCCTGTTCCCTCTGGTAGTTATACTTTTCCTGTGGCCTAGGAAGTATTGTACTCCAGGCCTTCCACAACTTCTGTGGGCAGACACACACACACACACACAACACAACCACAGCCCTTGTGGGCATGCCTTTAGCACAGAAGCAGCCAGAATACTGCAAAGTGCTCAAAGCTCACTAATCACTGTAGACAGTGCAACACCCGCACATTATGGCTGCCTATATATATATATATATATATGCATATATATCTCATACAAATCCGGTACACATAAGCAATAGCTTTGAATCTGGCAGACCTCTTAATTACCACAGCCAGAGGCCAGAAAATGAAATTGGGGTCATATATCTGGGGTTAGAACTCTAGAAACCATCTGGCATCCCTCAGCCCAAAGTTTCCCCAAGGAGGTACACCTTGGAGCAATGGGATTCCTCTCATCCAGAAAATACTGTCCCCTCACTTCCCTCCACAACCAGCACAGCTGTGTGGTGAGGCCTATTTGCCATATATACACGGAGATCAAGATCTATATACACACCCTGGCGTTCCGCCTGAATCCTTCCACGAAGTCCATCTGTTTATCCAGTTCCAAACCCCAGAAGGCAGTCACCAAAAAGTAAATAGTGAGAAGGGACAGGGTTTTTTCTTTCTTTCTAGATAAACATGTTCCAATGAACAAAACAGATTATGCAAACACATTCCATCAGTAAATCTTACCTAACAGCTGTGTGAGAAGGGCTTGGAACAGAGAAGGATGAGACGTGGGGGGTCTCGGGACTTGGGCAGGAGAGTAAGAAAGAGAAAGTTCAGAAATCCACAAGGCGGGGGCAGTTGAGTACTGTGCACTTCTTGTTACATGGAAATATGCTTCTTTCCTGCATTCTGTGCCCTCGTCGCAAACCTGGGGTCTGTGGTGGGCTTTGTAGCTCTGGCTGCAAAGATCAGCTTCTTCAGGTGAAAACCAGCCCATCAGAACTTTATCTATAGGAGACGTGGCCTGCGCTTCTGACGGCATGCTCTTCCTCCCCCAATGACCCGGCTGTCCCCCACTCCAGTTCTAACGCTCCTCTGGAGTCAGGCACAGAGCATTGCCGTTGAGCAGCCCATCCGGCCCATCTCGACTTCACATCTACCCCTTTGGCTAGGAAAATGAGGAACTGAGCATAGATCAAGAACTTGGATTCTGAAGAACAGGGACAAGCTCAAGAAATTGACCTTTTGCCTCAGAGGCGGCTGGGTATGTGTGCGTCTCTGTTCAATGTCGAATTGGCTCACTGCACCATTCAGGAGTTGTTTTTAAAAAACGTTCTTCTCACTCCTCATTTGCGGGTCAGATGCTTTGGATAATCCAGTGGAATTCTCTCTGCTTCACTGCTGGTTGCTGCCAGACACAGAGTGCTAAATCCTGTCAGTTGGTGACTTGAAATGATGTTGTATGAAACAGCGCTGCGATTTGGACATCCTGCGCTCATTCACGCGGACTGCTCTGCCAATTAACGGGGTAGTAAGGCGGTGCGGCGACGCGGGCCGCCGGGGGTGGGGGGGGGGGGGAGG